>NC_039252.1:10562936-11162936 GCF_003368295.1 Carassius auratus
ACTTTGTGTCAGTACATCAGAAATAGAGCAAGGCATCAGTGTGGTTTTGTCGAGTCTCATCGCTCTACTGAATTTTGACGATTGCGTCCGGTATTGACTCAGTGTTTAATGTCATTGGAGAGGAGGAAAGCCTGTGTGTCCTGTGCTTTAGTGTACACACTAAGGCACATCAATGTTTCAAGTAATGCAGGTGTTTTTTTTCCCTGTAGTTTTTTTTTTTTTTTATTAAAAAAAAAAGTCATCATGTTATTCATGTTTTGGCACAAACAAAAAGTTTGAGAACCACTGGTCTAAAGTTAACAGTCAGTGTTTAAAAAGTGCAGTCCACATGTTTACATATGTTTATTATAGTGAAGTAGTGTGGTAAAGCAACAGATTTGCTTTTATATTTCTGCAATCTACTTTAGTTTGTGTTTTGTATGTTATATGTTTTAAACCAGGCTATTTGTCAGTGCTTTATGTTGTCATAATTATTACTTGCTTTTAAGGTTGGAAGTTCAACAAATCAGTTAACATACAACTGTGATTGTAGTTGTTTAATTAAAATGTCAATCATATCAATTCATGCATCACCTATTTTCATCGTAACAGGCTGAACTGAAAAAAAATTTCAGTTTAATCTAATATTGTGTTGGTCATACTATACAATGACAATGATTTTTTTTTAGCTTGTCTTTGTTGAATAATACAGAACATAAAGATCTTTAATTTTTAATTTAATTTTAATTCAATTGCGATATTGGGGGGGGGGGTCGCATTAGATTATTTCCAAAATCATTCGGTCTTACTAAGATCTAAAATCATTGATGAAAAAAGACTGATGAAAAAGTTATGCCTTTTCCTTCAGTGACTCTATACACTTTCAGCAAGTGTGTTAACACCCTTCTGTGTGTGTGTGTAACACATTCCCAGTTGCTGTCAGAGCATTCTCTGGTTTCAATGTGTGCACATGATCTCAGTCCTCAGGGATATATAAAGATTTGTTCTCAGAGGGATCAACACTGTCCTCACCATGGATGAAATCTATCTTTCTGCCAGAGCCTAACTAGCCTCTACCTTACACACACACATGGAATCCTTAACATACTCTGAAATGTAGAACAGGTTTTTTTTGAGAAAAACCTGGTGACATGGTTGCCTAGACCTTTGGGCATCATAGGCATGCTTAGACTAACCAGACTCAACTCTGATACATTGAGAATTGATTTCTCACTAACATTCACAGGGGTGCTAAAAAGCAAGTGTTCAACAGAGACAGGAGTGTAGTAACAACAGCAGGAGCTTGCCATCTTGGAGAAGAGGCAGTGAAAAGCAACGTGTGACGGAGTGAATGAGGTGTGCGTGAGAATGAGCTGACAGTAATGTGTTTGTGAGGGTGGGATGGGTAGTAATAGTTGTGTGTGTGTTCTCAGGGCCCCAGGGAGCAGTGTGTCTGTCACAAGTGCTTAGAAAAACATCTCTGTGTTAATCACAGTAATTACAGCAGATTGACCAGCTTTAAACAGAGGCAGCAGCAGTTACCACCTTAGCCATCTGTGGGAGACTAACCCTCGCACATACACTGAACGGAACAAACACAGATTCACACACATCCATAAAAGCAACAAACGCTGCACAAGGTGCTGAGTGCAGAGTGAATTGTGACACTAAATGGGCGGCCAATATAAACTCCTAGACATCTGCTGTCATTTTTGCTCAGTCTCCTCAAAAATGTCCCATGTATGCTCAGAATGGCATGTGTGGTTTAGTTTGTTTGTCTCTTGTGAATCTGTATGCCAGTTGATTTCCTCTTTTAGATTATCGCTGACATGAAGTATTCATGATCTCACATGATCACCACGAGGGTCTTCTATTTACAAATGTTCTCTGATTGGTCCATTACACAGGACCCTACCTCCCACTATACAAGCATTCTTTAGCTTTGTCAGTCACTGATTTAAAAAGGATTTTTAGAAAAAAATAACGATTTACAGCCCTTTTTAATGCTGTTAGGATGGAGTCCCTGAGTATTTGCAGCATTAGCTCACTCTGATATTGAATGTGTAATGAAGACTCCTGGGTCAGCAGCCTGCCTGAGTGTGTTATTTCAGCCCAAAGGTTAAGAGACGGATTGGACTGTCTGTCATTACAGTGATTGATTATGGCTGTGAGCGTGGCTCGATTAGAGACCAGGAGTGATCTCCTTCCATTAAAATGTAAATAAATGTCGCCTCTGCCAATATTTTTATATTTTCAATATTTTATCTTTCTCTCACCCAGGCCTAGTTGTGCAAAAAAAAAACTGCATTTTTGTATGTGTGTATGTAATTGGCATGGGGATAATGTGGAGGCTTGCCTTGCTTGTGTATGATTTTGGATATGTACATGACAGATGTGGCCACTGTCAGCTGGGATTAGTCTGTCAGCACCTCAATCACAGTTTTGTTAGCATTCCCAGTTCATATTTAAAGCCATACTATATCAGCTTTCCATCTGCTGAAAATATGTTCAAGCGTAATTCTGTGTGCATGAGCTGGCAGATTCTTTTTATTGCATCACCTGCAGCTGTGCTCTCAAATCAGTGTTTTACTGTTGATTACATCAAGCGATGTTCTTTTTAAATGGCCCTGTTAACAGTTTTTTTTTTTTTTTTTTAAACACCTGTTCTGAACACCTAGCACAGGTGCACCGGTACAGTAGTATGAGCATCTCAGCTGTTGAGTTCAGCAGCTTCTTATTGCATAATGACATCCTCTTCAGTTAGGAATTTCTGCCGTGTGCTAATCTATTTGTGATGCAAGATTTTTACTCTGGTATATTAGGAGAGATAAAGTCATTGATGAGAGATGAGAGGCTTCAAAGACAATAAGAATAGCCCACTGCTTCTGCTGTCATCAGGTTTGAGCTGGTTAAAGTTGTTCATCTCTGAAACATGAAGATGTGAGTCTGCATGCTTGTTACTACTGCATTGTTTCAGCCATGGCTTTAAAGCTGCCCTCTGTGATCTTTACATCATCTTTCTGTAAAGCCCTTTGTCCTCGTTTATGCCCCGAGCGATCACAAATAGCCATGTCTAAGCTTTTACCAATGGGCTAAAGTCTCAGCTCAGATGATTGGACAGTAAAACGGCCGTCAGGCGAGAAGACGTGCAGGGCTGTCAGTTACAATGAAAGGAAGAGTTTAACACCGGCCTGGGGGCACTGAAGGAAGGCCCCATAACCCCAGACCTCATCTCTGGCTTGACAGGAGTATGTGGGCTGTTTGAGGGCAGAAGGGATGTAGAAGTGTTAGGATGCCTGAAGCCCAGTGTAAGAGCATGACTGGCATTTGCCAGAAGGATAGGTTACCGGCGCATACCACCCATGGAGACCCAGTAAATATCCTGGTAGAAGTCTACTTACAAATGGCAGCATACAGGCTTATTTAGAGCTCTAGGCAGAATTCAAAGCACCCTTGTTCGCTGCAATGTTCGTTCTGATTTTTGTGCAGAATTGCATCAAGTAGTCAAACTACAATCAAATAGTGATGGAGTTGTCTGGATGACTAGCCAGCTAGACTGATTTAAGGAAGACAGGGGCCTAGACATAAGTCTGTGAGCATATAAATGCTTTGATGATTAGGCTATCACCCAGAGACTCCTAAAATCAATGCTTCAGCAAGTCCAATTCTCTCACACACATACACATACACACATTAGATTCTTGCCTGTCTTAATTATTTCTCAGCATAATAAAAGCTCTTTTTGAAAATTGGTAAATAATGCATTTCCGATTATACCTCACAGACAAACATTTGTTAACATTCTGCTTTGAATTGAAGACATTTTGTGCTGCTCTACCGATGGTCACTAGTAAGGCTTTTGAATTTGAACTGTGCCTAAGTACATTTGTTTGCAATAAACCATATGGACAGGCAATGGATTCATGTTTTCCACAAAGTTTGGATAGAATGAAAGATTACTTCAGAACTAAGCACCAGTCCATTTGAACAGGGAACTATGGTACAATTTGTAGATGCTATTGATCCAACATATTTTGCAAATTTTTGCTTAGTGATGAAGTGTGAAAGCAGAGGGAAGATAAAAATTGTAACTGGTTTGGCCACCTTTTATGCACTTCTATGCATGTTTCTTTAATTGATATATAATATTAAAAAAAACTGATTGAGTTTGTGTTTTTACAAAAATTGCCATGTTATTAAACAGGGTTAATATGTTTGATTCGAGTCAACATTGTGGCCTCATCCCAGATGTCTCATGTTTAGCTCCTTTCTAGAACAGATTTGGCTTAATACTTCCTGATTTGTCCAGTATATATTTATCTGTCTATTTCATTTATTATTCTCACTTTTAGCTAGCTTTAGTATAATAAAGTCCATAGAAGTCATAGCAGTGATAATATGCAGACTTGGTATGTAAATTAGATTTTATTTTGAAAAATTTGGATAATATCTGTTCTATTCTGTTTTCCACTTGTGTTTATGAGCGCTCCAGACTCTGGTTTTTAGCAGCTGAATATGTTCTTTCAGAGTGGACTCACCTCAGGATAATGAGCTGTGTTTTGCTGTCCGTTGAGACTTCACCTAAGCACACTGCTCCAGGAGCCTTGTAGACCTTAATCCTGTTCAAAAACACACACACACACACGCACACACATACATAAACATTGTGTGATCAGATGAGAACTTTGCAGCGTCCGCCTCCCGGTCTGTTCTACCATCTTAATAAACATCCTCCTCCACGGCTGCCATTTGGAATAAAAATCACCTCTCTTCACTCTTTTTTGGTGAGGCGAGAGAAAGCTGCATTTATTTGTTTCCAGGGATCAAGGAGACTTGACAAATTAACTCCCCAGAGAGGAGAAACACACTTCTCCTCCGCTCCCTGCCTGGCCCTGGAGTCTTCATTACGGGAAGAATAAGCAGTGTTTTCACTCTGTCTTGTTTTTTTTAGGCATGTTAGTACATTGAGAGAGTCGCTCGAGGGATGAGCAGCAGAGCTCTCTGAGGTTCAGCCTTTTGGAAGAGCTTTGGATATTTTCCATCAAAAGTCTCTACAGGAAGGCCACAGTGCAGGAAAGAGAGCGAGTGAGATGGGCACCCACACTTTTGTGTGTCTAGTAAAGAGACCACGTCTGTGCTAACATGTCATGTCAGTCGTTGATGGCCTACTGAAGCTATATAATAATATGAATTAGGGGTGGGCGATATCTCGATATTTAAAATATATCGAGATATTTTTTAAACACGATATGGATTTTGACATATCGTATATATCGATATATTGTTTATATTCTGATTCCGCCACTTTGCTTGTTTGCCTTCCCTGTGCTGTGCTCGCCCCCGCTCGCTCGCCCCCCGCCTCCTTGCTTTTGTCCCCTCTCACCTCGCGTGTAGAGAACTAGTCAAAAAAAAAAAAAAAAACAAAAAGACAACTGGCTCCATTATATGGCGAAAGGCTGGCAGATGTCTACTGTAGGGCCCAATGAAACGCGGACGGAATCACGGAATCCAGTCATAAAAATGGAATTTACAGTTTAACGCGGAATGTCACGGAATTGGTCAAATTTTAAATGAATTAATCAAAAGTCGGTCATGCACATACATCAAATCGCGAAATGGACTAATATCTGCAAATATTAACCCGGAAAAGTCTATTTAAATATGAATCCTGCATGTTCTGCGTGTCTGTGTCAACGAATGGAGCAGAAGCGCGTCTTCATTAATTAAACACGGAAGCTCGCATAACGCTCGCGCTGATTTCATTGTCTTTCCTCTATCTAAATAAAGACGTGAACACATGAGGAACATCTCCAGAACTGCACGAGAGTCACTTCATGAGCATATGACCGTTTGATTTGAGTAAGACTAGCTCATATCACATCATAGACTATTGTACAGCAGAATGTAGATAGCCCACTACTACTACTATTAAAATGAAACGAACATAATTTTATAAGGAATAATCACACAACATTTCTCCCATGTTTATTTTTAATAGTAAATCCCCTTTGTTTACCAAAAAATAAAGTTTAATAATTAAAAGATAAATTAAATGAATGTTTTATGCCTTCATTTGATAATCAGAAAAATGTAAATACACAGAATTTCTGAAGGGAAAAAAACATTTCACATAAGGCTATTTTAAGAATTGTTTTTAACTAATTAAGTTGTTTTTATGCATTTAAATAATTGCACATGCTAAAACACAGAATTAGGTAACAATAAAACATATGGTGAAGAAAAAAATAAAATGTTTCATAGGCCCCTTAACATGTAATATTTGCCATATTTGTTTTTGAAGTAGTTTTTGTGGGTTATTTTTCCTGTAAAGATATCGAGATATATATCGTATATCGAGATATAGCAAAATATATCGAGATATATTTTTTGCTCCATATCGCCCAGCCCTAATATGAAGGGAACTCATTTATAAAAGCCTTCATTCTGACACAAACAAGTGTGAAAGGCTTTTCTTTGAGTGCTGTTAGCCCTCTCAGCCCTAAATCCAGTTATTCAGGCAGGATAAAGGGTGACTTATTGCACCCTCTGGACAGCTTGTTTCTGAGCTGGGAGCCTGAACTGCCCTTGTTAAAGTGTGCTTCGAGTGCCAGAGCCAGGAGGTATTGAGCCATGGGTAAAATGCATGGGCAAAAAACATCTCTTCAGTGGGTGTATTTTTTGGTCTGCGGCGTACGCATTCTTTTTGTGTGTGTATTTAGTTTGTTCTTTTGCGTGCATGTTTATGCATACATATGAGTGTTTGTGCATACGTGTGTCTTGCCTCCCCCATGTCTAAAATGGCAGATGTTTGACACAAACACATTCCCCAGGGGTGCCTTGTACTCCCAGTTTATTGATCTTCATTTGGTAGAGTGCTGCAGGCCAGACTGACCCTTAATGACTGCATCACACATCCTACCTCTCATCTGCACACCGGGACCATATGCTCTGAGCTGGGCCCCAAGGCCCATGAGAGATGGATCAGCAATCCATGGGGGTTCTGTTATAGAAGGGTCCCCAAAACCCGTGGGATTTAGGCTAATTTAGCATCTCTTCCTGCGAGCGATGGAGAGGCCTGGCTGGGTGAAAAGTGATAGAAATGACAGATTGGTGTGGTTCCCTCTGAGGCAAACAGATAAAGGAGTTATACACTACGATCTAGGGCTGCAACAACTAATCGGAAAAATCAGTTATTATCGATAATGAAAATTATTGACAACGATTCTCATTATCAAATCGTTGTGTCTGCCCAGAATACATATACAACTGTAGCTGGTCGCATCATGACAAAATGCATCTACAAATATTGGAGGAAACAGAATGAGCTCCTGCAGGAAGAGTGTGTGATCCAAGCTGCCCAAAACATGATAAATATTTATTTTAAACTTCATGCTGATGCATTAGTGTAATGGCTTGCAAAATCACACAAGACTTTACATTTTTGTATAAAGTCCCACCCTGACATTCTGCATAAAGTTGAAATCTTTGCTGAAAAAGCGCCGGCGTGGTGGGAACACAGAGATGCGAGGGAGACACTATTCAGCTCAAAAACATTCATTGTACAAACAAATATCTGTTGTTTAACATTTATATTTAGGTTTAAAAGTCAACATGCAGTGCGAGTAATTTATGAGAGTAGGAACTGTGAAGGGACAGCAACATGTAATTGTCTTAATATAAATATCAGTTGCTTTTACAGGATAAAGAAATGACAGTAAGAGGAGACTGACTATGATCAAAGTGCACACAATGTGTTCCTGCAGAACATTACTGTGATTTTATTCGTCTTTATTATCTTTATTGTTTTAATTTTTGATCTAGAGGTTTAAACTATATTCACTGTATAGCCTACAGTGATAAGCAAATTTATTAAAACTAATTTATGTAAGGTTTTAATCAATTTTGTAAGGTTTGTGCCACTGCTGCTCTTAACTAACAGTATTGGTAATTAACAAAATATTTTTTTTTTGCTGTATTTATTGGTTAAACCTACAATATGCTTAAGCTTTTAAGTAACAGTAAGCTATTTTTAATGCTATAATATAATTATTGCTGTTATCTGTGAAAGGCAGAAGAAAATGTCAAGCATGTGAGCTGTTGTCCAAGGCAAAGGAGGCCGTTTTTGTTATTATATGAATAAATACTATTTAGTTGTTAAAGTTTGTTATTTGTCCACCAATTACAATAAAATCTTTAGATTACTTTTTTTTTTTTTTTGACAGATTCCTAAATTATTATTTTTTGTCTTATGACATGTGGTCTAATAAATTGTTAAGCACTGTATGTTTTCATAGCATTCAGTTGGCACATTTGTTTTAAGAAAATGGGCAGAATGTGGTATAGTGTGTTTTTGTCAGTAAAATTAAAATAAAGAAAATAGGGGTGTTAATCGAGTAATCTAAAAAATAATCTGCCAACTAATCGATTATCAAAATGATCATTAGTTGCAGCCCTACTATGATCCCCCATGAGTAGGGCTGGGACAACGCGTCAAGGTCATCGATGACGTTGACGCAAAAAATACGTAGACGCAAAATATGCGCATCGATTCGTCGACCTGTTTTTATTTCTCTAAAAAACATTTGCCAAACGTTTACCTTATGTGCGCTGAATATACGCGATGGCCGGATCAACATTCTGTCCAACGTTATATAACCAATCCAGGGGTTTTTCTGCATTGATCTTTTTTTTGGCGGCTGTCAAAGCCTTATTTGATTGGTGATTGATCCTGACAGGGCGCGTACGAGAGAGAGCTTTTCCTCCATGACAGGCTGCTGGCTCCCACTGTTAATTGTTTTTTTTGTTTTTTTTGGAAAAGCACTCTCTGTATTAGCTTAAAGCCCTCAAGTTTACATTGGTTACTGTATTCTTTCAATTGCTCTAAACAAGTATTTTGGGTGACCTTTTTATTGAATGCTAGACATCAAGTTGTTGTTATTTTCATCTGAAAGAAGAACTTGTTTTCAGTAAGCTAGGCCCTGTGTGTTCAGTAAGCTTGTTCCAGTTTTTATTTTGTAATTTTTAGAGCAATAAACATATATTGCAATGTTAAGGAATTCATGTTTCTTTCATTCAGATATGTAAATCAACATGTATAAATTGTTAGTAGTCAATTAATGGGGAGATAATCGAAATCAAATCGGTCTGAAAAAATTAATCGTTAGATTAATCGATGCATCGAAAAAAAATCGATTAATCGTTTAAAAAATAATCGTTTATCCCAGCCCTACCCATGAGTCTTTGGTCCCAGAGAATACACTGAACCTTGATTCACAGTCTCTTTCTTTCTCAATCATGGAGTGCATCTATTTGTACAATAAAACACTAATATCTACTTTTGGGTGTGATGGTCAGGTTTTCCTTAGACAATTTATTACCTTTCCCTAATAAAAATATTAAGGCATTCAATGAACTTACACGTTGGCTTGTTAGGCTCTAGTTCTCCTTGATGATTGAATATTAGGTCTCAGAATCAGGTAAGATGAGTAAGGTATGAGTAAGATGCATGCTTGGCCTGGCAGAGTACAATTACAAATTCATTTTGCTATTTTAAAAAACACTGAAGCAGCAATAAAGACCTGCCTTTGTGAGTAGATCAGTTTTCTGTGTGAAAACTGTTTCCGTAGTTTAAATTTGTTTTGTGTTAAGTCTGTTAAACCTCTATCTCTATAATATGTTTGCATATGTGTTTCTAAACACACTTTTTTTTTTTGTCTCTCCAGTTCCAGATTTTAGTGTGGACACGCTCTCCACCAATGCCAGCCAGGAGCTGCGAGGCCTGGGCATTCCCAAGGTGTCAGGTCTAGAGCGCAGTCAAGAGAAGAGCCAAGAGACGTCCCGTGAACTCTCGTCGGCCACCCCCTCACTGGTGCCCACTTCTCATCCCAAACCTCCCCTCCCCGCCCCCCTTCACGTCCAGCCGCCCCCCTCCAACCGGGGGTTACCCTTGCCCCAAAGCCCAGCCCAAACCCAGCACCCTTGCCCAGAGCGTCGACTGAGACCACTGTCACCCACTACCACCCTGAGTCAAACCCAAGGCCAAGAGCCCTCTCAGGCACCCCCAGCCCAGCCTCAGCACCCACCTGAGCCTCAACCTCACCCAAGGCCACCTCGAACTCCAAGCGTCTACCACCACCCCCCATCACCAGCACCAACCCCGACCCAGCAGAACCTCACCCAACCTGTGCAGCACAGACCGCCCTCACGGTGCCATCCGCGCCCAATCTCGGCCTACAGCAGCAGCCTTACCCTCAACGGCCTGAGGTGAGTAGGAAGCAAATGGTGTAATGGAGTTAAATATAAAAGCAAAGCTTAGCAGGAAGTGTCTGTTACACTCCAAGTGTGTTACACACACTGATTGAGCAGCTGTTCAGAGCCCTTAAATATTGTAATGGAACAGCAAGATTTCTGTATTAAAATGTAAAATGTATCAATCCTCCAGTAAACATGAGCCACAAATCCCTGTTTGTACATGTTTGTATGTGAGTGTGTGCGCCTGACAGCACCGCAGAGAGAACACCAGCTGAGAGATTAGACGGTTTGATTCGTTCCCCTCCCACGCCGCTGCTGCTGCTGCTGCCTTGTAGCTGGCGGCGGCTTGTAGATAACATTTCCTCTGCTCGACTCAGACACCCCAGTATCCCGCAGAGAAGCAGAACTTCCCCTCCCTCCTCTCGCCCTTCTCCGCCGTCCTTTAGTTTTGTTGTGTAATCCACCCTGCGCAGTATCTTGCCATTGGACTACTGATGATAATTATACTTTGTGTTATTCTGTATGTGCGCAGCTTTTAATATGAATATAATTAGCATTTAAATGATTACTTAGCCTGTAAATGAGCTCTTTGTTAGATTGCGTATGACTCTGATAAATATTTTAGCATGTACAGCTGGGAAATCCCTCCAGGAATAACACATTCTTCAGCGCTGTATCCACACTTTCCAGGTTTCTGAAACTGGATCCTTTTGCTCAATTTATTGCATATGCTTTCCACTCTTAAAACAATTTAGTGAACAAAGGAGTTTTGTGATTACAGGTTGGAAAAGGAATTCTCTTTTATACAGGCGTGTTTTTACAGTCATTTATTCTCTCTTTCTTCACAACAGCAGTCGAAGCAGCACTCCAGGGAAGCCTCCGGGCCCCTCTCCAGCCCCTCATCTGCACCATCACCAACCTGCCCCCACTGGGGCAGCAGCCTCCTTCCCCCTGCCCCTGTCGGCAAACCCCACGGCGTCGCACACCTTCCCCCCCTCCCTGACGCCCTCCACTCTTCCTCATCACACCAATATGTTTGCGTCGCCTGCTGCTCTGCCTCCACCTCCTCCTCTCACCTCAAACACTCTGCCGGTCCCCGGACACCCAGCTGGGAGTGCCTACTCAGGTACCAATCTTTCACCCAGAGTCCTTTAATGCATAACATAAATAAGATCAGAAATTATTGCCATCATGTAGTTATCACAAATACCAATATGGTTCTCTCTGCATTTAGATAAAAACTTTTGAAATGGGGCTCTTGTAAAGTAACTATACAAATGTGTGATTTTAAAACAACTCATATTTTTTCTGCTCCCAGAACAAGATCTTCTCCGGCAGGAATTAAACACTCGTTTCCTGGCATCTCAGAGTGCTGATCGCGGGGCATCATTGGGCCCCCCTCCATACCTGCGGACTGAGTTCCACCAGCACCAACACCAGCATCAGCATCAGCACCAGCACACACACCAACACACACACCAGCACACCTTCACCCCTTTCCCCCACGCCATTATGCCCACGCCTGCACCGCCCATGGTGCGTACCCCAGCCAGAAATGTGAGGATAAGTGGAACACAACTCTTAAAAAAATTAATAATAATTGTGGTGATGGATGGATGATTATAAACCTTATTTTTAATGTAAGAGCGGAAGCTGCCTTTGATAATTTATGCAAGGTTTCCGGTGTCAGATATTTTACCTGTCTAATATGCTGCTTGATATTGCAAACTGATTTTTGTAATCCATTATTAAAATAAATACAGTGATTTATAGCGCAAATCTTTTTACAGTTCACTTCTTTTTTTTATTCTACAAGTTATTTACCTTTAGAGGCTATTGAATCGGAAGTCTTGCATTTTCAAAGGTGGAGATGCTTAAGTGATGAAATGGATGACTGAATGTATAAAAATCAAATGCATGTATATAAAATACAGGGTTCCCACGGTCATAGATATTTGTATGATGTCTTTTGTCTTTTTAATTAATTATTCAGGCCAGTTCACATATTATGACTTATAAGCAAGTCTGTAAAAATCTAATCCATCAGTATGGTTTGTAAAAGAGATGACTGGAAGAAATCAATGGTCAAAAACTGTGGGAACGCTGTATTTAAGTACTAAATCTGTGCATACGTGTACTGCACCGACTGCTGAATTCTAAACTTGTGAAGTACAGTATGCTGATTCAGTAAACACTAGAAGCCATGGCGGTGGCTCGCTCTCTCAATTGTAACCATGTGTTTCTCTCTCGCCACAATGTGGCTTTTCTTTGTTGAAAAACTGCTGTTTTTCTCTGGCATGCTTCACCACTCTGTTCTCTGCCCGGATTTTCAAATTGGCAGTCAGAGCCACTGGGGATACATTTTTGTTCCAGCCAAGCATTGAGAACTTAATACTAGTTTATTCATTCCCAGTTTAATGACATCATTTTGGTCTGATGGAGTTTTGACTGAGGGCTTTTGGTTGGCAGGCAGCAGAACTGATTAGTGAGTTGAGGCTTCATACAGACGCTCCCACACAGCTCAACGGTAACCACACTGCCCACAGAGGCTTAAAAGCAGCTTTTGAACCATTCCAGACTCAAAGAACTCTGAGAATGGCACTCTGTTAGCTAATGAGAGTATAAAACTAGTTTGAGAGCCACATTGTTTACTCACGAGTGGGAAACATTCTCTCTGGATCCAGATTAGACCACTCAGACCCTGTTAACTGAGCTGTTTATAGGACTATTTTTAGACAGCCGAATGGCTTCTATTTGACCATTCACAGAATTGCTGAGTAATACACATTAACAAGAGAAAGACCTTGTCATAATTCACTGTGAATTGCAAAACGACAGCCTGGTCGGGGCCAGCAGAAATAATCCAGGCCTATTTTCTCTGCTAACATTCATTAATCAGAGCACTGCCAACCAAACACTTTTCTGGAGAGCACATTAAAGCATTTGGTATTTGCTTCGAGCCTCGTGACACCAGAAGATATTTGTCAGGAGTAAATTGTTTGTAGGCCTGAAGGACTCCTGTGTGTACTGAGCTGTTTCTCCTTTCCTCCACAGTTCGACAAATTTCCCACTAAAGTCGACCCCTTCTACAGACACAGCGTGAGTACCTGTCATGTTTTTGGCATTTGCTGTGGTGGCTTTTTTCTTCTTCCTTACAGTAGTGGTTGTTGTCTTTTTTAATTTGTGCTCAGTCCTAAGAAAGCCTGGGTAAAAAGATAAGTCTTAAGACGAGATTTAAAAGTATGAAAGCTGTCACTGTTCCATAGATTGGGGGGAAGAGAGTTACATAGGCAAGGGACCGCAAAACTAAAAGCTCGTGAAGATCTGAGAGTGCGAGAAGGAGTGTAGATGTGGAGAAGATCAGTAAGATACGCTGGAGCAAGGTTGTGAAGTGTAAACATCAGAAAACATTGGAGAACTAGAGAAATGTGCTCTATTGATGAAGGCCATAAAAAAACACGAGCTGCTGAGTTCTGAACCAATTGAAGTTTATGGAGAAGTTTAGAAGGAAGACCAGTAAGAAGTGCATTACAATAGTCGATACATGAGGTAACTAGTGCATTAATAAGAATAGCAGTATTATTTGTTGTGAGAGAAGGACGAAGGCGATTAATATTACGCAGGTAAAAATATGCAGTACGCATAATATTATTGACATGAGCTTCAAAAAAGAAAGTGTGCTATCCACACAATGACACCCAAACTCCTTACCTGCTGAGAAAGACAAATTGCATTATTTGCTATATGTAAAACAATCAGATTTAGTACCAAAAAGTAAGACCTCATTTTTATCACTGTTGAGTTTTAGAAAGTTGGCTGAAAGTCAGTCTTTAATTTCAACTAAACATCTAGTCAAGGAAGGTGGAGGAAAAGAACTAGAGGGTTTAGAAGACAGGTAGAGCTGGGTGTTGGCATAACAGTGGAAATGGATACCATATTTCCTGAGAATATAGCCAAGAGGAAGTAAATAGATGATGAACAAGAGTGGGCCCAAAATAGGGGCAGTAAGAAATTATATCTACAAAAGGCTTAAACTGCCTTAATTATTTTTATAAAAACCATTACTACATAAAGGTAATGGTACTACATAATTTAGTAAATTGGCTGCAAGATTTTTTTTCTCTGTGGAAATGCCTTGCTGGACACTATGGGGATCTTGTTAGAGATAAAATGCATTTCATTCTACTTGCCTTTCCAGCAGGTTAATGCAACTTTAATTTAATTGATCTCTGCCCTTCAATTACAGAGTCGCCATTTAGCAATGCTTCATTTGAGACACCCACCCATGAACACACACACTGCTGTAATCACATGTATTATGCAGTGCACTATGATAACAGTCATTGCTATCAGAGCTGGTTCAGAGGGTGACCCATATTGTAAATTCATCTCACCATTAATCTTTGTTTAATGTCACAACCGCTGCAGGTCAGATGAAGGTTGTATTATTATATGCAGCAGAATAATGATTTGTAGTCTCATTCTTTTATTCAATCATAGAGAGAAAAACTAAGCATACATTTTCACATGAACGTGTGTATTTTCATATTATGCAGCATGTGTGTATTGTGTAGATGTTAGTTTGTACAGGGACCTGCAGTCTCTGGCTTCACTTTATAACTGTAAACGGCTGACACGATCAAACAGGAACCTCGCAGAGTAACTGTGTCTTGTATCTTTTTTCTTTTCTCAGCTGTTCCACTCTTACCCCCCAGCGGTGTCTGGCATTCCGCCCGTCATCCCACCGACGGGGCCCTTCGGATCTCTGCAGGGAGCGTTCCAGCCCAGGGTATCACAATATGTTAGAATTTCGAGACTACTCCCAAAACTAACCTTCTGTGCTGTTTCAAACGTATTCCTGCACACATGGAACGAATCTAGCTAAATATAAACAGTTCTCAGACAGTATAAATAGAGAAGTTTTCTTAAGATATACAGTCTGGTGATGTACCACAGTCAGCTATCAGTAATCCTAGAATACATGAGATATTACTGGATGGTTTAGGTATTGAATGATTGGCTGAAAATGCTTATGTTTTGTCTTTTTGCGCTACAGACCTCAAATCCTCTAGACGTGGCAGGGAGGCCTGGAGCCGTCCCACACACACTCCTTCAGAAAGACCCTCGGGTACGCACCCCAAACACACTCTTTGCAACAAACAAACTAGTGCTGAATGACACTATGGGCAAACAAAGAGTTGCATTTGTCAGTCACGTTATAATGTTGCCGCATTGGTATGCATGCAGTGATAGGAAGGGGAATACTCTGAATTCTGGCCTAATTATTCCACGAAATGCTTCATTAGAAAGGGAAATTTTAACATTTTAATTTGGTCAGTGATGAAGTGATGCTCGGATGCTAATTAAAAGTCCTGAGTGACAGTTTTGTGTCCCTAATCTCTCTCACACGTGCTCTCTCTTTTTCCTCCTTCTCTCTAGCTGACAGATCCGTTCCGGCCGGTTCTCAGGGTAAGACTGCTTTATCAGTTATTCAGTTGGTTTTCCCACAGGACTCAGCAGGAAATGGAGTAAAAGCTCATTACAGTTTAATCCCACCTTACACCGTGCACCTGCCTTCCGCTCTGCAGTCGCTTTAATTAGCTGTGCACTGGGACTCAACGGTCTCATCTCAGAGTCTATAGGAGATGCTATATGACTCCCTCTTATGTAAAAAAAACTTAGAAATGACATTTTACCTAATTAATATGCAACTGTCCCCAACGTAGGGGAATGCAAAGAAACGTATTAATGTTCCAAGTTAAATTTCACTTTAACATTTTCAACTTCACATAAAATTGCAAATAATATTTTCAGATGTATCCAATATTCTGTAAATGTGTTTTAAAGGAATAAAATAAAACTAGCATAAACATAGACATCTCTGAACATGAAAATCTTACAACGTCTTTCTGTCTCCACAGAAACCAGGAAAGTGGTGTGCTATGCATGTCCATATAGCCTGGCAAATTTACCACCACCAACAGAAAGTAAAGGTGAGATAATATACGCAAATATAACCTGATTTGACTTTTACTATACCCTTAGGATCAGGATCAACATTACATATGCAAAGAATTTTTCTTTGTGCCTCTCTTTTTTCTCCTCTCTGTTAACTCTGATCTGCAGCATACAATACAGCCTCTTTTTTTTATGTACTTTGAGAGGGGTATCACATGTGTTCTCTTTTGTGCCTGGCCTTCTCCAGCAGCAGATGCAGGTTGACCCACACAAGCTGGACTTTGGCTTCAAACCGGAGTTCCTAAGTCGACCCCCAGGCCCCACCCTTTTCGGAGCTATCCATCACCCTCATGACTTGGCACGACCTGCATCGCTTTTCTCAGCAGCAGGTGAGCAGATGATCAGAATCTTAGCAGAGCTGATAGAGATCCCTGTCACTATACAGATCAAGAGCAGTGTTTCTAACATTTGGTTAGTCAGCACCGACTATTGGTGATTTTATTTGTTGTTTTTTTAGATAGATTTAATGCATTTGTAACTATTTCAGTCCCAATTTCTTGATACACATTACACACCACCTATACAGCAAACAAGTTAAGAAACAAAACCTAAATGCTTCCGGATTGAAGCTACCTATGCTGTGAGCGGCAACATTCTTAATTAATCCTGTTGTTTGTACTGTTTTATGTACTGCATTTTCACTCCTGTGAAGGGTGTATTGTCTAGGCAGCACACACACCAAACACACCTGTGTTGGACTGAAATCACCCTTAATAAGGCAGAACACCCTTTGAAGTCCACTTTCATAGAGTCAAACATGTCAGATAAGAGATGTACAGAGATGGGGGACAATAGGACTGCAATTAGAAACCTTGAGCTAGACCATTAGGCTTGCTTTAATAAGATTGAAACAAATGTCATTGTCTGTTTGTGTTTCAGGGACCACACATCCCTCAGCTGCACCTTTCGGACACCCTCCACATCATCCTAGCAATTTTCTAACCCCAGGACCCCACTTGGGTAAGCTGACAAGACTCACACATTCACTTTCCTCCACTAGATGTCACTGTGCAGTCAAAAACGGCGTATTCTTGAAGTTTAAAGGCCCCTGACAATGTCCTACAGAGTTTAGCTCCAGTTTGCCCCAACACACTTGCCTGGAGGTTTGAGTAATTCTGCAGACCTTGATTAGCTGGTTCAGGTGTGTTTAATAAGGATTGGGGCTAAACTCTACAGGATAATGTCCCTCCAGGAGAAGGATTGGACAACCCTGGATTAAGGATTACTGAACACTTCTCTGAAAGTCAGTGTAGGATATACATATTGCTGAAATGTTTATATATCTGTTATTCTTTAGATTCAGTGAGTTTAAAACTGGGGGGTATTTTAAGTCCTAACATTCTGTGATGAAACAAGCTATACTTCATTGATGGTTCACACACCATTTCATTGACTGATTCCTTGTTCCTGTCGTGATTGACAGAGCCCTTCAACAGACCGCCTTCGTTTGGAGGTCTGGCCTCATTAAGCACTGCAGCCTTTGGTGGCCTGGGAAACCCAGCAATTGGTAAGTATCAATTCATTAATTCAACATTTTATTATTCAGAAATACAGTACTTTTATATATTTATTTCAGGTATAAGATTAAATGTAGGTTAAAAAAAACATAACACATTTTAATATTTTGAAATCAAAAGAGTACTCATGCATGAAATAGAAAAGATCAACATAAATAAAATCTAACCATGTTGTTTTTCTTTTTTACTCCTCCAACCAGCCTCCAACTCTGTATTTGGCCACAAAGATGCACCCAGCGCACAACAGCACTTCAGTGGACCCCACGAGCCGTGGAACAGACTCCACCGGACTCCGCCGTCCTTCCCCACCCCACCTCCCTGGCTCAAACCTGGAGACCCTGAACGGAGCGCGTCGGTCAGCTCCCACGAACGAGAACGAGACAGAGAACGAGAACGAGAACGGGACAGAGAGAGAGAACGTGACCTGGACAAGAGGGATTCTTCAGTCAACAAGGATGATAAAGAGCGGTGTGTAGAGCTGTGTGGATCATATTTACATAGCAGTCATCTGATATCATGTCAGTGATTATATATATTTTATTGGCATGTATTGCTGTATAGTCAGCCAGTCATTATTGCAGAATAAACCCAAAGAGTCTTGTATGACCCTGAAGAAGTTTATTTCATAACAATGACCAGCTGAATGCTATCCAAAAATCTTTTTTGTCTGATAGTAATGATGGATTTCACCTCTAGGGAACCTGCGGAAAAAAGGCACCAGAATCATCCATCCCCGATTCCTGTTAACCCCCTCACACTGATGAGTCACACCCGATCATCCGAGCCCTCCCGGAACCACATCCCTTCTAGTGAGTCTCGGGACAAGGACAAGCCCAAAGATCGCGAGAGAGAACGAGAGCACTCAGACTGGAAGGACTCCAACACCGATGAGCACAAGGTGAAGGAGAATCACCACAGTGACAAGGACGCTCCCGTCATCCACAATGGCCGGGTTTCTGAAGACAAGCCGGCCAATCGAGTTACAGCGTCACCCTACATGCGGGCAGGTGGCATAGATCGGGTGAACGGCGGGCTGACTCGAGATGTTCTGGAGAAGAAGGCCGATATCACCTATGAGAAGAAAAACAGTGAGATAAAGGTGAAAGAAGAGAGGAAAGAGGAGCAGGATGGTTCCACAGAAAGATCCCCGGAACAAAGGTCCACACCGCAAGCACCTCCTCCTCCTCCTGCTGCGCTCCACCCTCCATCTTCAATGCCAGTACCCATGGGCATGGCCAGCATGCACCCCATAAACAGTATCAGTAGTCTGGAGAGGACTCGTATGGTGCCCCCCTTCATGGGTATCAGTCCCATCCCAGGGGCAGAGAGGTTTCCCTATCCCGCCTTTCACTGGGATCCCATGAGGGACCCTTACAGGGGACTTGATATCCACCGGAGAGATCCATTAGCTCGGGATCTGCTCCTGCGGAATGACCCTCTGCACCGGTTAGCAGCACCGCGGATTTATGAAGCAGAACGCTCATACCGGGACCGTGAGCCTCATGACTTTAACCGAGACCACCCTCACGGGCTGGCCTTGGAACAGCGGCGGGAACAAGAGCGAGCACACCTAGAGGAGCGGGAACGTATGCACTTGCTCAGAGAAGACTACGAGCAGGGACGTCTGCACCCGATGCATCACCCCGCTTTAGACGGACACCTCCCTCACCCGGGTCTCATGGCCCCTGGAATTCCCAGCATGCACTACCCCCGTGTAAGCCCCTCCTCTGCCTTGGCTGCCCAGAATGGAATCCTTAACAAAACCCCTCCCACTGCATCACTCAGTGCCCCGCCCCCTCTTATCCCAACCCTGGGAGTGCGTTCCACATCTCCCAGGCGGACTACCCCACTCGGCACTGACATTAGAGACAGACCCCCCTCACACACACACAAAGACATCGAGGCACGGTGAGACCCCCGATGGACTGTAATGGAACTCAAAAGCAAGCACTTGAGGCTGTATCATATCTGTATATAGACTGTGCATTACTGATTGTTTAATTTGTGTTGAGTGTGTTTTTTGTACAAAAGACTGGGATTTTTCATGCTCTTTTATCCTGTTCACTCCTGCATTGATATGTATTCTTAAACATGTACAGTACACTGATCTCGAGCAAGTGGACAAACGCTAGATCTCCAACATGGAAAGATGATCTTGGAATGTACAGGTACCTCAATACATTGCAAAAAGGCAGAAATTGTAGATATGTGTAAAGTTGGTGTGTCTCTCTCCTTAAGGAAAAAACCATTAAGGTACAATTATGCAAATGGTTGTTATGAAAGCTTTACTTTGAAATGCTGTACATAGTGGGCAGTGATCAAAAGGAGAGTGAGCGCAAAAGCTCCGGTTTTAGTTTAATGCTGCATATTAATTAATAGTTTGGAAGGATCATATTGTCCAAGAGACCACATCCCTTCTTTCAACTATGCAACTCTTGCGTGGGCTCTCTCTCTGTATCATTTTCCTCTCCTCCAGAGGACAAACAGTCTCTACCCTCTCTTTCTCCTGCTGGAGCAACAGTACATGCTTACACATTACTCAGATTGTGATGGTTCCTAACTAGGGATTTTCTGCAAAGAGTTTTACTCACACATCTGACAAACATGATCCCTAACTTTTGATGCAGAAACATGCTTATGTTCTTCAAGCTATAAAGCTCTGTGTTGACAATCCTTGCAAATACACCAATGTTCCAAGAAGCTAACAAACCCGAAATTCTCTGAATTAATTACCTCTAAATCAAGTGTGGCAATTTGAAAAAAAAATACAACACATTACCATCATGTCATGACAAGTCTGAGTACAGAAAGCAGGACAATTCTGTGTTGGTCTAGCGGTGTATTAAAGTGTTATGTATCTACACAATGATAAAGCGAGTTGTAAGCTATGGACAGGTTTTTTTTTTTTTTTTTTTTTGAGCAGAGATCTATTTTAGTAGTCCATGGGAGGGATAGTTGTGCGCTTTTAAACTGTAATTCCGATGTTGTGCAGTGTTTATTTTTTTCTTTAAAATTTACTTTTTTTTTTATCAAACATTAAAATGTCCACTGAAGCAGTAGTGGGTAGTCAATACGTATTGCAAAGAGATTGAAACTTTTTTGCTGTTTATCATGTACGTAAAAATTGAAGTCCTTTCTAGATCATGTACAAAAAAAGGGTGAGGCGACAGCATGCTCCTCAGTTAAACTTGTGTTATGTAAATTGTGCCATGTTATTAAAAAATGTGAACTAATCCTGTTCTAAAGTTTGTTTGTCAATACTTGGCATAAAAAAAAAGTCAATACACAGGCAAAATCTGTTAGCAGTCTAGACTAATCTAGCATTTATAACTTGGGTCATTCTTCAGAGCACAAAAACACATCTTGAACCTCTTGGATTATTATACAGACTGAAACTGTCATCAGACTAATCATTTTACTAGTGTTATGCAAACAGATGACAGTCAGTTTGTCCAGAAACAGATCCAGTTCTCTCAAAGGGCTACTATGTTCATGCATTCATGACCTCTAGACTGGACTATTGTAATGCACTTCTATGTGGTTTTCCAGCATCTTCAATAAAAAAAGCTACAGGTAGTCCAAAATGCAGCAGCTAGAGTCCTTACCAGGTCAAGAAAATAGGATCATATTATCCCAATTGTACTGTCTCTGCACTGGCTACCTACTAAATTCCGTATCAGCTACAAATTATTATTACTTACCTATAAGGTCCTTAATGGTTTAGCTTCTGTAAATCTAACTAGCCTTAGGTCACTAACTAGGTCACAAAACACAAAGTCCACTAAAGAATTCCCAAACTGTGGAATAGCCTTCCTGCCTTCCGGCAGCCATATCACCCTGGAGCCCAAGACCGGTTTCCCACTGAAGCTAAGCAGGGCTGAGCCTGGTCAGTACCTGGATGGGAGACCTCCTGAGAAAACTAGGTTGCTGCTGGAAGAGGTGCTAGTGAGGCCAGCAGGGGGTGCTCACCCTGTGGTCTGTGTGGGTCCTAGCGCCCCAGTGTAGTGATGTGGACACTATACTGTCAACAAGCACCGTCCTTCGGATGAGACGTTAAACCGAGGTCCTGACTCTCTGTGGTCATTAAAAATCCCAGGATGTCTTTCGAAAAGAGTAGAGGTGTGACCTCGGCATCCTGGCTCAATTCGCCCATTGGCCTCTGACCATCATGGCCTCCTAACAATCCCCATATCTGCTGATTGGCTTCATCACTCTGTCTCCTCTCCACCAGTAAGCTGGTGTGTGGTGGGCGTTCTGGCGCACTATGGCTGCCGTCGCATCATCCAGGTGGATGCTGCACACTGGTGGTGGATGAGGAGATACCCCCTGACAATGTAAAGCGCTTTGAGTGTCTAGAAAAGCGCTATATAAATGTAACAAATTATTATTATTATAATGTTCAGGGTTCAGACACACTCTCTCTGTTTAAATCTAGATTAAAAACACTTCTCTTTTGCCAAGCATTCAAATAATGCATATCATAATTTGTGACCGCAGTTGTATCTGATCAAATGCGCATTATTATTCTTTAGCTTGGGTTAAACAAATTACCGTATTTTTTGGACTATAAGTCGCACCTGAGTATAAGTCGCATCAGTCCAAAAATACGTCATGATGAGGAAAAAAAAACATAAGGTCGCATTTATTTAGAAACAAAAGGAAAACATTATCCTCTAAAGCCATCAGAGGGCGCTCTACACTGCTCAGTGGTAGACTACAGGAGCACTGAGCAGCATAGAGCGCCCTCTGGCGGCTGTAGACGGTATTGTTTTCTCTTGGTTCATGTCAAATTAATTTTGATAAATAAGTCGCACCTGACTATAAGTAGCAGGACCAGCCAAACTATGAAAAAAGTGTGACTTCTAGTCCGGAAAATACTGTCATTTTACTTTGTTGGAACAGCAGCTACGCTAAATATGTCTCTATTTGTTACTCAGTTTTGCCATGGGATTGATATTGCATGGTAACTAGGATTTACACAAGCTCCAGTCTGGATCCAGAACACCTGAGAAGAGATGATGCTGACCCTCAGATGATGCTAACCCTGGATCAACAAACAGAACTAACAAATATTGCTACAAGTGTGACAGCATCATATAATAATTGCTGTTAATAGTGTTCATCGTCTGGCTGACTACGTCTTTTTCTGAAAATTCCTGTCATATGCGTACAAACTGACAGTCACCACTGATAAGCTACTGCTAAATATTGTAGAAACTTAATTTTCTGTAAAGTTGCTTTGCAATGATTTGTATCGTAAAAAGCGATATACAAATAAACTTGAATTGAACTATGTACATACAACATGAAAATAAATCTCAGTGGAAAAAAGCATCTGTAACAACAGTACATTCTCATACATTTTAAAGATACACAATGTAAAAAAAATTAATCATTAAAATTAAACAAATGTTATTGAGTGCAAAATGACAATGTTTAAGACAGTCAGGATAAAATGTGCAGTAATTTGCAAAGACAGTGTGAAGCTAAAAAAAACAAGCAAAAAAAATTCATCGTGGGCCATGCAAAACACCAAACCTCTGGTTGTATAAACAAATTAAATATACCTGCAAGCAGCAATTATGAGGCCAAGTACAGCAGAGAAAAAAGGAGCCAAGCATAACATTTAGCATCAAAAAATCATAAATACAACAACTAGTAAGATGCTTTAATGAATTATCACTTTTGACCAATAGTCATTTTTGCTGATATCAAATCGATGTTGAGAACTCGGTGTGAGTTGAAAATGTAGTTTGGTGTCAATAATACTGTATGTCAAAGCTTTCTCAGATGCAGTTTGGCATCAAACCTCAAATTTGTTGCGCCGCTTTACAAAAACAGTTTTGGGAATTTACATGAAATCCATAACTTTTTGTCAGCACAGTCTGAAGATTATCTGACTCTATTTTGGTGAAAATCAGACCAACGGTCTAGGAGTTTGAAAAAGTACGTTTTCAACTAACAAAATGGCGGACAGGAACTTCAGCAATTTAAAATAGCGTGGGGGGGGAAACAAACCTTACGATTTTTTAATTTTCGATATAAGCCAAGGATTCAGAGGGGAAAAAAATAATTTTCCTTTTGTGCCTTACGGTTCAAAAGTTATTAGCGTAAACATGAGTGAAAATTTGGACAAGTGGCGCTACAGAGTTTGAGTTAGAGACTCCAAATTTGTTATGGTGACAATTGAGACTCTCCTCTATCATAACTTTTCCGTGAGCGGTTCAATGGGCTGCCATACTCTCTCCTAATGATAAATAAGGAAGCCAGAGAGAGATGGCTTTTTACTTACTTAGCAGTTAAGATATTTTATGAAAGACGCTGACAACAGTGAAGTTATTTACATATTAGAACATTCGTCCTCAGACTAGCAATAGTTCTATCTCGTGTTAACAAATTATTTTTGTATATTTTTGATACTGTATGCACTTTCTCAGATGTAATGTTGCCCTCTGTAGCACGAGCCACATTCAGAGCCGAGTCCCAACAAAAACACAATTCCTCCTCATGACGCATGTCGTTTTTTACCACTAGAGGGCCAGAAGTTACACTGTGTAGCTTTAAATGGCCTAATAAAAAAACATGCACAAGAGCTGTGCCAGGAGATGGAGCTGCAACACAATAACAACAATAACAACAAGCCCAGAGCTGTACTACGCATCGTTTTCATAACTCTTCATATCTGTTAAGATGTTAAAAATTATACATATGTTACCTAGAGGGCCACCAGGAGCTCCTGATGTTAACAGGAAACCAGGTGATGTTACTGTAAACAGAAACATTTCAAGCAGACATGACATAATGCACCCTGGCTAGAACAAAGCAGACAATATTTTCCACCACTAGATGGCAGCAAAGTGCCTTCATTAAATCTGAAGGGGTCACAGAAGCGCTTTGGCAATGTAACCAGCATGAGCAGGTAGATGGAGGGACAGGTGCAGGGCAGGGCGTGGCACACGGGCCGATCCTGCTCGCGCTGTCATCGGAGAAGGTTAACGAGCCGGTCGGCCTGGTTTATGAGAGCCACCCACAGGCATGCAAACAATGAATGCTGCCAAACAGGAAAAACCCTTCAAGTCCAAAAAGCAGAGACTATTTCAGTCAAGTGAGAGCAAGACAGACAATGATAGGAGGAACTATCATGACGTCAAATTTAGTGAAATACGCATTGATGAAAATACAGGTTAAACAGTGTGATCACTTGCTACATCCGTGTTCCATTTTAAATTGCGTAGCATACCATTTGCATTGATTTCAGTGATTTACTGGCTTAGCATTTTTAACCATGATACAGCAGCAAATGAAACTGCATTTCAGTAACTGAGTGACATATGAAAGAAGCATCAATCAAACAGTGAATAACATCAGTTCCTCTGGCTGCACTGCAAATCTAAAACATCCGCTCCAGCATGCTGTGCTGCGCTTTTCTTTCTCCTACCCTCCACTATAAGATGCTAAAAATCTCCTCAGTCTGCATAAATATAACCATGGAGGGGATTAGATACAAATACTCAATCTCACTCCTGACAATAATAACAACATGCATCCAAAACATTCAAATCCTTGTCTATTTCTGGTTACGCATATTCTTCTTTCTTCAGTATTTCAGTGAATCCTATATGTGTATGAAAGAGATATTATAATGAAATATCATCTTAAAAAATGTACTGTCTCCAAGCCCCCTTTACAGAAGAACATTCTGGAATTTACTATTACAAGAGAGAATTCCTCAGAGGAATGAAGCATTGCTCCGTGCACCAGCCCCATGTCCTTGATTCCTGTGAACAGACTGAAATAAGCCAGAGATTCTTCTGTGGTACACAAAGTACTGATAAGACAAAAACAGCTGCTTTGGCTCCAAACAAGCGAGACTCAACAGTTGAACCGTGTAAATAACATGTTTGCGGTGCAATGTAATATTTATGACATGCAATGAAAAAACTGATTTTAGCTGTTTTAAACTATGCTATGGATTCTGTTACCGTAGAGCTTTCTCTACAGTCAGATTTCATTAATATTAACGCATGTTGAGCTTATCAGTGAAACTCATCTTATCGTAACACACCAAAACCAGAGCATGATGTCAAGGTTACACAGGAACATTCTCAAGTCAATTTCTAATGCATTTCATGGATCAGTCTGTGCTGTAATTGCTTGAAAAAAAACTATGCGTGAAACTTAACTGAAAAAAATGCTTGTCTTGATTATAAAGATAATTAAAATCTTTAATCTATCTTAAAGCCACAAGTTCCCAGAAATGTACATTGCATTTTTTTTGTTTGGAAAATGTATACCATTTTCAAAAAAAAAAAGTTTAACTATTGACTAAAAAAGCCTTTGGTGTAACCATGAAGCAAAAAATAATTTACCAGTTTCGTTTCGGCTAACAAAAAAAATGTTATTCAACTGAAACTGCTGAAATAAAAAATAAAGGAAACTTACAAATCTTGCCTTGGCAACTGACTGAAATATAGGAATTAGCTAAAAGATCATTCTAAATATTACCACATACTACAATAGTATACAAGGAATCCTGAACTAACCTTCATTAAATCAAGTCAAATCATCTGCTATTTAAGCCACTTCACAGTCAATGAGAGACTAACAAAACTATGAACGATTATGCCATAATAAATCATGTCAAAAAACCAGCATCACATTAATGATTCAGATATTTTCAGCACTAAATTTGGTAATAATGTGAAGTTCTAAGGACCCTCACACCATACAAGGTAGACCACGTCAACCGAACCACTCTACCAATTATCAGCTCGTCTCTTGAAGTGTCTCTGTCTGACCCCTGGCTTGTCTGTCAGGGCCATTATTCCCACAGAGGCCCAGGCCCGATCAGACTGCAGTTATCTCCCATCACACAAACTCTGAGCCCTGGAGGCCCACTTACGCAGGGCATGATGTGTGGGCCCGGGGGGAACACTCCCTCTCTGACACAGAGAGACTAATTGCCTAACTGGATTTAGCCTCTGGTGTGAAATATCTCCAGAGGGGAAATGGAGAACGATAGAGACATAAAGAGAGATAAAGAGAGATGGAAAGACAAAAAAGAAAGAGGTGAGAAATGGCTCTACAGCTAATTCAGTGGTCCTGACCTCTGCTCTCCTGTGGGAGATCTCATACCACACATATATTCCAGATACACAGCAGACACGATGGCTGTAATGGAGATGACCCCAATATGGCCACAAGAGAGGAAAACGAACACATTGCATCGACCCTCTAACAGCCACAACCAAACACATTACCTGCTTGTTGAAGCCTCAGTGCTGCACGTCTGTCTGTGTGCTGCTGATTGCCTGTAATGGAATCCAGCGGAGCTTCAGACACATGGCTAAATTCATTGCATCCAAAGCTATTAACCCAGGGTTCAAAAACTCACCAAACATCAATTGTGAGTAAATATTGGCGCCTGGAGAGTGAATAAAAGGGGCTTGCCTGGAACTTTATTAAGAGCTGCAAAATAATACATGGTTCAGGTTCAACTGTGGGTCTGATTACTGTTATGCAATACTCTGTGAGCTTTGTAAACTTTTAAAACAACTATCGGTGTTTAAATACAAGGCACTATTTATCTAAAATGCTTTACCAGATTTAAAACAAAATGCTTGATTTATACAATTGAGAGAAGACTAGGTACAGTGTCAAAATTAGCCAAAACGAATCACGATTTTCTAATACTGACGTTTGTTCTGTTGTTTTCCCGCTAAAAAAATTTCACTTAAGCTGTAAAAATGAAATTATGTTTTAAAAGACTACTAAATGGAAGTAAAATTGATTATACAGGCAAAACCTATAAATTAATAGCCTATTAAATATTGCCAAAATTCTCTGCTATGGTTACTCAACTATGGTTTGACTCAACATTAAAGGTGCAGTAGAAGATCTTGTAAAATGCTTACATGAGCCTAATAGCACTGAAAGTCAACGTCCTGCAATCGCTGTCCAAAGCCACGCCCCCTGAACGCATACGCTCACAGACCAGAATATCATATCAGAGACAACATTACTACAATAGAATAGGTTACAACAGCGGTTCCCAATTCCAGTACATGTTCCAAAGTGAAGTAAACCCCTGCTCAGGGAGTAGGGGGCAATGAACACGGTGTAGGGATCATGTAGATTGGAACACAGTTCATTCACGTTGTTCGAGTTGGTCATCTAAATCAGGTGTGTTAACTAAACGAGACATGCAAAATATGTGTGCGAGCACTGGGAACTACTGGGCTACATCATGTGTCATTTACCAGCGAGAAAACTTTAAAAAAGTATTACTATACCATGAAGGAAGACCGGGTTGTTGATGTTTGTCTGCCATTCTAGCTCTGTCTGCACAACATGTGTGAATGCGATAATGACGTATTCTGTCTGCGCGAACAAGGTGCGCAGATTCATATGTCGACAGACAGGTTGGAAAGCTATTTAAGACACTCTGACCAAGCTATGCTGAGCAGGGATGTTTCCTAAGGTTTTGCTATGTGATTGCTAGGGTTTTCAGGATTTCAGTAAGTTAGCTTTCTCAAGCCAACTTAATAATATATTACATAATCAGCGCGAGACTCACCCAACTGTCTGTTCTCATGCTCCAAACGTCCTTTTTCTCAGCAGATAAAATAAACCATATTTAAAACAGGTTTGGTAAAGACTCCAGTTTGTCAAACGTTTCTAGTTAGTGTGTGTTTTAGTAGCATTGAGCGATGTAGCCAATCACTGTTGATTTGAACACCTCTGATTGGACATTCTGTTCAAGTTGGTTTGAATTAGCTCGCTTCTAAACGTTGATTTGTTTTTCTTACACGCTCGCAATTCCTCTCATTGTAACAGTGTAGACATGATGTAAATAAAAGATTCATTGTGCAATTAAGAGAGCTTCATCAATAATAATGAAGATTGTTATTAATGAAGCAAGTGACACTTTTGCATAATTTTATGTTAAAAACAGTATCAGTCATCATGATGTTGACTAGGCATGTCCGTGTGTCAGACAAAACTGCTTAAAGTTTTTTTTTTTTTTTTAAGAAAACATGCTTAACAAGCTTTATGCCTCATGCTATGGATGCTCCTCAGTTTGATTGTTCCTTTTTAGGCGCCACCAGCAGATGATAACCTATATATCTGTTAATATAAATTATAAAATGTGCTAGCTTGTCATAAAGTACAAAAGTAGAACAGAGATGTGTTTGAACAATCATGAATTAAAAAAAGTTTAGTCACTTTTTTTATTTGTATTTCATGCGGTTTAAGCAGCTAATCAACAATAACAAGTGTGACAGCTATGGAAAAACCAACTATTCATATTTCTTTATAAATGTAATATTAAAATGACAGCTGTCCTTTGCCAATTAAATTAAAATTGGAAAATAAACCACCAAGGCTGTGTGATTACTTTATAAACGGCTGTAGTTACAAGGTAGGCCTACTTCAAAATTACCGCAGTGCCACAAACATGCAAATGTCCTATACTTTAAGTGTGTTCATGTACATTTAACATTTTGGTACAATATGAATGGTTAATATTAACCATATCGAATCACTTAAATAGTTGTTCCTTAAAAGCTATGATATAAAATTATGAAAGCTATCTAACTGTCTATCTATCTATCTGACAGGGCTGCCAATTCTCACGCGTTCATCATGATACTAACTCATGCAGTTGACACCGTTCTCACGCTCTGACAAGGCTAGCAACTCTCATTTTCTCACACAGTCAAAAGCACCTCAGTTAAGACTCTAGCAATAGGATATTGGCGAAACAGATTTGGTAAAGGCTCCAGTGTATTCATGAGTTCATATAATAAGCAGAGTTGAGGTTATGCGTATTTGGCGTGCTGAAGAGGGCTTCTGCAAAAACTGTCAAGGAACAGAAGTCTGTTGTTTACAGTATATACAGTACACATATACAGTAAAGTATATTGTTAATTGGATTGGTTGCTGATTATGCAACTCTCGTGTTGATTAGTTTAATTATCTGAACATGTTCCTCCAGAACTTTGTTAATAAAACATAATTTTGTGTTTGCACTCTGGAAAGCATACAATGTGTTTTTGTAGCATTGAGCAGCAAAGTTGGCAGCCCTGAGTTCAGATTGTGATTGGATGAACAGCATTCAAGTCATTAATGTGCCCCTGTGACCCATATTATTGGGCTAAATTCATATGTAGCTTCAGCTTAGAAAACGTAAACAGGCTACAGTTAGGGACTTTCACACAGAACGCTTTTTTGAGTTTCAAAACATGAGGATCCAGGATAGATGGGTAAAAAAAAAGAAAGAAAAAAAGTTAAATGACATAAAAACATATAACGCAATGCAATACTTATTGATGATAATAATGATTGAGCAAAAATTAACAAATAAACTATTAAATGTAGGTAGTTAAAAAATAAATTCATGTCAGAGTTAAAGGACACAAAGCAGGTGGGAATATCTAACGTTTACCCGTGAGAGCATGCGTGTCTTCTAACCCTCTGGTACAGCCCAAAAATCAGAATAAAGAGCACTAGAAATGACTCAGAACATTACTGAAATCTCAATATGCTATTATTAGTTAATAGCTCTAGAAAATTACAGCGGTTGACTGCACAGTACATGCTGTGAATGTGGTGTTCACATCTGATTAAAACCATATGGACAGGTTGTCTAACTGGCTCCACATTCCTTGGTGGAGGATAAGCAAACAGAACCCCCTGGAAGGCACGTATCTGTTATCTGGCTCCCAAACATGATGCATTCCAGACTGTGCTACACGGCCCTTACTGGCAGTTATACAGAACCCAGGCCAATTTATTTAAAATTAACAATATATTATATACTTCACTATACATTAAATTTTTCTTCAGTACCAGATGTACATTTTTGACCTGTACAACTGATATTTCTTTCTTTCGAAAGAATCCTGTTTAGTTAAAAAGACTAGGAACATTCTCCAAGAAGACAAGTGGTGATGGGTGAAGCAAATCTTGAGCAATGCTCACCACTGCTTTGAGAGGCTTCGGTTATTAGGGCTCAGAGCATTACATTTGCGCAATAAATTCTCCCCTCTTCCATGCTTTCACTCTCTGTGTACAACCTGATAACGTTACCATGGAAACATGCAGCATCCAACCAATCAGCAATCAACACCCTCCATCCTACCTGCTCCCTTCGTAATATGCAAACAATTATTACCTTCAGCAGGAAAAATAAGAGTATGTGAGGTGGGACATTTCCATGTCCTCGTCTCACCAACGGCAGTTCTCAGCCCAAGGACAGGAGGTCTATAAGAGTGATGTTTTCCATTGTGTGGGATTAATGCCGTGTTCAGAGTCAAATCCCACACACAAAAGCAGAGATGGGCTTTGAAAATACCCAACAGCACACATCACTGACTCCGGGAGTTAAACGCAGCTCAGACGAAATGAATTTCCCTTACATTAACACAATTACATTACAGTCTAATGTGCTTTTGATGGCTTGAGCATGCTGCCTCTAAAATTACTACATATTCGCAGCACAATTATTCCTCCCAGAATTGCCTTAATGAAAAATATACTGACATCCAGCTGTTAATCACTTGCTCGGTATTACATAAGTTAAGGATTTGCTTGGGTTTGTGATTGGTTACAGATCAATAATTAAGACTTCAAGACATTATGAACTCTCAGTCATTGCTATGGACATCAGTATCATTGCAACTAATTACTGATCACCATTCTTGTTATGGTATTGATCGCAGCCTGAGAAATTAAATGGATATTAATTAAAGGTAACTTGAAGTCCTTCATTGTGGGAGAGAGAAAAGAAATAAAAACATTTAAACACGGGTAAACTTACATTCACAGTGCCATAATGTTAGAACAGCAGTGGTTTATCGGTCTCATATATCATATATAATATTATGACAGGATTGTCCCAAGAACCCAACTCGACAACATGACACAGGATGAAATGTACAAAAAACCTTTAAATAAATATTTTAATATAACCACATCAATCTACAGTTGACAACTGTTATATTTTTTAATATTCCAGGTGCATATAACTTTATCCCATGGTGTAGAACAGAAACATTAAAAAAATATATTTTTCTATAATTCAGACTGGGTGTATTGAGCTTAGAAATGACAAAAAATAAAGTGGTCCATATAACTTGAGTACTAAATCTTCCAAAGCAATACATTTGTGACAGAAAAAGCTTAAATGTATGCGCCATGTGCTTAAAATCTTCAGCATAGTCTCAAATTTCACTTGTGAATTCGTTCATTTAAAAAAAACTGTGTGCATTCAAAAAAGAAAGGCCAGTTCATTTTCAAGTGTGTTCAACAAAAAGGGTAGCATCAGTCAAGTAACTAAAATTGCCCACACTAAGAAAAATCATTTTAATACAGTTTTTCACATGCAATTTTTTTTTGTTATGGTTAAAAAATATCTGTTTTGGAAGAAAATACTACTTGACGTTTCTTGGTAATTATGAAATGTACTAGCAATTTCTGAGTGGAATTTTTGTTTCTACACCATTTTTCCACTGTGTGCCTTATCTGAATTTAGAATTCAGATTTGGGTTCATTTTGGGTGAACTTTAGTTACACTCTGTTATAGCACACAAATAACTTTTTGCAACCCTAACAAATGTATTACACACTTGTTAAAGTATTTGAACCCATATACGAGTCCTTTAAAAGCCAATTATTTGACCCTCAGTCTAATCAAAGCTAAGCAAAGCAATTTGTCACCCGTTTTTACACTTTGATTTATCGGTCTTAAACCAGAACAATGGCTGAGCTTGTGGTACAAATTAGTTATTTGCAATGACTCGGCTGACTGACTCGGGCAGCATGTTTTATGAAGCACCCTCAAGGGCACCACTCCACATGCACTGCCTTTTTCATGTGCACGCAAACCACCATCGCTTCAGGTTCTGTAGCTCTTGGTCAGCGAAGCTGCCGGTGCTTTTGCGAGTCATTGATTAATTGCGGTCATTAGGCAGCGAGAGAATGGCCTCACCTGGAGTTAGAGGTGGAAATCAACGGGAGATTAAAATTAATCACTCTGAAAAGCGTCAGTACTGCCAGCAGCCTGCGGAGAGCAGGATGAAGAGGTGGAAATGAATGAATATCTCAGTGAAAGTGTGTAGAACGATAGTAGTTTCATTTTTATTCAAAAATACACCACAAAAGCACACAAAAATAAAATGAGGATTTTACATGATGTGCAAACCAAAAACATATGAAGAAACAAAAAGTTAATATTAGTATACAGTTTTTTAAAGAAAACATCTACAGTTAATAATCATTGGTTGTCTCTTATTAGAAGGAAAGTATCTATCTCTTTAAATGGCACAATACAAAGAACCAGCCTAACCTCTACTGTAAAGAAATACCAAATGGGCCCCATCCAAACAGAAAACAGATGATTCGGTTCAAGGATGTCAATTCGCACAGCTAGCAGTGAAGGACTGCTGATCAAAGATCAGATTTCCATGTTTACACTGGCATTAGTCTCAATGTTTAAACAAGCTGAACTGATCCTGTAACAGCAACTCTATTCTTACAGGCTTAATAAATAAAAGCCAGGGAAATCACAAGTGCGTGTGCTTTTAGGTAATAACAGCATATGCATATTAAATGTTAATAATACCTTATCCAGATGGTGGATGATTAGCCTGATCATGCTCTTGTCCTTCATCAAATTCACAGCCCAAGCGGCAGCATATTACAGTCGTAAAGACTAACGCAATCAAATATTACAGTAAATATATTTACACATTCAACAGGAACCCTGGTCAAAAGACAAGCAGATTGTGAGAAGACTGCTATTTGTGTACAAGAGACACACAAGACAGACAGACAGACAGACAGCATATAGCTGTCAGCATACACAATACCCTTTCATGAGACCAAATCCAGCATTTTTGGAAAAACAAAACAAAAAAAACATACAAAACAAAAACAACAACAGTTCATTATACTTCTATCAATATATTGAGTAATATGGGTTGCACAGAAACTGGCAACAAATCATGCAATGTTAAAATCTGCATTACTCATTCTTAATCAAAAGATGCTTAAAATGATGATTATTTTATAATTGTTCGTGTGTTATTAACTTGCACTGCTGACATGGACCCACTAGTGACACCAGTTCATTACACCCAAAGTTAAAAAAGGCACAGAGTGAACATTAGGGTGACCCTGTGGGATGAAATATACAGTAACCCAAACCATAAGAAAGACTGGTGACACTCACGGTGGTGAATACGGTGACTTAATCCTAATCAATATACCCATTCATAAACATTCAAGTCTTTTAAAATCTATGGACAATCTTTCATCAAGTTGACCTCCTTCAATTGGTTTAAATAGTGTCGTGAACAAATCCTTCAATTAAATGTCCTTCATCTAATAAATCAACTATAAATTAACATGTCAAAATGACAAACAGCTTTAAACCGGGATAAATTGAGCCAGGCCAAATGCAGGTTTAGGATTAGCATCTCAGACATCTGTGATCAGCTTTTCTGGGCAGAAGAGTGGTGGTGAATGGTGCCGCTGGTCTTCAAACTTGCCAAAGTCTGATTGCTCAGTGAACCATATTTTACCAACCAGCTTGAGCATCTTTTGAAATAAACCTTTAATCTTATTTATTCTGATGACTACGACTATGCTGCGGGTTTGGGGCACAAGCAAACAACCAATCAGAGACTTGAACACTAATTACACTGACATGTACCGATGGGAGTTTACAACTGCCAAATGGTCCATGAAAAATCAAAGCAGGTTAAGAATCACAGTATTAGCTCACTGTCAGATAAATCAATTTCATGTTCATATATACACACACATCGCATGGAAACGCTTTTCTATTTTTTTAAAACATTTTTCTCATCCAGAAACCAAAGCCAACCCACATATTTTTTCACAGTTTTTGTGTAAATCTTTACCAGGCTTTTATAGCATGAAGAGATACGTGTCATAGATAAATGGTTTAAAGTTGCCTGAAAATTTTTCAAACTGATAAAAAAAGCCAAAAGGAAATCACAAATAGCTTGGGAGTTTTCATCTAAAGCCAATAACTATGGTTTGTTCTACATACATTTCATTTAGTTCAATAGGTTTCATTTTATCTCTGGAGATCACTAAATAGGCAAAGAATTCAAGTGCCTTATATTAGATAGGGCCTTCTATTTTTAAAAAGAAAAAAGAACATCATGCATTGCATTATTAACAAAACAGGAGCAGGTGAATCAATGATCTTTCTGCATTCTATTGAATAAAGTTTTTTGTTAATGTGTGTTGAAGTTCTGCGAGTCAAATTGTATTATCAGAGATGGTACAGCCGAGTTCGACTCTCTGCAGAAACCTTCATTTGCTCCTTCACAAATTCCGCTAGAACAATGAATAGAATAGTGACAGTCTAAAATGAATGGAGAATGATCCCAGTTCAGATTTACACAATGGATCCATCCCTGTTCTGGGCAGGGACCATGACAGGGATGGCCCCCATGCGGCTGAGGTTGGGGCCGGCCATTCTGCTGGGTGGGGGAATAGGGGCGTGACTAGGGGGTCTCTCGTACTCTTCAGAGGGTATCTTGTCATACTGGGGCTTGGTGTACTCATGCAGGTTGGAGGGAGACATGGAGCCCAGAGAGGAGCGCTGGCTGCCCACGCTGGTGAAACTGCGTGCAGTTGAAACACGACTCTTTGGAGCGGGGACATCCTCTCTGTGGGAGGGAGGGAGGGAAAATAGTGAGGGAAGCCATCAGAATTCTTTCTGCACTTAAAAAAAATAAACACTGTAGAAAGATTTTTATACATTTGACAAATTGTCACGAAATGGTCAAAATGCAACATTTACATAGGTTATACACTCTTTTATACTGCATCATTACTGTTTTTCCCATTTGCTTGTTGGTTAGAAAACAACTTTGTTGGTTGCACCAGATGACTGATTTAGCAGACTAAATTTATCCAGTTTTAAAAATACTACTGTTCAAACATTTGGGGTTGTTAAGAATTGTTTAAAATGTTTTTGAATGTCTTGTATGTTCACCAAGTTTGCATTTATATAATCAAAAATACAGTAAAAATGTTAATATTGTGAAATATTGCTTCAACTTAAGATAACAGTTCTCTATATCATTATTTTAAAATGTACTTTGTTTTTTTTTTTTTAATGAACCGTTAAAAAGAACAGTATTTGTTAGAAAATTTTTCTTTTTTCTTACAATGTAGCAGTAGCTAGGCAATTTTCAAACCAAACCAAAACAAGTTAAATCTCACTGAAATAAATTTTGAGTTTGAAAGCATGCTTCATTAGAAATCAAAACCCGTTCACTGTGTATACAGGTCAATCCAAACCAAATATCTCTCTCTGCCCCACAATCAGATTATGACACGGGGAGGAATGGGCACAATTAGGCTAGAATTACAGCTGAGTCAAGATTGTTTGTTTATTTCTGGTGCTTTGCCACTCAGGCCTCATATTGGCTGAATAAGGCTATAGATGGATTTCCAGTCTAGCCCATAGGGCCTGCTCTTCCCCCATCCTCCAAATGAACAAGTATTCAGCAGCAATAATCCATTACAGCACAGAATACAGCAAACGAGAGCGAGACAGCGGGGTCTCCTCTAAGAGAAGCTGGCTTATTTGGATAATCCTCTTTTGTCATGGGCTATGTGAGGCAGCACATGCCTCCCAGACAGAGTGTCCAGTGCTAGGGTCCAAGGGGGGCCTAACACAGGGCCTGCCCCTTCACAGAGAGGAATGCGATTTCAATAGGTCGGGGGAGCGAGAGAGGGAAAGAGGGGGGAGGCACTGACAGAGCAGGAATCAACTGAACAAACATACGCACAAAACTGATTACACCAGCCTTTCATTTGAAGACAAAAGGGGTAAGAGAGGAAGAGTGACGCCATCACTAGTCAGTTTTGCTGCCCATCAGCTTTGTTTGGTCATCAGTGAGCATAGGGCAGGTCTGTGATTGTACAGTGGGACAGTGACGTACTAAATGGCATCTGGGCCAAGAGCTCCCTTTCTCTTTCATTCTTGTTTCATTATTAGGCTGAAGACCGTTGGTACCAGACAGTATGTCAGCTGGGAGAAGCAGCTGGTTCTTGTAATTCAGTGTGTTTCTGGGTGAATTATACAGGTGTTTTTCTCAAGGACTCCTTATTTATATGATTAATTGGGGTCTTCTTGGAAAAGGTTCACATAGACATGCCAGTGGATTACGTTCAAGTGTGTGTGTAGTACCTGATCTCATAGGCAATCTCCTTCTCGTACTTCTTCTTGTTGCGGGCACGGCAGCAGCAGAAGAGGAGGAGGGCGAGAAGAATGAGAACCAGCAGAATGCAGATTACTACACCTGCGATGACGCCAGCTGTGTTCGGGGCTGCAAAAAAAACAGAGAGAAAGATAGTTTAAAGTTAAACAAGTTTAGAGTCTAAGACGTAACCCATAAGCCCATTCACCACATACTGTACTACTGTAGTCAGACAATGAGTGAATGACAAAGATGCACCACCTTGGCTGAAATTCCGACTTTGCTATTTTAATCTTAAAACAGGAATAGGCAGGCTTATGAAGACTCACGTTGTGTGATGTTGACCTCCACCAAACACTCTTCTGTTCCAATACGGTTTTTAGCAATGCATTTGTATGTTCCTGAAGCTGCCTCAGTCGCGTTCCTCAGACTCATGGTGCCCCCGACTGGATCTGTGCACAGCAGCAGACAAATTCTTCATTTTAACTGAGACTTCTGACAGAGTATGACAGTTTATCAAAATTGTAAAAAAATAAAAATAAATACAAATTCAAAAGTACATGACTCCAAGGAATTTACCTAGCACTGCCAGGGGCGGCAGAAGTTTATTGCCTGTCGTTCTTTCCCAAATGTACTGCAGTGGTTGTGTGCCCTCCGCAGAGCTACATCTCAACACCATATCTTTCCCCACATTAGTCTGACCCTCTGCATAACATCTGGGTTTAGAGGGGCGCACTGTGGAAGAGGAAACAGGAAGATGAGCTCATTAGAAAAAAAGGAAAACCTACTAAAAGGGCCAGCAGTTTCATGTATAAATGCTACATTTGAGCTATTACAATTTGAAGACTTATCAGTCAGCAATATAAACATTTGAATATTATTTTGTAATAATTAGTAGTGTTAATAATAGTAAGAACTAAAAGTATTTGAGTTAACAACGAAAAACTAATTATGCATAAAAGATAATAAACACAAAGGCATAAAACTAATTTAAGGTTACAGGATATCATGCTAAAGATTTCTAAACACATCTGTACAAAGTGTATATTGACTTGTGCATACAAATCTACGGAGTACATATGAGTATAGCAAAGTTATGCATGATACCACAAGTTTAGACAATTATCTCAATTCCACTCTGACCAGCTAAAAGCTCAAATATCATCTCCCGTCTCGCATATGGTACATCATGGACAAAAAGATGAGTTCCTGAGGCCCTTCTTTCACACTCCACCCATATTCATTATCGCTGCATCATAATCACAGCATAGGAAGCCATGATCACAGTAATGGATACAGCTGCTGCTATTACAGGTGCTGTCAATCAACTTAATTAAAATCAGAGCGCAGTGGGTGTCAACATTCTTTGAGATGAAAGAGAGAACAAAGGCAGAAGAAGAGGGTGGGAAAGTTGCTGGGTATTGTAAGACAGACAGCATGTGTTTTCTAAAGAGATATGCATTAAAAACAGCAGGGAAACTGAGTGAAATCTACAGTATGTATATAAGGAAGGAAGGAAGGAAGAAGGGAGGGAGGGATAGAGATGTGGAAAGACAGTGAAAGATTGGATGGGGGTGGGTGGAGAACATAGGGAGCTCTGTATTGAAACCAAAGCCAGCACAAACAGACCCCCTCCTCGCTTGGCAGGAGATGACATGAGAATTCAAAGACAAACAAAACTTCAAATTAAAACCAGGAGGAGACAGATACAGAGCACCATGTAAGGAGGCCAAAGAGACAGAACAAGAGGGAGACAGAGTCCACACAAATAAAGAGATAGAGGGCAAGACAGACAGAAGAATGTCGATAGTCGCTGTCTCTGTGATTCCTCTCAACCTTGGGAAGGGTGTTGGCATTTGAGTCTCCATCGACATCATCGTTTGATAATAGAAGCTTTAAAAACAGATCTCTGGGGCTGCTGGGACAGAGGCTTAGAGACCTGAGGATTAACAGCAGGCAGGACTGAACAGCAATTTAATAGGATGAGGGGTCAGAGCACAGCAGCTTCCTCTGATGGAGAAATTAAATGTGTGATGACGGACAGGTGGGCGGGAAAAATCAAGGTGTAGACTGACTAATGCACATGCTTCAACCAACTCCCCCACACACATACTTACAATCTGTATTCATTATTTTGAGAAAAACTGTTATTATTAGTAGTTTTACAGCTTAGCAGTGTGACCGAGGCAATCATGTCGGTATTTTGAGGTGATCACACTTGACTTGTCATAAAGGCGAGAAGAAAGACAAGAATAAATAAAAGTCAAACTGCCCGATGCAACTACAGACGCATAAAGGCATGAAAGAAAGGTCAAGCAGTTTTATTTTCTGCTCTCTGGGAAAAGACGAATTTACTTTATCCACCCTGAACACTAGATAGTTCTCTAAAGGTAACAACCTTGAAAAAGCTTGTCTTCAGTCTTTGTGAAGTGAGCAGCATTGTTATTATTGCTAGCAAACGATTAAAATAATTTTCAATAACTGAAATAAGGCTAAAATAAAACAAATATTAAATGAAAATGTATTTAAATATAAACAAAATTATATTGGCATCTAATTCAATTAAAATAAGTACAAAAAAGTCCTAAAATGACAAAATGAAATAAATATAAAAATTAAAATTGCATTTTTTAAAAATATATAAAAATGACAAAAGCACAACATTTATAAAAAAATAAATTTGTAATATAATAAAATAAACTGAAAATATAAAAATAAAAGCTAATTAAAAATATTAACAAAAACATTTACAGTATATAAATAATACTAAAATAGAGCAGATGTCAGTGAACCCTTTAAACTACATGCCTAAACTGTACCTAAACCATATAAAGTTGTCTGGTGGAGAACAAATTTGCCAACTAAAAGCGTTGTTTCTCTCCATTTCTGCATCACTAGAGCAGAGCCGTATCTCGGAGGTGGCAATGTAGCACATATACAGCCCCTTCAAGTGAATGCCCTTGAACGGCTATCTCTGATGGAGACGCGTTTAGTAAGGAACACACGCACGCAGCCAGACAGCATCTGCTCCAAATGCAGGTACAGAGTCCCCACGGTCATCAGCGATAGGATGAGGGTGGACAATGAAGGGGAACAAGGCAAAGAGAACAGCTGCATTTATCAACTGCTGAGAGCACAACCAATCTGTGTCCTTCCATCTGTCTCACTGTGGTCCACCTCCAGTCATCGGGTCAGCTCTTGCCAAACAGTCCTTCATTTTAATATATTAGTGGAGTTTAAGTCCAATAAAGTATTTTGCCTAACCAATCGCTGGTTCACGAACTGACACTGATTAATCAATCAATCAACCACTTTCACTACTTTGTCTTTGGTCAATACCAGTGAAATGAAAATATTCTGAATACTAGAGCAAAACTGCAAAAATAAATGCAATGGAACACTCCATTAAGTAACGTAAATAATATGATAAAATAACAAAATACATATTCAAAAGTTTGTGGTCTTATGCTCACCAAGTCTGCATTTATTTGATCAAAAATACAGTAAAACAGTAATATTGATAAAAAAATATTACAATTAAAAAGAACCTCAGAAATCACTAATTTGCTGATTTTATATTACCAATTAAAACAGTTCTGCTTATTGATATTTTTGTGGAAACTCCACTATTAAACTTATTAATTTTTAATTGCCCAATCATTTTGCCAATCATAATCATAATACCTGTAAATAAAATAATCTTTTTGGCTACTTATAACTTAAATATTAGCACACCACAGATCACTTGGTGGATGATCCATTTAAAATTGTAATTCACTTCTATTAAAACCTTTTTCCTGTTCCTTTTTGTTAATCTCACAGGTATTGCTATCCATGCATCTGAAATGCAAATACACATCTCGGTTGTGTGGTTATTGAGTTTCGGGAGGTGACGTCATTGTAGTCATAATGTTTGGGGAGTGCTTCTGATGGCCTTATTTGGTGTGCATGTTTGCTTAGGGCATTTCTGTGTTGGCACTAGTCAACACAACAAGGAACAGGTGATATTTCACACGTGAAGCAGCACTGAGGTTACACTTGCTGCTGACATCGATCAATGCAGACCTTGAAAGAAATGTCAGAAGGCCTGTGAAATCAAACTTTATTGTGCATTTATGATGCAGATCAATACATCGTCAGTCAGGACGTTCCCTTAAGCTTTACAGCTCACCTTCCAGAAGAAAAAAAATAAATAAGAATGGAGTGGTTTTTCTCAAAAAGGCAAGCATATGTGTATAGACAGGATTAGAGATTGGTCGTCAAGATAAGCTTGTAAATGCCACTTTCAGCTAAAGTTTTACAGTATTTTTCCACTCACCCATGACGGTTAGGAGGATCTTCCTGCTGCTGATACCAGGAACCTTTTTCACCTTGCACTGATAGGTTCCTGTGTCTGTTGCTTTCAGACCCATGATGTTCATAGAGGCATCACCATTTTTAGGGTCAGGGGAGTTGAAGTGGACTCTTCCTTTAAGAGGTTCATAGTAGTGTTCAAAGGCCCTGTCACCCTGAGTACACAATCACCTGAGGAAGGAACGAGAGAGGACAAAAACAAAAGCATCATGTTTTAGTAAGCAAAACTTGTGTATTGGTGAAATGTTACTCAACATTTCAATTTAACAACTGTTGGTGGTGCAGTGTAGGTATCAGTGAACAGTCAAACTAATGATCACGTTCAGACTAAAACCTAATTTTTCTGCTTTTGAATGTTGGACAGACAAATACGGTGCTCCCTTTAGTCTTAAAAACATCCTTCAGCAAAAGTGAATTATTTGCCTTTCAATGCTACAACCTAAACCGTAGCTAGGTTCTTGTGAGGCTACGTCAACACCAGAAGGTATATTTTAAATAAGGCAATCGTCAATGCATTCTTCTTTCTCAAAATACTACATTTTAAGGGACAGTACAGGTCTGGATATAAGACACACACACTTAGTACAAACACAGATAAAGACATGCACAGACTCTTGTCACCCATGGAGGGAAAATATGGGATCCATTCAACAGACCCCATCCCCACTACTTCATTTCCATGATGACGGAGGGGTGACAGTCTTGCTTCATGCGCAGCAGTCCTGATAACACACCTCAGGGCAATGGAGCAAGGGCTGGGAGACACTTTGAATCCTAATGAATGTATCAGACAATATTCAGCACACAGTGGAGAAAGAAATAGAAAACAAAATGAAGGGGGAAAAGCAAGACCTCTCCCTCATTCTTATTCTCCCTTACATCCAAACATCTGCAGAATCTAAGAGCATCTGGTCCAAATTACCACTTAGTAAACAGGACTAACCCACCTGGAGTCTGGCAACAGGATTTCAAGGAAACAGCCAACAATGTCTATAAATCACCCCATGTCCAAACATAATAACTACAATATAATAAAAGAGGGATAAGGACAACTGCCTGTAGCTACAGTACATCATACAGGCACTATAATGCAATTCAATTCAAAAAGTCAAAACAAAGTCTGCTCAAGGCAGAGAACAAAAGATACAAAATTAAACTGAAGGACAGAACCAAATTCCTGCCCTATATTCTTTATTTTTCAATAACCTGTTACACTCAGACGTACGTTACAGCACAGAAAAAAAGATATGCTATTTTCATTTCATCCTGACTTTGACACCCTCCATAGTGAAGACTAAGTATTGTTCATGTGCTGTTTCACCACCATCTACAAGTTAAGGACACAGTGTCACTTTAAAATCAAAGTGTGCATAGGTTTACTTGTGCATCTTGTTTACACTTGAGTGTGTATGCGTATGCCTGTAGGTATATGCACTTCCTCCAGGGCCACATCAGACTTTTTTAAAATGCAAAGCAGCACTGAGTCACCTGTGTTAGAAATCAGTCTGCTTTCCAGCTCAGGCAGTTTCTGTAGGCCTGCCTGTCTACATCAGTGTCTAACCTCACTGCACAACCACAGATGCTGCTCTGACCCACAGTATCTGCTACAGGAAACTAGTACATGCCAACCACCACAGCTTATACATTGCTAATCATACAGTTCTAAAAAGTACCTTATATTACTTCTTTAAATGCATATTCCTGGTCCAAAGATAATTTGTTTGTAATCTGCATTTACAAATGTATTGACTTGCCAGTTCCCATTTCCCTGAAATATCTTTAAAATGTTAAGTTAGTTCAAATGTTATTTAGGCATTACGCTAGCAAACCCACATTACGCAAATGTTTTTTTTTTTCTTGTTTTGTTTTTACAATTCCAGATGGATAAAACAAGGTCCTCTACCTTTTATATTGTATATTAAGATTACTAAATTTAATAATTTAATATTTAAAGAATTTAATACTTTTTTTCCAACAAGGATGTATCAAATTGATCAAAAGTAAAGTCATCTTACAAAATATTTCCATATCAAACTAAATGCTGTACTTTTGAATCTTTTTAACAGTGTTGGTATAAATTATGCAACAGGAATAAATTACAACTTAAAATATATAAAAATAGAAAACGGTTTATTTTAAAATCGTATTTCATATTATGAGCCATTTGTGAGCATCAGATACATTTTCAAAAACAAAAAAACCTTACCCTCAACTTGTGACATTGTAATGTATGGCATTATAATTAAAAGCTAATGGCAATTCATGTTGAATTAAACTATTCAAATGAACCAAACACCATTTCTCTTACTTACACTTACAGATATCAAAACACAAATTCTCCAATCAATGCAAAAACAGCAACTGGGGTCATTCAAAACAATCTTATCTCCTTTTTATATGTAAAAAAGCAATGATAAAAATCACTGCATGTTTGATTCTATTTTCTAAATTATCTCCTTTTGTTTTGCGTTTCCCATTGTCCCTCTCAGACTCAATCACAGTGTGACTATTGTGCAATTGAAGGTGCTGTGTACTGTAAGAGATTATGGAGCCACAATGCATGTACAGTGAATGTCACCCCCAAATCCCATCCCTTCTTCAATATACATGCTAACACTAATGACCAATGCAGTATTGTATGGAATTCGTCAACTTGTCAACAGCGTCCCACAAACAAGAAAATCATTCATGCTTCACTGTCTCCCAAAGACCTTCACAATGAACACAATCATTGGAAACTGGGTTCTGCATTCAAGGTTGAATCTATTCTTTTCAGTTCTTGCTCTCAAAAAAAAATAGGAAATGTTGTTGAATACAGCGGGAAATTTATTTTCCTACAAAAAGCAGCCTTGTGTCTTTGTGTAGTGTCAAGCCCTTTTCTTTTATCTTGGATCAAAAGTGAGAGATGAAAAAGAAAGGATGTGTCTAAGATAGACCAAACACTGAAAGTCAGTTGGTCTTTGTTTCAAACTCCTTTCATTTTTCTCTCATTTAGTAGCTTTTCAAGGCCAATCAGTGAAGGAAGACCCAAAAATCCTGTAAAAACAGAAATATTGTGATGATAAAGTTGTTGTCCTGCTTAATATTTGTGTGGAAACCATGATACATTTTATTTCAGGATTATTGGATGAATAGTTCATTTATAGATTTAAAATCAAATCTTTTGTAACGTTATAAATAGGGATGGGTATAGTTTACTGATACTGATAACGCTTATCAATACCAGTACATAATCAATACGGTTATCAATACTATTTGTTGCAAAAAGAGATGATGTGAAAAGTTATTTTAATACTGCTGAATTTTATCAACTGTATTGAAGTTCTTCAGTCAAGTGCAGTGAGTTATTTTTCTCTGTTTATTGTTTATTTTTTTTACATTAAATTAATGGTTCACTTAAAAATGAAAATGTTCTCATTTACTCACTCTCAAGTCATTTTAAACCTGAATGAGTAGGTTTCTTCTGTTGAACATAAAAGTTATTTTAAGAATGTGGGAAACCAAACAGCTGCCGGTCCCAAGTAACTTCCATATTGTTTTTCGCCATTATCACAGTCAGTGAGGACCAGCAACTGTTTGGTTGTGTTCAGCACAGAAAAAAAATTACTACAGGTTTGGTACAACATGACGATTAAATAATGACAATTAACATTTTTGGGTGTACTACTCCTTCGATCGGCTTATCGGCAGCATGTTTGGTACTGTCCCTTTAAGAGCTGCACCCATCCATTTCTCTGTTTACTTTCATTTTAGACGTAACTAACTGTTTTTATATGTAAACCTTGTGTGTTTTTTACAGTATTAGTGCAATCAGACGATAATTAAGATAAGTAATCAGGTGCTGTTTGACCGGCCTTTTAGTGTAACGTTACGATCGCGTCGAGTGTACATGCTCTGAATAAGCACAGGAGAACAGCACGCAAATGAAATGTTTAACCGGCAAGGTTTTAAAGCACACACAAATAATGTACTTTTGTGATTGCAGATAAGTGCAGTGTCTCGTGAGTGTAATTCTACCGCTGAATTAACATTTGATGTGTATGTCTCGTGAGTTTCGGTTGGAGCTGGAGCCTTGAAAGATAGACGTTGGGTTTTGTTGGTAAATGTTTCATTATATTACTAGTTTTGCCTCCTTTGTTCGCCATTACACTACTGCATATATTGCATCTGACACTGGTGTCGCTTAGTTTTGTAGAGTGAACCCACACTTTCGAACGTTTCAATCTTTCTGCAATGACTGATTGTACGCAAACACACACCGCACATGAGCATGAGTATCAAACCCACATTGAGCAAACGTCAGCCACAGCATTCAGTGAAGGAAAATGACAAGCAGCAACTTCTAATTTGCAATTAACATTGAAATATATGGAGTTAAAACAACGCAAGTATCAATAATGGTATTGATGGTCCTGAAGCTTAGCGGTAGTCTGTTGGGTCTGCCACTTTTGAGAAAAATCAAATTCGAACGGATATCGAATATAATGCAATGTATTCGAATATATTTGAATATCTACATGCCCCCCCCCACGCATAAAAAAAAAACACCGTAGCCTAATGGAGATTCAATTACAAACGTATTAACAGTGATTAATTACAAACGTATTAACAGTGATTCATAAAAAGGACTATCTGGATTATGATTTTTTTACTTAATTTTTGAAACAGCAAGTTATCAACTTAATAATATACATTTATATTAAGTGCCACTATGCATATCCCACAACATTAGGCTAGATGAAAAAAACAAAAAAAAAAAAAACAATTCAGAACAGGCACAAACAATAACGTGACAACTTAAACAGCAGCAGGAGTAAGGCATATAACCTAGCCTAATTAATTTCTTAATATTGTTTGCAAGAAACACCAGTCTAACAACTTGATCTTGATCAAGTGGTCTCTCTTTTTATTTTCAATGTTCCCCGCGGTGGAGAACATATGATCGGAGCGCAAAGACGTGCCTGGCTACTATATAGGCTACTTATAGTTCGATTATGGATATTTCATGTCATGTTCGAATGCATATTCGAATAACGAATAAAAAGTGACAGCCCTAATGAAAATGCATTACAAAGAACGGGGGCATAATAAATGTTAGGAATATCTCCCAAAACACATCCACAAACATTGAAGTAGCCTGTGTCCAACCTTCAACTTCTTTTAAACCATTAAAAACTATGAAGTGGGTCAAAGACAAATTTCAAGTCCTGGGGCAAAGCCTGGAAGAAGAGAGGGGGAAGAGTTTAGGTCTATACCCATGAGAACAACCCAGCAAACAGCAAACTGAGCAATTGAGGGGAACAAAAATGTGAGAAGAAAGGGAGAACGATAAAAATAGAATGAAAAATTAGGTGTAGAACGACAGAAGAAATGAAGGAGCTTTGAGAAGAAAAAAGAGAGAGAGCACACGGGAGAGAGAGAGAGATATGAATAAAGGTGCAAGGATACCAAAGAGAGATCGACCATTGAGGGCTCCTGACCCAATTCTGTCCCCAGCTAAATGCATAATCTCTAGAGAGAAAGAGTATGAGGTAATCTCTGCATGAAGGGGTTGCATCAGACAAGCACACATATATCTGGCTGCTTACTCTACCTGCAAGTCCAGTGTTTGGGCAAAACTCAGCCCTCTGTAAGAAGTGAGAGACTTTAATTATGGTCTTTCTTACAGAGATAATATCTGTGCGGACATAGAGGAAAAAGCAGTGCCTCTGCAGACCATAATTCATAGCGAAGTATAAGCGCATAGACACATACACAGAAAACATCAATATAAAACAATCAATCAACTAACTTCAGCCAAAACCAATAAAATTCAAATGCACATTCATGTGAGTAAAACTAGACCTTTAAATGTAAAGCCACACAAATACCCATCTAGGGAGCAACTTTACAGAGCACTAAAACAAGATGACACGTTCATAAAACCCTCAATGTGGTGAGCTGTGTTTCCCTCTGACAGATGTGGAGCTCACAAACCAGAACCTGCTCACTGTTGATCAAAGCAGGTAAAATGTACAATGAAAGGTCAACCTTAAAAAATTATGCTGCATTCCCTATGCATTTTGTTAGTGACCCAAACTCATAGATGCAAAGATTTTCTTCAAACCTCTGTGACACTGAAACCACCAAACTATGAGCTGCTTGTGTGTGAGCATTAAGTTAAAAGAAAAGATTCTGATGTTGTTTAAAACTCTAGCTAGAATGCTGTGTACAAGTGTGGTTGTTGATGACTGTGCAGTAAGAATGTTACTGTGTTGCTTTGCACAAAAGAGCAGTCAAACTTGTTCTGAGAGTTTGTGTTTTTGCTGAAAACAAGAACTTGTGACAGGAAGATAGGCGATGGAGTACAAGGGACAAAGTCAAACTAAACCTCCCGGAGGCTTTTGAATAATGCAATTCCCCAAGTACATAAAGAGACAGTCTCTTTCACACAGACATTAACCATATCTCATAACCTGATTCACTATCACATTGTCCACTCACCACTTGCTCTGTTTTCTGGTTGTCAGAGGGCTGCAGGCTCCACTCAATGTCCAGAGGCCCAGAATCCTCAGCAGCGAGAGTAAACTGACAGTCCAGCTTCACAGTCTCTCCACTGGCTTTCTCAATGGATGTGGGGCCAGTGGAAGTGATCTGTAGTCCACAGGCTGGGCCTGAGAAGAGAAAAGATAATGCTTTCAAACAGTAATGAACATGCCACATATTATTTCCAAAAGGAATCATTTGCACAATCAGCTTCTTTAGTAAATGTGTGGATGGGTGCTATTTTCACATCATTGGATGGTTTGGATCTGTTAACACTATAGGAAGTTATAGCTCAAAGCCCGTCCAAAGCAGCATCCTTGAGACAATGACTGAATTCTGTGGTCTGAGAAGATATGCATGGTGTGCATGACCTGATTACAGCTGAAGATGAATACATCCGAGATAATCTATTCTTGGAATGAACATAATTTAGTAAATGACTACTAACAGAGCAGACAACAGTAGGGATCTGTAGAGCAGAGCACAAGAATAAGTACAGACATTAGATAAACCTAAAAAAAAAAAAGCATCTGTCTGCAGGAATACTATCATTTCCTAACATAATCCAGACAGGCCGAAGTATAGTTTTTAAACTCTTCTTGATTGATGACACATAGTAAATAAATGGCTTTTACTGGTCAGGAACACCAGCAATATGCATGTTCAATATTCAAGTGAATAATAATAATAAATGATAATGATGATAAATGACAGACCAAGTCAAATAAATAATTAAAAAGAAACAAAGTAATACATAAGCTTTAATTTCGATTTAATTTATTATTGATTATTCTGTACAAATACTGTATCAGGTACAGAACATGCCAAATTTTCAAAAAAAACAAAAAAAAAACAGCAACTGTTATAAAATGTACAAGAGAGTCAGTTGTTTCTACATCCTGAAGGTTAAAATTAACTGATTTATATACAAACACTTAAATTTACACTCATTGAAGTTTATAATAATACAGTTACAATTACATAAACTTTTATAACAAACATTTACAGTAAATGGTGGCTGTCAAAAACCTGACAGATTTAGTCAAACAAATGAAACACTGAAGAACAGTAAAAATTATTATTTTATAATTATAATAAATTATTAAAATAAATTATAATTTTTACTGTTCTACAGTGTTTCATTTGTTTGACTAAATCCGTCAGGTTTTTGACAGCCACTATTTACTGTAAATGTTTGTTATTGTTATTTGTATTTGTATTATATATTTGTGTATATATTTAGCAAAAGGTTTCTCTCTAGATTTCACTTTTCTTACTGACTAACAAGCTTATGGTCACCAAATGTTTGTTTCTAAGGCAAACCTTACGTCACACCGTTAACAAGCTCTTATATTGCACCGCCGCTTCTCTTGAACTGAGATGCTACAGCGATCTGTCAATCCATATTAAACAGCACCAGAACACCATTTATTGTTTAAATACTGCACTAAAATTGTAAAAATCTCAAATCCGAGATTTTGTTTCTCATCAAAATTAATTGATTTTTATTGTTTTTTTATACATTTTGGCTAAAATGTTCCATTCAATAACTGAACCCAGTCTAGGCTAATTGATTCTTAGCATTTAAAAATCAATATTGTTTCATAAAAATAAGAATTGGTTCAAAGAGAAATTGATTTTTACCTAGCCCTAATAGATAGATAGGCAGACAGACGGATAGATGGAAAGATAATGAATAAAAGACAAAAAGTTATTGTGACCAAGCACTGATTACATCTGGGATGTTTCTAAAGAAGTTTCAGTGAGCGGACTCCACCCTCAGATATTCACAGTGATGCAGAGCTGAAACTTCAGAACAAGAAAGTCTAGTTTTTCAAAAAAAAACAAGTGCCATTCCCATAGAGATCAGAACATCATAGAGGACGAGTCTAGCTACTAATCAGTAGGTTCTGCTCTTTTGTCACAATCAAGGGCCTGGTTGTAGATCAGCTTTTAATGGACATTTCACATAACACAAGCAGTTGAATGAAGTTGCAGGGTGTGTTACACCGCATTATATAAGAGAGAACCGTTTAGATGTCACACCTATGATGACAGTGTGTCATATTTCTCTTGGGTATCACCGCAGCTTTGATTTGTGGGGCTGAAAAATATCACAAATGTGTATCGCACAAGGAATACTGAATAAAATGAAAAGCGGCACTGCAGTCAACAAATTAATATTGTTGGCATGGGCCATTCAAGAATCCCCCATTAACAGTAATGTATGCTTGTTTACCCGTGATCAAAGTAATTCTTTAAACGAATGGATACTTTGGTGACCCTGGCTGAAGGCTGCATTTCATTTCATTTGAATTAATATAGCCAGCTCTCTAGCTGAGATCAGGGCTGCGTTGAGGACATGACTTCAATCAATCACCTATGCCTATACTCTCCATCTGGAGCCATGAATCTGGCTCTAAAATCTATAGTGTTGTGCTCCACTACCATGCTAATCACAACTCCATTTTATTTATTTTTTCACTGTGATATGACTTAAGAACCAAAATAATACCAAAAAACACAAAAACAGTCTAAACCTTTTTGCCACCCTTTTTTTCTCTCAACTATAATCATGCAAATGAAATGGTAGATAACAGTTTAACACATTTGATGGACACCAGTGATTATGCATAACGTGTTTAACAGAGCCAACAGATGGACTTGTGAAATGAAAAATCTAGGGCTGTGGCTATCAATTATTTTAGTAATAGAATATTCTACCGATTATTCCATGGATTAATCGAGTAATCTGTGAAGTAATTTTTCTATATTAAACCTCAATACTAGATATACAAGAGAAAATAAGATAGGTCTCTAAAAAAAAAAAAAAAAAAAAAAAAATTTTTTTTTTGAAAAATAAATATTTTTATTGCTGAAATTGCATAACCAATTACCGTTAAAACTAAACCGGTTTAATGCATTTATTTGCCAATACAAATATATAAATAAATAAAAAAAAATAATTAAAAAAATCCATTTAACATTACAAACTAAAACTAAGGCATATATCAAAATAATGGTAATAAAAAAATTATGTTATCTTAACATTGCAACTTAACTCAATTTTTAGCCCAACTAAAGTTCAAGCATGAAATAAGCCTTTACTGTCGTCTTGGAAGGCTTTGTGGTTTTTGTAAGAGGCAAAAATCAATGGACAGGAAGGTAACTTGGAACAAGAACAAGGGTCCATACACAATTTCTTAACTCATTTTTCTGCAACATGAAATTAGAGTTATTTGGAGAATAAACCCTCTTAAATATCTCTTTACATACTGGTGTGTGTGTGTGTGTGTGTGTGTGTGTGTGTGTGTGTAAAACTTGTTTTTGTTATTCTTTATATTCTGTGTTCTGGTCAGTTCACAGCACTGAAAGAATTAAATCAGTTCCAATACGTTTAAATTTATTTTTACATTTTATGGGCATTTTGACCTTTTTTTCTAAAAGTGTGTATTAGTGTTGTGACTGTACCAGAATTTCAGTATTCGGTACCAATACCAGTGGAAATCCAAGGTTCTCGGTACCAATTGCGGTCCCAAACCACAAAAACATGCTAATTAAAAAAAATTGACAATGCTTTCAATTAATCCAAACGGTGTACAAATTTAATTTTAAAGGGCTTTTGAAAACCTAGCGTTTTTCAGACAAGAATAACAACTAAGTTGGCTTAAAAAAAAAATCAAACCTTGTGCTTAGGTAATCACTAATGAAATGGAAAATGCACAGTACAAGCCTCCATTAAATTTCTTAAGATTAAGCAAAATAAGGCAGATACTAAATCAAGAACAAACTTAGGATCTGCTGCCTTGGCAAACACATGTAAAACTACTCAACAAAAACAATAGACATGTGCCATGCTGAAGTTTGAAGCTCAAAAAACCCTTCTAGTCACATGACCAGCTACGACACAAAACTAGAGCTGCATCTCAAGTGTAACGGACGATGACCATGTGGGTCTGAAATAAGGGGGCCTTCTAAGAATATCCATCTATGCCTTGCTGTTCTTGACCTCCACCAGCTGAGCATGACACAACAAATCCTACGAGGTTTGAAAAAAGCAATTTGACCTACTAGAATGAGGCTACAAGACCACCACAAAACTCTCTCCTCCCAGTCCCCCATTTTTTTTATCTCCCTCCCTTCAAACTTTCCCTCTCACATCGGTCCCGTGAGCCCCAGCCCTGCTGATTGTAGACCCCATTTGTGCGCTCACAATAGTTAGAGAATCTGGTCTCCTGGCAACACATTATTCTGAGAATGCCAGAGAGGGGTTGAACGAAAAGGGGGAAGGTAATGCAGATAAAGAGTGAGTGATACAAACAAAAAAGTGGGGGAGGCTGAGATAGAGGAGAGTAATAGTTTAGTGAGGACAGACAGAGAGTGAATGGTAAACAAAAGACTAAAAGCTATGGGGTTAACAATCAGTTTTAAAATCGCAGACCACAATTATAGTCATTTGAAGATCAGAAACACACATTATCTCAAAGTAAAAAAAAAAAAAAAACAGACCTGGGTCCACAAACTTAAGCAGCAGCCACAAACAAAACTTGAATAACAAACAGGAAATTAAGAATTAAAGGTTTAAGGATCTTTATGTTCTTTACATATCCATAGGCCTATATGTACTGCAGAAAAACTAAATATTGCATTATTTTTCCAATATTGTACCAGCATAGTCAAAATACACTATAAATGTGAGCAGGCATGTCTGAATGTTTGAGAAGGTTAGAAAAAAAGCAGAGTGCGTGTGATGATGTCAATTGACAGCAAGTAGAGGACATTTATAAATTATAAAACAGCGATAAAATTGTGCGTCACATTTCCACAATTCTGCGATATCGGAGCCATACACAGGAAAGGTCTATAAATTTTATTAGAGTAAATAAAAAAAAAATGAATAAAAAAAGATGACATGATGATATTTACTATTTGTACAAGCCAGAGGCTTTTAAAATGAATTGTGAATATAAAATATGCGTGTCAGAAAAAAGTACAAATGTTTAACATTGTTTGTGTCATCAGTCAGAAAAGTAGTTGCGTTTTTTTTTAGCTACATTTTTAATTCTTGGCTGAATATCTCTAGAAGGTTTTCAAAAGCAACTTAAAATTAAATATGTACACAGTTTTGATTAAAAGAAAGTATAGTCGATTTTTTTTATTAGCATGTTTTGTGTGTTTTGCATTGGTACGATAACCATGGATTTTCACTGGTATCGGTACCAAATACTGAAATTTTGGTACCGTGACAACACTACTCCTGTGTATACGACATGCAACAGGAGGAAGGCTTGAAAGGATCTTTCGATCCCTCTGGAGTACAGACAAACAGAAAAGAGTTAATGCATATCAAAAGCTAACAGGATTGTTCTGCATATCAGCATGCGGAGCTGTTTTGCATGCAGTACAGCAAAGCTTGAATTGTAATTAGGTTGTCATACGAGGATGGCTGAGTACACTGTTAAATTGCAAACTGAGCGCTCTCTCTCTCACTCACATAAATGCTTTTTTCAGAAGCAGCAGTGGAGTGGGAGTTATTTTGGGGTTCCAACAGTACAAGAAAATGACAAACGCTGAGTGTGACGGCTCTATAGAGGATCATGGCAAATGTGGCACATTTTCCAGGATGGGTGGAAGGATTAATAAATGCTGATAGTTCTTATTTTAAAATACAGCAGATGCCAGCTAGTCACAAAAAAAGATAACTCAATTCACTCATTTACAATTCATTTACATAGCATCACAATCTCTTTGAATTAATTTGTTAGAATACAACAGAAACATCTTCCTACTGCCATCATCTGGATTTAGCCCAGAAGTTTGAACTTTACAGTAAAACTGCTGAAATTAATATGCAAGTGGTGTAAGACCAAAGAAAAGTAGAGATGAGCTTATACATTGTCAATTTAACTATTTTAGACATACCTGTCCTATGAGCCCTCGATTAATCCAGAATCATGAAAAACAACAACACAATTTGTACTATAGTTCACAGTGGTGCTGCTTATATTGTTGGGTCCAGTATAATAAATTGCTCATACATGGTCTCATTTGTAAGTGATTTATGATAAAAGAATCTGCTATATTATTACATGTAAACAGATACATGCCTCCTAACGACATTTCAGCAACAGTCCTGTTATCAAATATGCTGAACTAAATAGGAAAGATGTCAGTGGCTAGCAGTAAGAAGCAATGAGAATCTCTGACTTTTTGAATCAGCCCCAGTCTGACTCCCTCTCATGTCCTCAAGGAACAAGAGGCAGTTTATTCATCTTATAAGGTGCCTGAGCCAATGGGCCATTACTCTCATTTCTCTTAGCATCTGCTTATCATCAGCTCCCTCCTCCGCTCTTTTCACTGCCCTTCAGACAAAGAGCTAGTGACCTTTCCTCTCCTCTCTACTCTATTCTGCTCCCTAACCCTGAGACAGACACAGTAATTAATGCAGAACCATTTACATTTTTCTCCTGCCCACCTTTAGGTCACTTGCACTCTCCATCCCCCACCACAAATAGTGCAACACTTTCCCATAGTTGAAATCCCCTTTGTATTTGGTTAAAACACATACTCCTACACTTTACACTGGAAATACATGATTTGGCTTTCTGCTGCAAAGGGATTCAACCTGCATTGCCATTGTGTGCAAGAGTTATTTAAAGAAGAGAAAGACAAATTAGCAGCCCATAATGCCTTGAATTCTGTCCATACTGTATTTGAAATGCTTTTAATTATTCTTAAATTATTAATAATAAATTTGTTTGGAATCGGAATTAAAGATTGAAATCTGTTAATAACTCCTGTTTTTTGCTTAAACAAGACCAGAAAAGCTGCCACAAATACTTTGGCAACAGGTTGATTTTGCATTAATTCCTGCAAATTTCTCAAGAATATTTAATTAACAAACAGGCACAGGGTGGGGGAAGTGTAGAATTTAGTGAATGACAGGCGTTCCAGTTCTGCTGAGCTTTTATGCGGGTGAAAATTCCGTGTGAGCTTAGTCACAACACATTCCAAGTACATTAACTGGAAAAAATGACCATGGCTGGAAAAAAACAAAACCACAAGATTAGAAGTTTAGTAAAGAAGCCATTAAGTTACCGTATACATGTCTGGAATGACATAAGGAGGAGTAAGCAATGACAGAATTTTACATTTTGGGTGAACTATCCAATCCTTTTAAGATATCAAATATGATCATGGTCTCAAACACAATCAGAATCCAAGCAAGTGTACTAGCAAGAACACAATTCAAGTAAACACAAGAGGATCATGTGCTTGCTGATAGACCAGTCCAGGAGACAGACTGCTGATTCCATAAATCTCTCCTGTCTACTGGGACCTACACTAATCTAGACACATGTATATTTCCACGCAGTCCATCTCTCTCTTTCAATCAGTCTCAAACAAACTCTCTTCGTTTCTAATACACAACTTGGGCAATCAAACGACACACCCAATCGGAACTAAATCCAACAGTTCACTGACCTCTTCCATCTGCATTACACATCAAAACCATTTCCGCAACAACTAAACGAATCACAAAGCAGCTTTAAAAAATAAACACTGCTGACTGCTCTATCTCTGGATAATTTTCTGCTGCATGTCTTGTTTACGACAAGCAGCAAATGTGGAGCATGAATAAACTGCAATACAAAAAGTAAACACAACACTGAAGTTTCAGGAAGATGGTGTGGGTGTTATCATTGTGAACAATATTATTTGAGCAACTGTGATTGTCTGGTGTAACTCGAATGAGACCGGTGGGGAAAATACTGAATGAAGATGTAAAATGATAAACTTGCTCTTCCAGATTTCCCTAAGGGGAGAAAAGTTGAAAGTGGATGCATTTCATTTTTGTGTACTTGTAATCTAACAAAACCAGACTACTTATGGCCTTTGATCATTAACTTAAAAGCTAATGTTCAAAAAGCAGAACAGCGAGAGGCTGACACTACACATATAAAACATTAACTGTTTAATTGAGAGCTACAACACCAATCAAATGTTGAACCGGCACACATAATCCCACCCTCACACATACACACAACGGCTTGAAGTTCTCACACATGTTTCTGGAGAGGCCAAGAGCACGGAGGGCTCAGACTGACAGAGCGTGAATATCATTCCAGAACATGCTCTCCTGAACCACACTGCTCAACTAAGGATTAAACCCCCCAACTCGTTTGGCAATAACGAGGCCTCTTCTCAGAGTTATTAGCAATGGCTGCTAATGAAAGAGAGGGCTGGCCTCAAAATGTCATTGCGGCTGGCTTCTCTACAGCTTAATGTATAGAACATTAGTCAAATTTTGACCACAGCCAGAACTCAAAAAGAGTATGTATGAGACAGAAAAAGAGAGTGCAGTTTCAGAGCAAAATATGGCATGCCAATTTATTCTGACAATGGGAGTTCACAAATACCTTGTGTAGTTACCTTGTGTAGTTACCTTGTCACCATTCCAGGGAATCCTATAAAGTTTTGTTTCCCAGAAAGGCTTTAAGCACGTCCCAGCACTTATTATATATCAAGCAAATGCAACTATTCAGAGACAAATCGATTAAATGAACATCCATCTGCATGTGCAGTTTAATTAATTTAACAAAATAGGCCATATTTGGACTCTCCAATAAAATTAGCCAAGCATGCACACTGAAAACAGCAGACACTGACTACGTTTACAAGCTGTTAAAATTCGGGTTATGGTCGGGTTAAGGTCACTATTTGGGTTTCTGAAACATTCGGGATAACCCGTTTACATGCGTGAGCAGAGAGAGTTACTCCTGTATACATGGAATGTGTAATCAGTCGCCAATCTCCCGATGTAAACAGCGACGCACGGTTAGCGTCTGGACGTAATACGCAATATGCGTCATTTCCGATTCTTCTTCCTGTATCCAAAGACTCAAAAGACCAAGATTCCCTGCGAATAGAACATGCGCAGAACACACATTTTGATGGGGATATGCCGAAACGCGTTTACAAGACCAAATATTCGGGTTAGAAAAGGGGTTATTGCTAATATTCTGGTTTTGAACGGGTTATTGGCTGCATGTAAACGTAGTAACTGTAAGTAGCAGCTTCAACAATATGCATACTGAAATACAGACTACTGGACTGTAATAATAAAAATGCAGATAAGCCAACAGACACACTCACAGACGTACACTATGAAAGTAGTGTTTAATAGTTCACTAAAATCCTCCCTGACCTCTCAGGTCAACATACGGGTCAGCCGGCTGCTATGTGATGATCAGCAGGAAAAAACATTACAACACTCTCTGTGGAATCTGACTTAAAATATGTTGCAGTAGTTTTTAGGTGGATTCATAGAATTCTTTTAAGCAACTAAATTTAATTTCAACTTAATTCAGAACTGTAATCAATATCATCTTTTACAGTATTGTTTAAAAGTTTGAGGTAAGTAATAAGGTTGGGCAATGTCATCAAATTTGGTATACAGTGAAACAGTGATGGATGATGACATCGGCGGGGGCAAGCGCGGGGGTGTTTGGTGGTAGGTGTTATTGGCATGGGTATTGGGGGAGGTGTGCCCGAAGCTTGAATCCTTATAAGGCAAACAACTAAAGATTCCTAACATCATGTCTACACCAAATGCAAGCGGAGCGGCACGACAAAATACTATAGAACCACTGATCTATAATAGAGATTCATTATATATAGATCAGTCAATAGAAGTCCTTCTAATCTGTGATGCTGTCTACACTGGATGTGGCGCGGCGTGGCGTGACACCACAAATCCCTGACAGTAAATTGTTGCCGCATTCTATTTATGACATGCTGACACAATTTTTTTATGATTTTCAATGCTCCCTTTTTCGCGTTCAGTGTCTTTAGCTGATGTGGCGCCACATGACAACTTTCACATCCGATGTAGAAACAGTGTAAGGAGAGATGACTGAGGACAATGGCGAATGATTTGTAGATCCTCAGTACCACATTTAATTTTTGTAAAATGTGTTGTAAGTACTGCCACTCCATAGTATAAACAGTACATACGATTGCGAATCTCGAAAGTGATAGAAACTAAAAAGCGTAAAAGTTAGAGTAAATGCATTTATAATGCTACAAATGATTTTTATTTTTTTGTAAATAAAATGCTGTTCTTTTCAATTTATATTTTCTATTCTTCAGAGAATCTGAGCAGGCAGCACAACTGCTAACAAGGAAGGTTTCTTGAGTAGCAAACCAGCATAGAATGATTTCTAAAGAACCACATGGAATAATGGCTTCTGAAAATTCTGGCAGAATTTGGCATCACAAGAACAGATTATATTTTAATAGAACAATATTTTAGGTTATTATATTTCACAATCGTACTGTTTTTACTGTGTTTCTGATCAAATAAAGGCACCGGTGAGCATACAAGACTTCTGTCTTCAGTTAAAAATACGGGTATAAAAAAAACAACAACTTTTGAACAGATGTTCAAAAAGATGACGATGAGTCTCTTAAATAGTTTCTCCTGCAGAACCAGCTAGTAGTCATCAGGACACGGGCAACTAGTTCACACACTCACCCAAAACCTTAACGAGACTTATTGGGAAAAGATTTGCTTTACAGATGGTGGAAATATGTGGAAGCAATTATTCCATGGACAAAGAGTTTAGTTTAGGATTAAAACTGTGGGTGTTTTTCAGACAGAGCATCTGAACATTTTGCTCCAGGCTGCAACAGTGTTTTATTTTCATCTGCAGAATATTGTATTTCCAATAATGGATCCACTGGGAGCTTGGCAAACTGTGAATTTGATAAACTGTGTGCCTGTGTAAATCAATAGCACTTGACAATAGATAAGTGACATTGCTTGTATGGGCACAATGCCATTACCAGAACTGCACTGAATCAGACAGATCTCAACAGATCCAAATCTAGCTCTCAATTGCTCAAACATGTTCTACAATAAATTTCAAGGATAATATGCCAGTGTCTGCTTAATTTTTCAAGCATAATATAAAGTATTATAATCTTTGTTAAACAACCTTTGTGAAGGATGTACAAGCCATGAAATAAACAAACTAGCTATGAGGTGAATTGCAACATCACAAATATAGTTTGAAGCAAAACATTATTTTAGTAAGACTAAAAGACAAAGCCATAAAAGCATTGTGAATCACAAATTAAAAACCATTGAGAATTAAACTAGTGATTTAAAGTTGACTTTTTAACAATAAGATTTAATGAATTTACATAATTTACAGTGCTACATGGCGGTCAACGAGAGCTGTTTTGGCACTTTTCTGATTTGTAATGTTTTTACTAGGAATTATTTTTTTATATATATAAAAAAATGTTCTAATTTGTCTAGTAATGGCCTTCAACAAAAGCATATGCCATTGATTGACAACCGGATATCTAACAGTAGTTCTGTCTCTAGAGGTTTATAAGCTATCATTAAAAAAAAAGAAAATAGTTGACCTATGGAGGAAATGTATTAAATTTTACTTTTGGAACCTGACTGATGCACTCTACAATTAATTTAGTGTAAACAACACAAGACTATAACATTCCAGTTATAAATCACTGAATCTGTCTTAAATAAAATGAGAGCATTCTAGTTTTGCCGTTTTGATAGAAGAAGAAATACATTAAAAAAGTATCTCTTCTAAGGAATGGTATATTAGTTTAAAACTTTATAGAGCTGTTGTTAAATCTAATTCTGTTGCCTGGCTACCAAATGCAGGCTTTAGCTTTTCCTGGTGTTCTTTATGAAAGATACAGCAGGACAGTAAAGATAGGATTCTGATCACGCCTGGCCCTGCTGATAACACACACTGTGCAGACTCCACTAAGGCCAATCTTTATGGCCAACAGTCTCAATTTATAGCTTCATGTGACGTCACACCCTAGGAGGGCAAAACAAAGCTTTGCTCCACTGACTGCCAGTTATTTTTACACATATTGCATTAAGTAGTAATGTAGTAAAAGGCAGAAATTAAACAGCAAGTTTCAGTAAACACCTTATTGACTATGTATATTTGCAAAGGCAAGCAGATGAACCCAGAAAATAAACACAATGTGCAAAGTTTCACATGAAATGGTTTCCCATAGAAATACATAAGGAAAACACTGAACCATTAAGCGGATTGTATTTATATTCCGGCCTCATCTGCTTGCCTATGTAAACTATGAATCATTAATATGGGGATTACTGAATGTAATCTTTAAATATTACGGTTTTAAATATATTAAGGAACAATTTTTTTTAACATTCTGTCTGCGCTGTTTAATGACTGACATATAAAACTGCTTAATTTGAAAGCAAATGGGCAAAACTTGCATTTTGTTTACATACCTTTGTTTTATTCTTTTGAGAGGAGATCTAAATATTTGCAGCTGGAAAACAGATGGAAAATTGTTCTATGGATGCTTTGCCCTCCAAGTCTTAGAGCCGGTCACATGACTGAAAGCTATGAATGTGATGAGAGCAATCTCAAGCATAACACACCAGCAAGAAAAACAAACCAGCAGGTGTGTTGAGCCCACCTTCATTTGCTTTGCTCCCTCAGGCTGTGTGTCAGGGTCTATTACTGAGGAAAAGACAGGTGAAAAGAGGAAGAGAGAGACTCTGAATGTCAAACATTAAAGCAGATGCCATTTCCACACAGCAATATATTTTACGATCAAACCATAAAATCGTTTACAGAAAAATAAAAAGACAGAAAGGAAGATATATATCTTTGGATTGTTTTAATTATAAAAATGACCCTATTATCAGGAGAGCAAAAGGATAGAGTGGAGGATCTGGACTGTAGAGATAAAAAAAGTGTAAAGCTGCACTAACACTTGCCATTGGATGTGTATGAGTGTATGAACGTGATATAGCAGTAAGGTCTGCTTTAAAAAGCACTGAATATGCTTTACACAAGACTGCTGTAGGACACATCACATTGCATGGCACCATAAAAACATTCATAATGCAATTAGTGTTTCTCTCAACATCCAGCAGGCAATGGACCAATCAAGTTGCAAATGGATCACAATGCATGAAATTGACTTTGCCTTTGCTTTTAATTCAAATGTCTCTCTTAACCAATCAAAGAGTGACATTGCAGAGGGGGAACTTCCTGCTACTGCAAATGCAGAGTGTCATGGGTCCCTGTTTTTCTTTTACCATATCCCAGTTGTTTGTTTACAACAGCTTGCCATCCTCCATCACACATCCTTTAATTGTATCATTAAGTAAATGCAGCATCATTTCAGGCAGTCGCTACATAAAATTACTTATTTATCTAAGAATATCTGGCAGAACAACTATTTTTGGACTTGAGAATCTTGTGGTGTCTAAGCCTTTGTGGGTAAGCATAATTTCCAAATGCATAAACAACCTCTTTAAACAACTAACACTTGCCACTGGATGTGTATGAGTGTATGAACTACAATATGAATACTCATTGAGATACATATTGCTTTAAAGGGGTCGTATGATGCTGCCAAAAAGAACATTATTTGGTGTAATGAAATGTGTTTATGCAGTTTAAGGTAAAAATTACAGAATCAATATTTTCCACATACTGTACATTATGGTTTCACCTCTATGCTCCGCCTTACGAAACGTGTCGATTTTCAAAAGGCTCATGTGTAGTAACAGCTGCTCTATGTGAAATCACCACCTGATGGAATTTACAGCTGATTAGAAAACCAGCTTCACTGACGAGATGAGCTTTAATGATCGGCCGATCTCGATCGGTGCCCCCCTACAGTTTATGGAGCTAAATACTATAGCCCTGCTAAAAAAGCCTATAGACTCCCATGCTTCTTGTGCACATTAGGTACCAGTGCCATATTGATAGATATGCGGGGGGCAGTTTAGAACAAGCCGTTTCAAGGAGGCGTGGATGAGTGTTAACTTTTATAAAGAATATCTCTTTGGATTAAAGACTTTAGTCTTTGAAACTTCACATATCTTCTCTATTCACCAATATCTTGTTACACTTTAAAGAGAAAGGGCAATTTGAAAATCGCATCATATGACTCCTTTAATGTTTTGAAAAGGGAACGGGAATCTAGCTTGTTGTCATATAAAAACACTGCATTTGATTTAGTTGATGTTTGGAGGGCAATATGAGGACAGAGTAGCGGTGGAAGCCTTCTGGGTAGATTCTGGCTCACATCAGTGCTAGCATCCAGCTCACACCTAGACATGTTTGTTTAACAAAGCCACATTCACCAGACCAGAAAACACACAGATGACCTTTTCACAGTCAATGTTACATTCTAAAAATAGATTACACTCTCTAGAGAACCACATTTTAATTTCTATAAAATTAAAAATGTAAATTTAACAATTTCACAAAATGCATTCATCAAATAAGTAAACAAATATAGAGATATTCCTAAAAAAAAAAAAAAAACTACTTTCTTCTCAACCTCAGCTGACCATGTGCTTTGAAAGCCAATAAACCCACACAATATGCATGTCCATTTGCACTGACACATAAAACAATACAAACACACTTGGGGTGCTATCACACTTGGTCCATTACCCCTCTTATCTTGGTTCATTTGGGCATACGGTGAACATGGCAATTGCACTCGTATCCACACCAAAACAATCGGTCCAACGAGGTGGTCTAAGCTCGACTGAAAACAAACTCTGGAGTGGTTCAGTTATAGTGAGAAAGCAATCCAATCCAACGGATCGACAAACCAGGCTATATCACAGATTCACAATGTATGATGCTGGGTAATTAGTTCCGTGTAAAGTAGTAGAGGATGTCTTTGGGTGAGCACGTCTTTGTCTTTCAAAAAATTTTAGCTTTTTTATTTTATAATGCCATCTTATTACTCTTCGTAATAGTAGGAGGTGTATTTTAACAGTGTTTTCCCAACAAACCCTGGACTCCTGGGTTTAATAATTATAAAAATGTATAATTAATAAATTAACAACAGCTACAAAAAAAAGAAAAGAAACAATAAGCCCTCAAAGCTCTTGTAGTTCCGGAACTTTGACCAGTGAGGGGACAGTTTACTTGCACGTGACATGTATTAACAATTTTGGTCTGTTTAGAAACTTTGCCATGTGAAAGCAAACTCCACCATTAATAAAAAGCAACATTGTAATAATTTTAATCCCAGTTTTCCTTAGAAGCTTCTCTGCCTTGCATCTAAAAAGGTTAAGTAAGAAGTTGTCAAACAGACAGACAGCTGTTTTTCAGTTTAAAGATCAGCCGGGGTCAGGCAGGCAGCTCAGCTCAGTAATCCCAATGGAAGTGTCTGATCTCTGCTAGCAAGCTTTTACTCTAAGCAAGAAATCTCAATCAAAGAATCAGAGATAACTTAGAACTAGATTAGAGCAAAAACACTAAAGTGGTCATATACCAACTTCTTATTTGACCAAGGCTAAAATAAAAATCTAAAATACATCAAAAGCTGAAAAACATTTTTAGAACATAATAGGTAGGATGTGCGTGGCAGAAACAGACCCAGTATTAATCTTCATTTAAATCATGCTGCAAAGCACATTGAATAAACAAGTCAAGCAGAACGACAGCATGGCATTGCAAAAATGACATGACAGAACACTATACGGTGACAAACGTATCTGATGAATTCGATTTTACTGAAATCAAAACTGACATTTAATTTCAACTATTCAACACTGTAGCTGAGAGCATAAAAAAAAACCAGTTATTTTATTTTGTAGGCCTGGAAAGCTTAAGGCTTCAGCTTGAGTGGGTTCTGCAGGAAAAAAAAAGTGCACATGAAGATGCTTCTATGACGCTGAAGGAATTCATATTCTCACCAGTAAAGAAAGTGGGACAGATGCATATGGCTAGAATATGCTCAGATGACAAAAAAAATAAAAAAATAAATAAAGGGAAGATTTATTTAGGATGCACGAGAGTAAAAATTATTTACCTTCTACTACAAAACCTACAAACAGTTAAACTTAAAAGGCTCTAGAGAATCTTACTAAGGTAAATGTCAAATCATAAATGCTATAAATAAAGTATGAAGCGAAATGTCAAAATTCTGATTTTAAATCAGTAGAATGTGCTTCTGTACGGGTGAACAAAGGACACTCCAAATATGTTTATATTTGTGTCAGATGAAAGCACACCAGAGAAAAACAGTAAATCTGAGGATTACAGAACACCTAGTGCTGCATAAATGCATCACTTTATACAGAATGAAAAGGGAGGGGGGAAAAAAGAGAGAAGAGTGCTCTAAAAGTACAGAGATGGCAAAAAAAAAATCCTTCTGATACTAGCACACAGGATAGAAAGGGATGAGAGAATGACACCAAGAAATGATGGCCTTGTGATGTGGCTATGAATTAAACATGAATCCATTAAGACACTTAACAGCTGGCTGCCATAAAGCATTTTTTTTTGTCAAAGGAACTTCTACAGTAGCAGAAACAATACAAAGCAGCTTTATGGCATCACACACACACACTTTACTGTATATGCAAAAGGCTCACTTAAAACAGGAAAACCTGATTTCAGCATAAAGGTTGAACTTTAAAAGGTTGAACTTCATAACTATCACTGAATGGGTAAAATAGGTTTTATTTGTTCACAACAAACTCCACTTCAAACATTACTGTTTGCCAAGTACCATGAAAAAAACCACAGCTCATTATATCCAGAGGCAGTCTCCAGGGAAACAATGTGTTCTGCAGTCAATTACACACGTTTTTTCCCTTTAATCTCCTTTATTCTCCCCCTTTGAATCTCGATATCTGTCTCCTTCATTAAAGCTCTTTTTAATGTCCGCTGGCTTTGAGCAAAACGCTGTTGCACATGTACCATGAACCAAAAAAAATGCATCAGTTTTTGAGTAATTCGATGCTTTTTTCTTGTTCTAATGACTTAAGTTTGGAATATTTTGCAAAGTACATCCAAAAATATTTATTAATTGATACTTTTTCTTCTAAAGAAGAAACTTCATTATTTGAATTCCTGAAAATAAAGTTTGTAAAAATCACTGTAAATAAACTCCGTTACATTCAGTTCTTTTTTCAAAAACAGCCCTCAGGAACAAAATGAAGGCTTATGTTGGATCTTAGATTTTTTCAATCGGAAATTTTAGTATAATGAAAAGAACAAAAGGTAAGAAGTCAAGAAGTTAGTCATCCACTAACAAGTTGTCATCCGAGAAACACTGCAGTTTAAACTCTGTTTTGAAACATTCATTTTAAATGTGTCTCCAGCTGTGATCAGATTTTATCTAGACAGTACCTCTCAGACTCTCTCATTTTTGTCAGAGCCCAGAGTGCAGCACATGAATACAGTTTAATGAACGAAGCCATTACTATATTTTTGAGTGAGCAAGAAAGAAAGTAAAAGGAAACAATTACTGATTGTGATCTTAAATTGTGGGTTTTGGCACAACACAAAGTTTGAATAAACAGTTTTGGGGCGCTCTATCCAACCACGATTAACAAATACACATCTTAACAAGTAAACAATGTTTATTTGTGAGACTGCTCAAGAAACTGGTGATCAGACCCCCGATCATCACAACCCTGAGGATGTTAACACATACATCTAAAACCCACTGCAATAACATGTTAGGCCATGTGTACATACACAGAGACAAGCTGTTAACACCTACATTCAAGGTTATACTTAGCAGGTAGGCCTTGCTGATGCTATTTTGCCTTTGTTTCCCAACATCACATGAGAAGTGCAAATATTTGCATTGAAACACACTGACTTCCTTCTTTCCCCTTTAAAGAGTTTAGACTCATTTCACATTCATGCACACTCACGGGTGTCTAATCATAGCCCCAGAAGCAGAATGAAGGAAATTATCATACAGGCTGTAATTAAACAGTTTGTTTGATTAAAGATGAGCACTACATGGTTGATTTATCAGAAATGCCAAAGCCCAAAAGGTTATTTGTAAAATATTACAAAATACGTTGCATATGAGCACCACAGGCTAAATGTAAAGACTGCGATAGGAATTCTCCATCATGCCGAGAAAATGGCACGTAAAAAAGGAAATTGTGCATACTAATGATTATCTAGGGAAAACAAATCACTTTTTCCTCCACACAAGGGTCATTTACATATGTAGGAACAGATTACAATTTGCCTTAACATTAGAGTGGGGTTGACTTGAATGCTAATGCCAGAGGAAGCGAGCGTGTGTGTGTGTGTGTGTGTGTGTGTATACAGAGGGGGGTTGATACGAGACAAGGACATTTCATTTTTTTACTTTTCCAGTTTGTGCAAATTTGCTTTTTCGCTCGCGTGCTGGCAGTCGATAATGCGTAATGTTTCTCAATGAGATAAAATGCCTGAAATTGGTTCCTACACAGCTGCTTTACTTCTTGCCTCCCTTATCTCTACAGGAACTAAAACTCTTTGATAAAACAGAGTGACAAAGGTCTTGTACTATACATTATTAAATTTCCCCAATCTAAAGTATAATCTAAATGTAGAGAGCTGGAACGGACTTCTTGCATCTGTCTGGAAGCTTTAAAACCATCTCTGAATTTAGCGAAGGCTGGACCAGGGATGAGGCAGATTTAATAGGCTAATCTGAGTACAAGTAAGGTGCTAATATTTGATTTTCCACTCCAGCTGATTCTTAAGCAGACTGATAACAAACTTTATTTTTCCAGTTAATGTGTGTGAGAGAGAAACTGAAAGAGACAACAGTACTGACACATATGAAGTTTCAGAGTAGAAGACCTGCTCAAGTAAATCACAGTAGACATGATTCCTGCATAGTGAAGGCTCTCTCACTTACTCACAAACACTCTGTGACTGCACCAAGACTGCAAACACCTTCGCACAGACATACCAATGTCAAGCTGGCAGGCATAAATACACACACATACAACTCTTGGTCTCTAAGGCAAATATAATCTCACACTAGAGCCTGACCTCTCTCTCCCACAAAAAACACAAACACATAAGCCTACACACCATGCATTAAAAGATCCATACTTTCAGAGAATTATGTTTTTCCTACCAATTTAGATTAAAGAACAACTGTGTTTTTGGATTAAGAAAAACTTCTGCATGACTGTCTATTTAGAGAATAAATTCTGAAACATGCTGATTATCTAAGACATAATACAAGAGCTAAGTGCAACGAACACAAACACTGTCCTCGGAAGACTGGGAGGACCTAAAGAATCATGTTAACCCAGCCTAGCAGTCTCTTAACAGGAAGGACAGGATCTGCATTCTGAGTAATTCTGACAGACGTCATCTTTGTGTTTATGAAGAGACAATGGATTAAGATAAACAATACATATTGGCTTATGTTAAAGTACATCAGGTAGCGATTTTGTTGATACTACCATTCAAACGTTTTTTCTATCATTCTTTGAATGTAAAATTCAAAAGATCAGCATTTATTTGAAATATTAAAGACACTTAATTACTTCAGATAAAATGAATGCATCCTAGCAGAAGAAAGGTAAAGTAATGACTTAAAAAAAAACTAACCAAATTTGAAAAGAGGAAAAGGAAGAGAAAGTGACTGAACCATATAAATAGTCATGTCAGCCAATTCCTCATTAAATCGGCTCAATTTTATATTACTCATTATTTTGTCAAGACCATCACAGATGGATCAAACTAATTTCTCAGTTCCAATATGTCAGCTATGTATTTATGCATAATATTGTTCTACTTTTATATCAATAGTTGCATCATGCCGATATTTGATTATTTTAAAGTTTATTAATTAACTGCATGGAGACAATGAGTTGCATGTGTCAAATAATCCAACGTTATACTCTAGGCAAATTAATTAAATACTTGCCAAAACAAAATAAAATCTGCACAAAATTTATCTACTGATTGGCTTCATCACTTTGTCTCTTCTTCACCTAAAAGCTGGTGTGTGGTGGGCTTTCTGGTACACTATGGATGCTGCACACTGATGGTGGAGGAGGAGATACTCCCTCACACGGAAGAATGCTTTGAGTGCTTAGGAAAAAAGCGCTATATAAATATAATAAATTCTTATTATTAAAATATAGTTTGTCAGACAGCATAGTACGGCCTATGCAAACGTGACGCTGATGCATCAAACCAGTGAAACGCCCGTGCTTAGCTCTAAATGCAGCACATTAAGGCAATAGCAATGCACAGGAGTTACGAACCGCCAATTAAACATCAGGTCTACATTTAAGTATTTAAGTTTGAAACCAGCAAAAATGGTAGAATCAATCAGTATCAAAATAAAATGCAGTTAAAGATGCATAAAGAGTCAAACTGCTCAAGTTAAAAAGTCTGAAGTACAGTCTGGGCCATTCAGCGTAACCACCGCCTCACTGTGCTGTTATAGCCTATGTAAAGGATGACGTTTTATGTCAAAAAGTAAACAAAGCCTATAGTTAACATAATACATAATATTTTAGCATCCATACGTTGTGAATATGAAAACATTTGGATTTGTGCAGAATGAGAGAGGTAGGCTCCATTTGTTTTAGCTTACAAATTTAGAGGATTTGTTGGGGAGAGAAAGGAATTAAAATAGCCTAATTGGATTTGTAATGTTTGCAAATATTTAGCTTTATTTACCGGTGTTTTACCCTACATTATTTCTGATAATAAAATAATAATAATATATGAATAATAAAATGCAACCAAAATGCTTATAGAAGTAGCGTTTTTTTATCCATGCGGCAAACATTTTCTAATATTTAAAAATTTCTTTAAAGCACTGACAGTATTTTCTTTTGTTTAATACATTTGCTTAAAATCTAGAAAAGATGATGCTGTGTTGGCTATGACTAAGTGCAAGATAGGCTACCAGATCAAGGCCCTTGTGTTTTTTTCTTTTTGAGTAAAGAAAACGTTATTATTATTATAATTATTATTACAGGCAAAGAAAAAGTTGTAAAAATTACATTAAACAGTATTTTTTTCTACTCAAACCAGTTTTGTAACTGCAATAATACAGAGGAACAGAAACATTCAAATACCAACACTGCAGTTTACACCCAAAATGAAGATTCTGTCTTTCTTTACTCATCCAGATGTTATTTCAAGACACAAATGAAGATATTTAGAAAAATGTCCAAACGGACAGTTCAATGTTGTTTTGCATACTACCTTTTAGTACATGGATGAAAACAGTTTAAACATTATTAAAAATATTGTATTTTGTGTTCTACAGACATCTTTGTTTTTTTTTTGAGTGAACAATCCCTTCAAGATGGCTATATATCCTTGGAAGTCCACTTTCCAGTGCACAGATTTGAATGTACCACAAGACTTCATCAGTCATAGTTATCAAAAGGTCTAATAGAGATAAAGACATTTCTGTCTGAATCACAGATGGTAGTTTATTAGTCATGTGTCTACATTAAGACTCATTACGGGATATAAGCATTGAGGGGTGAGTCGAGGGACACGATGACAGATGCACTACAGGTCCTCCTTATCACTGCTGTGAAAACAAGGAGGAGCTGATGTGTGATGGATGGAGAGACGCAGAACGAGGGGTTTCGTGACCTTGTGTTTATGGAAGGTATATTAGAACAGTGGGAGGAGAGAAGTATAAATCCCAGCCCAAGACTGCTTGGCTATGATCTTAGCTTCACAGTGACACATCCCTGAAAGAGGAAAAAAAAACTCCTACCAGCCTTTACATACTTAACCCTCAACCCTGCCAAATCCCTCTGAAATACGATTCCATTCTCTTCCATTATCCCTTGCGATTCCTCGTTTCATGCGTCTCTTCGTCTCACATGATATACTTACACCCTTTCTTCCTTCCATCCTCTTCTAAACTCCCACTCATACACTCATCCATGACTTTAACCTCTGCTCCCATCTCTCCTTTCTGTTTAAATCTCTTTACTGTCTCTTTTAACTCCACTCTGTTCCTGCGTTATTTCAGCGTGTGTGAGTGATGATTCATGCATGCATAGCAAGTCTCCAGTTGAAACTAGAGTGACCAGAAAAAGTCCTTGCAACCTTGGTTATTTATCATTATTACCTGGTCTAATCGAATGTGATCAGCCCGACGTAATGGCCCACTTACTCTCCAAACTGAAAAAGAAGGCAATAAAAACAGGCAAGAGTGGAACATGGCATCTGAATGTTGTTAAGGTAACAGGAGCAGGTGTCGCCTGACGTCTCAGGTATGAGTCTTGCATCCTAAAATATTTATAAAGCAGAGGCCTGAATATTCATACGGGTAGCATGTCCTTTCTGTTAGGTGGAGGGCATACAGTGCCCACACATGCGCAAACAGGTGCTTGGAGTGTGATTTTACTCTGAAGCTCAGTCCTTTATTCAGAAGGACAGCACCAGAGGGAATGTTGTGTTGAGAGCAGGAGAAGCACACTACAAAATGCAAGGCTTTGGGTCACAGGTGAAAGTTGCAGTTGATATCAGCGTTTCGTTTTGAGAGGCTTTGCTGGTTAGATTAGACAGCGCTGCTGGACAGCAGAGTAGAGAGGGTGGTCTGAGGCCATAGCTTAGCAGCTCATCTCTCCTTAGATTACACCAAGTCAAACCTAGAGGTATTTCAAATTAAATATCTCACTGCCTCACAGCATGCCTTCAAGTCATACCTGCTCAACATCTTTTCCTCTCTGTGCGTGCCCACTCTCACTTAACATCGAATAGTTTCTGTTCAATATAAAAGTAACATAATTAGAAAGAAATTGCATTTCTTGAGAACAGTAAATGCAATATGATTATAAAAAGAGTGCCTTATGTTAGGGCTCTGACGATAACTGCATAACCGCGGTAAAGAGATGACGACTGTTGTGTTGAGGTCACCACTGTCTTCACTGCACTTTTTTGCAAGGTATTAGCAGGAGGAAGCTAGAGGTCTGCATTCCCATGGCTCTCCCGTGGGACATGACCAGATTTCTTGAACCACGGCATTAAATTCCCAAATAAAATACAGTAGCGGTCTGTAAGTCTGTTATCATTGGAACAGCAGTAGGCGGTCTAACAATAGTTCCAGACGTCCTTTCAGAACAGAATATCTGCGCTTTACTCACTCTTATCGACCACCGGTACAGCCTGCACTCAGGAATGTTTTGCAGGCATGGACCAGTCTTTCAGCGTCATGCATTTTATTTATATGTGCGCGCAGCATCTGCATAACGGTCCTCAGAGCAGGCTGTACCGGCAGTGAATATACTGACCTCAGACCGGTCGTCGATGAGTGACAGAGTAAAACAAGGATGGCAAAGCAAAGAGTGGATTAGCTGTCCTTGAAGGACATTCAACTTGGACTGGAAAATGGTCAGTTTACTGCTAAAAACCCACATCAGGCAAGTCTGACTTGAGACATTCTTCTCAGGGATGCAAAACTGTTCAAGCCAATGGTTTTGTTCCTGTTTTGCTTATAATTTTAAATGATAGATGTTGTTTTTTTTCTTTCTCTGCAACACTTTTCCTACTGTGCTGACAGTAAAATGTAATTATTTGGATTTTGACAAGACAAATAAAAATAACAAAAGAGGCTAAAATATTTGTACAACCAATTTTATTTTATTTTATTTTATTTTTTTGCTCTTTCTTGAAACATTTTTTCCTGTTGTGTTGGCAACAAAATGTAAAACTAATCTGATTCTGGACAAAAGAAAATAACAATATTTTTGTGCTGAATACATTTTTGTTATCTCTCTATCTTTCAGTAGTGGAAATTTAAATGTGAGATTCTGGAAACGAGATGTACATTCAACGGCAAGAGGGAAAAAAAGGGTCATATGATGTTGCTTAAAAGAACATTTTGTGTATTTGGTGTAATGCAATGAGTTTATGCGGTTTAAGATTTTCAATATAATGGACGTTATTGTTTTTCCTCTATACCCTGCTTATCCGTATCAATTTTTACAAAGCTCATCATTCTAAAAAAGCAAGGTGTGCTCCGATTGGCCGGCTATCAAGTGCATTGTGATTGGCTGAATGCTTCGAGTATGTGATGGAAATTTTACGCCCCTTACTATACTGTGTGAGATACATGGTCATGACAAAAATCATAATTGTTGCTCTAACTAAAAAAACTTTTAGTGCTTTTTTAGTATTAAGCCTCAAATGTCAACTTTACATCAGATTGGTTTCTTCTAAAAAATATCAATGGAATTATAATGTTATACTAAAACCAAAATTATAATAATGGGAAAAAAAACCTTAAGATAACACGTAGAAAGAAAAAAAACATCTTAAGCACGATTAATTGGTGCTTTTAACGATTACGTAATTGTGGCATCTATAAATGTAATTGCGATTAAAAATGTGATTAATTGTGCAGCCCTACTAGCTTTTGAATAATCATTGGCAAATTATTTAAATATAAAAAACGTACTTACAGGCTGTAAGTCAGAAGTGCCAGACTGTCCTTGCAAAGTTGGAACTGCCCCACTTTATAGATACAGACTTTGTGCCACAGGAAAATGTTACGCTTTCTTTCTTTGCGTGAACATTTGGGCAGCGTTATGCAAATCTTCCCACACAGTGACGTACACATGTTAGTGAGTTTAAACGAGGTGTTTAAGGGGGGCGTGTTTGACTTTTATAAAGAATATCTCTTTGGAATGAGACTTAGTCTTTGCAACTTTACAGATCTTCTTTATGCACCAAGAGCTTGGAACATTCCAAAGAGAAAGGAAAAATTTAAATGCCTTCATATAACCCCTTTAATAAACCATGTGTAAAATGAACCAAGTTTGGTTGAAACCTGTCTGACTCACCGCAGAAAGATCTGTTCAGGGCTTGCAAAATCACTAGTCCGACGTCCTAGGACTTTTGTGTTTTCCAATCGGGCAAACAAAATGTATCACCACTCTGTCCGATGGTCTATCTTAAATACAGATCTCCCGCAGGTCCTTAAAATCTCCTAAAGTAAGTAGTATCTAGTATCAAACTTAAGGCTATAAAAAGTTTGAAATAAGTTAAATGGAATAAGAAATCTTATAATTACAATTTCAAGATGTCTTCTAGTTGGGGACGGAAAGATAAGAGTCGCAATATGGCTAGATTAAACTTCAAAAGACAATGGTGTCATTGTCAAGTCAAAACACTGCGCTGTCTTTTTGCTTTTATCTGAAAAGGAGACAGCTGTCCTCAGAAATGTTTCGTTGGCATTTTTCTTTTATTTTACCCTAAATTCCTGATAAAACAGCATTTATGAGCACAGAGCTGCTTTGTGTACAGCCGTTTCCAGGGAAACCACAATATTTCAGCACTCCTAAAATGCCACCTCTCCATTAACACGGAGCGGTTAATGAGAAAGAAGTTAACTTGCCTTCTAAACATCTAAAAAATTAAGACAGTAATATTTATAAGTTTTAAATTGACATCTTAATTTATATGCTTGAGTTATCCCTTTTCATAAAAATGGTCTACAGGCTAAATGCTGTTATATAAGATTTTTGTTTTTGTAAAAATATGTATCTGAACTGTAAATCATCTGATTTTATGGCTCAATACAGTATGTTACCATAAACATTGTCCAACACCACTCATACTGTTAATTTTACAAGTGCAGCTGTTGAAATGGGTCATAAATTGCCTTAAATTTATAAAAATTTTGCAGATAACCTGTAAATAGTGAAATAAAATGTAAACTTATTTACACCCCTATCTGATTTTCTATATTTAAAAAAACCCTGCTACTCTGATTTTTGAGACCTCAGAGCAGTAGGCTACTTGTCTTGAAAAATATATATAAAATTCTCAAGCTCAAAAAACAGACTTAACCAAGATTTAAATCTTCCAATGGAGTCTTCCACTTTTTGTTGAATGTCTATATTAGGAAAAAGCATTCCAAGTAGTTATTTTCTACAATCATGTTCCAAGGTCTTGCGTGTGCTATAGGTCTCCTAGCAACGTTCTCCAGGCAGGGTCTCCAGAGTAGTTATGTTTATCAGGTAACTACAGCACGGGTCTACTCAAGGTTGAGGAGGTTTTCAGAGCAGTATACTGACCTTAAACGAGGTTAAAACAAGACACTACACTCAGTCGCTTGTGAATGGGAAGGTCCTGTAGGATCCTTAATGGCTTTTGAAGACATGTATGAGTCAAAGTTTAGAAAGGAGAACCAGATAATATTGAGGAGTTGAGTGCATACTACAACATGGGCCAGACATGAATGAGTGAGCCTGCGCACATACACAAGCAGAGGAGCAAAATAAAAGTGCTGACTGACCAGGGATGTCTGACGGCATCTGGCTAATGTCTAAGTGAAGGGACAAGCCTGTCAGAGCCTGTGGACGCTATTATTGAAAATATGTCTTTAATGGACACTAGGGACTATAGAGCAGAACAGGAAAGACTACAGGACTGGACAGTGAAGAAAGAGTGTCGTCTCAATGAGAAAAGTTTGCAAGCTCTTAATAAAATACACCCCTTCACACTACTTGAAAGATGAATATCAAACAAGATAGTCTGCATTCACATATTTCCTATTAAATCCACAAGTCTTTAGTGACATTACAGCCACAAACCGTGATTTGGTATTAGGGGAGGGGCATTCTTATTCTAGACAACATTTAATTTGAACAAAAATCTGTGCAGGTTGAATCATCAACATTTTAGTCCATTTTCACAGAAGAGAAATATTCAATATTTTATATATTATTTTCTTATCTTATTTCTGGCTAAATTTAGGAGTACACTAGCAAACAGACACAGACTTGCCTTGGTTCTGAAAAGCATTTTTCTTCATACAAATTTTTAGCCATGCATGCGCCAAAATTACCAACAATGGATAGCCTAAATATAAAACTATTGATTCAAAAATGTTGTTATACATATACAAACAAAATTACAAAATGTGTAGGCCTATACAAATATTTAAGTAGCTTAACAGCATATGAAGAATATATTATTTACTTTAGAATTTATTCACACCAGGAAAGTCCACTAATACACTTTTTTTTTGCGGTTCGCTTTCACACTGACCTTTTTGCAAGAAAACAAGAAATTGTAAAAAAAAAAAAAAAAAAACAACATGTGTGCAAAGGTCATCCATTCATGAACAGAAATTCTCAAGAATAGAAAGCAGGGAGTGCAAAAACATTGCATTTCGGTGATGAACAGGAGCGCTTCACAAAAATTAACCAAAACTTTTTTACTTACAGACATGATGACTATATCTATAGAAAGCTTTAAATGTCCACAGAAAGAAATAATTAAAATCCTAAAACTCTTTGATTATGGAATCCATAAAGAGCATTTCAAGGCCCTTTACACAGGACGTGGCAGAACCAAGGTGACCCGACCGACATTACCACAAAAGCCCAAATGACGCCACACTTCAGCTTTGTTCACCGAAACAGTAACTGGAACAATTCATTCATCCTCCATTACTGGCGGTAAACTATTAAAACTAATGATAGTGGCTTGGTCTAATGCTAGTTCAAAGATGAAGACAGAGATTAAGACTGCTATCTAGCCGTCGGCATATGAAAACAAAAACGAAACAACTGCCATGTTTTTTTTTTAATATCTATATTGGATTTTTGAGAATGGATACAGTATCGCCAAACAAAATATTGCGATACTCATGTTTATCAATATTTTCTTACACCCCTTATAAATCTCATTATTGCCAATATTCTTGTAATATTGTGATATAATTTTGAGACTATATCGCCCACCCTTAGCATCTATATATTACAGTTTGAAAATGCCATCTTCACATTTCCCATTTCCCTTTATGAATAATCTGTGTTATGACAGAATGACACCTTGAATGAAAAATATCCTTGTAGCCGGCACCAAAACAACATCCCTGTCTGCTGAGAAGGACACAGAGCACACAAATGTCAAACTCAAAATTCTATTGTGATGGTAATGAGTCTGACAGGTTAACACCATGGAGGAATGAATGTCACACGCAAGACTTCTAAAACATACCCGAATGTCTTCATCGGTAATGAAAAAATGCATTCTATGTCATGGCTCAGAATAAACACCACAACCAAATTTGCTAACATTCCATATCTGAACTCCATGCGGGGGTCACACATATATGCACTAAAACAAAAGCAGCGTGTACACAAAGCTTGTTATTGTTAAACTCTAGTTATCAGTAACCAGTGGCCTGGAAAGTCATCGCCCTATCCATGCAACTCTTTCTCCTCCTCATTTTTATTTGTTTTCCTTGTGCTGGTCTGTAGGCTATGCAGTCTGAAATTATATCTAAAGAACACTATAACCTTTGACCAAAATGGCACAAACAGTTTCAGTTGTTACTCAAGAGAAATAAACAGGAGTGGGTGGTTTCTGTGTTAATGCTTGTGTTATTCTCATTCCCTTCCTCCCACGAAACACTAACGTAACTAGTTGGTCAATGACCAGAAATGGCTAACTACTACACAGCATTTGCCTCTCTCACAAAATCAATGTTAACTAAAGAAAGTTCTAAAAATACTGTGCTTTTTCCAAGCCAATTGATCAGTCAATATCAGGTCTTATGCGTAGGCTGGTTAATTAAGCAACCTCAGTTTCAGACATCTAGAGGAGTCGTCTTGAGAAGGGGGGCACAAGTGGAGCTTGCATTAGCAGATGGCAGTCTGAAAGAAACCCCTCTTGATGGCTTTAAGACGGTTAAGCCTATTGTGTTTTGCCAACAACTAACAAAAATATTCAAGAAACGTACTCTAGAAAATTAATTATTCCATCTGACCTTTAAAACAAAACCGAAATAACACAACTGGTTCAACAGCAGCATAAAACAAGACTTAATAAATATCATGAAAACAACCCGGCTGTTTAAACTGCGCTTCGCGGACTGGGTTGTTGTTAAGGAAAAGTAGCCTCCGATGAAAATAAAAATACAAATGTAACTCTCTAAACGTGGGCATAACACTTTTAAGTAACACTTCTATCAGAGGCATGTATAAAGTACTGTTATAGCATTATTATATTTAAAGTGTAAATGTAGTGTTTTCCTATTCTGCTTAATAACATTATTGTATAAATTATAGTAAAAAAAATTAAACCATTTACAATACAGATATTTATTAACATTTTTGTTATTTTAAATGAGAATTAATTCAATTTAGTTGTTTCTAAATAGCGCCGTAGTAAGATTTTATAATTCTGAATTTAGTGACCCTTTTATTTCCTTCTAACAGATCCTAAAAACTTCGATTATACTGACTACTGTCGCCAATTTGGTTTATAGTAGAAAGTACAGCTGAAATTATAACTTTATAAAACTCTGATATAACAACATCTAAATGAAAATGAAATAAGTATATAACAAAAAAACGAACAAACAAACAAAACTTTTAAGGGAGGGTAACGTAAGCGCGAGAGCAAACGGAGCCCGCAGAGCTCCGGGAAAAAATATATAAATTCAAACTTACCTGCGAGGAGAATAATATTGAATAAACAAAGGCAGGACGTCCTCAAATCCATTCCTCTGCTTTTAAGCTACAATTTAGCAACCGGTGTGGGTATAAAAACAACTTTTCCCTCGACTCGTGATGATTCGTGTTCACTCTTCTTTCGCCAGTCTCGCACAGCATCAGAAGTCCACCAGCTCGCTCGCGCAGGTGGATTGTTGCTGGAATCTGCTCACGTGATTTCCGGAGGTATCAGCTGGAGAACATTGAGGGCTTTTTACGCCCTCTTGCGTACACATGCTCCAAGAGTCTCTCCTTACATCGACGCATATTGAATGAATGTAGTGTCGGGAAGGTTAGGGGAGACCGGGGGCAGCTGTTACTCACAGACTACTGAAATAAACCTGTCATCTTAGGTGCACTAATTAACAATACAATTGATATATTTTCACTAATAAGTGATAAGACTATACTATTAAATAATCACAAGAAGTCAGTGTTACAACTGCCCCCACAAAATTCATATTAACCCACTGTATCTCAAATAAAAGCCTACATCAATGTAATCACTTTACTGCTGTAGTGTCTAATAATGCTAAATAATGATATATATACGCTAACTTGCCATACCTGTATTAGTATAGAGTTTTCATGTTATTTTCAATAATCTAGAGATAAAATGTATGGAAGTTCAAATTTGCAGACATCTAATCATTAGATGGCAGAAAAAAATGCAGTATATCCAAAAAGTAACTTTTATACCTCAAAATCAGTTTTCTGTGGAAAAATTCTGCTGAGGTGAAATAATTGTGCTCCTTTTCCATGGGCAAATGCTACAGAGCAAGTGTATATTAAGTATCATATCTCTAACTTGTTTCTGATTGGAGGAACTGAGTGTATTAAAATGCCTCTTGGAAATGTAATCGGTTACAGATAACAAGTTATCCTATTTAAAATGTAATAAGTAGTGTAACTATTTTATTTTAAATACTATATTACTGTAATTGATCACTACCAAATACTTTTCTAAATTTCTAACAAATGTTTTTAACTCTTAATCAATTTGAAAGGTTTAAAGCAGGCAGGGTTAACCTTACAGTACTCAACACTGATTACCATCAGACTTCCTTCGACACTAGAATTACTATTATAATAATTTAATTTTAAAACACAGCCACCACAAAATCAGACTTTAGCACTTCTTTGTACCTTGAGATCATTCTGAGATTAAATACAGATTTTAAATCATAAGATATAGTTTAATAGTTATGATACTGGTTTGAAATCAAATCCTGGCATAGCTATGACCGGAAACAATGCCTTGGAGAAAAACTCAAATAGGAAACAAAAAAGTTATCAAATGACCATTAGGGTGGCCCCTATTTTTGGACTTTTTAAATCTTTTGCTCTCACCCACCCAGTCATCTTCCCTTCATGAGTAATGGAAACAAACCAAATTTTGCAGAGATTGGATTATGTTTTTCTGTTTGCCCAGCAAAGTGGAAATTCTGTCTTAATTACCATAAGAGCATGCTATGAATAACTATATAAAACCACTAGTAAACTCTGTAAACTCTGCTGACCTTTAGATTTAAAATGAGAACACAGAACAGTGTTGTTAGTCTTAACATGTTAAATTACATTGGTGCCAATAGCCCCACCCCTCACTTTGCTGCCTGTCCACTTACTATTTAAATAAAAACATAAAATGACAAAAATATTATTTTTTACCTAAATGACAAAACTGCTGATGAGATCTGATTTTGTGGTTACTGGAAGTGGAAGAGAGCAATGCACATTCACTCCCCCCTACACACAATTCCTACCAGTACTGAGACTTGAACCCCCAATCTTTGGGTTACAAGTCCATCTCTTTAACCACTGAAAAAATAAACTGTCAAAAGTTTATCAGTGAACAAAACCTTCACTAATATTACAAGTCATATCTTTAAATACCTGTTGATAAAAAGATTCATTTTTTGATCATACCATAAATGACAAATTATCTGGGTGGTATTTGGCATACATAACATACTTCTAGTGGAGAAACAAATGAGTGGGTGAGAGGGTAATATTTCCAAGTTTATATATATATATATATATATATATATATATATATATATATATATATAATAGCCATGTGTCCTAAACTCCTAAAACATTGGTTTCTCAAATTTTAAAGCAGTCGGTACAATTTGGAAAAGAAATCAACCAAATCTGTGTGTGTGTGTGTGTGTGTGTGAGGAAGTATTCATACGTAACCCACTTTGTAATCGTTACCATTTTCATAAGTAACTGTCATTGAATTACACTTTTTATTTTAAAAAATTAGAAACAGATTAGTTATATTTATATTGTAATTTTATTAGTAACTCCCCAACACTGATAATGTAGTATAAGTAATAACTTTACTCATCAATGCAAAATCAGATCTTAACCTCTAATTTTCCTTGCTGATTCTACAGAGAATCTAGAGTCTTAAGCGCTCTTTACCATCATTTAATCTAGCACTCATCTTTAAACAGTCTTTTTCAGAATCTCATATCTCAACTGTTCCTCCTTTGAACTCATTATGTGTCAAAGCCTTATTATTTTCCTCCTTCATAAGCCTGGCACAGCCCCAACATAGCTTTTAATCGTGGCATAATTCAGGTATGTTTCTCTCACACACACACACACACACACACACACTCTCAGTATAACCATATTAGGATATGAAAACAGTACTACAAGTACTAAATAATTTTTTGATTAATTGTCATTTGCACCTTTTTTGAGGATTAATACTTATTAAAAAAAAAAATAAGTTACTCAAATACTCGGTTTAGAAAAGTAAAAATTCAGTTTTGTGGTCATTTTTTAAAAAATGCAAACTAGACCAAAAAAAAAAAAAAAAAATCTACATATGAACAGTATTCATAGAGAAGCTTATAGAAAAGCTTTAGACATTATAGCGGGGTGAGGCACTCAAAAGCAGACAGAAACTAATATGAGTGATGCTACAACAGACACAGATCATACTGGAGTATCTGTCCGTTGAATGTCTTGTCATAGACACTTCCAACATTTCACTAGACTTTTATTTCACTGCTTGTTGTATGTTATATAACTTGCACGTGAAAAATAAAATCTTGAATCCTTCTTTTGAATAGTTATAGAAACTTTTGAAACAAACCATACAAGAATGCAGCACCATTTTACATTTATAGTTTATAGTATAGTTATTTATAGCATTAAAAGGTGGTCAAAATAAAGTCCAAATGGTAAAGTTTTAAAGCTCTTTTGTTCACAGGATCCAGATAATATGGACACATAAGCCAAGCTAAAGTAGTTTTAAAATCAAGCAGACCTATTTCTCCCTGCATAGCTTTAAGTGTTAAGCAGCATCAGTGTAAGATAAGCAACAATTAAATGCCTCTTTCTAATACAAGTTATCTCCCTGCCACCATACCATCGTACAACAAAAAAACAAACAAGGAACATAAGAATAGCAAAGGTGACAAATTGTATTGACAGATAAGTTAAAAGCAATTTGGCTCGATTCCTGTAGCTAATGCATATTGTTTAATTATATCAAAAATGTTATTTTTATATATGTTTTTACGCTTCCAGACCCTCCCCACATCCATAACCTCGACAAAGATTGGCTCAATGATAATATTTATTTTCCCAAATTGTTTACTGTCCTCGTTTAGAAGGAGGCACAAGGTGATCAGGAAGATCAGCAGGTAACTCGTGACCTTCCAGTTTGACCTTGATGAGGTGGTTAGCCAAGGCAAACTCTTCATCGTCCAGGAACCCATCCTTATCCACATCAGCAAGCTTCCAGATCTTTCCTAGAACATTATTAGGCAGCTTGGATTTGACCATCTCCTTCTTGGCCATGGCACCAGAGACCTTCCCGTTGACGGGTGACAGGGTGTAGAAGATCTCGTCGTAAGTTGGCTTGTCTTTTGCCACGATCCACTCCAGCTCATCAATGCCTTCACCAGCACCCTCTCCATAGCCATGCCCGAAGGGTCCATTCATGGTGCCGTCAAAGGCACCACCCTGGACCACCTGGCTGGGCATGGCAGCCTCCTCCTGCCGAACGAGGGTCATGAGTTTGGCGATATCATTGGCCAGCATATCCTCCACTGCTTCCACAAGCTTGGGCTTCAGTCCCTGAAACTTAGTGAAGTCTTGACCAGCGAGGACTTCCTAATAATGAGGACAAAAAAAAAAAAAGAAAAAAGAAAAGGTATTTTCTATCCTTACAGGGTGTGACAATATTTTTAAATTAAAACTGTTCTTAATAACTAAAATAAAAATAAAACCATTTCATAAAACAAGTCTAAACTGTTATAAAACGACTTCTCTTAAAAAAGTATACTTTATTATCATATTGTACTTTGAAACTCCCAACAAAAATTATACATTCAAATTATCTTCTGGGAGAGATGGGACTATTACCATACCTGCATTTTACTGAGTTTAGGGAAATCACCAGGAGAGATCTGTTGTTCTTTTTCAATCCTTGCATATATTTCACCCAGGTTAGCAATGAGCTCCTTTTTCTTATTCTCCTTCCCAAAAACATTTGGCATTTCTTTCTTCAGAGCACTGATGATGTACGCATGAACCTAGAGTTAGAGAAAACGGTTTTGTCATCATATATAATATTTGAAAATAAGTGTTACCGTGTATATGGATATGTTAACAATTTGTCATTCTGTAAAATTTAACAATTAAATTAATGACAACATTAAGATATTATGCAGCAAAAACAGTCATAACATTTATAATAAGAAGAAATGTTCCTTGAGCATCAAATAAATATATTAGAATGATTTCTGAAGGATCACGTGACACTGGAGACTGAAGTAATGATGCTGAAAATTCAGCCGAAAATTCAGCTGTCATCACAGGAGTAAATTACATTTTTAAAAGATATTAAAAATGTAAAAAAAAACTAAAATTAAATATATAAAGGAAGAGGACAATCAGGAAGAAGAGTCATAGAGTCTGGGATGATGATTCTTTACTTAATAAACAATTATTCTTGGGCAGTCATGGCCTAATGGATAGAGTCGGACTCGTAACTCAAGGGTCACGGGTTCGAGTCTCATGTCCGGCAGGAACTGTCCATGGGGGGAATGAATGCCCAGCGCCCTCTTCCAGCTTTAATACCAGGACTGAAGTTAGACCTTTGAGCAAGGTACTAAACCCAACTGCTCTGGGTGTGTGTGTGTTCACTTGGATGGGTGACGAGCAGAACACAAGATCTAGGTATGGGTCACCATACTTTGTGTGATGACTTCACTAATTAAGTGATCACATGAAAGGTTTATAAAGTGATCACATGAGGGCAGCAAACACCAGATTACTAATTCAATCAAAATTCATAAAAAGTACTTTAAATGTTTTAAGTATGTGCCAAAACACCCCCTCCCCCTTACTTTATTATAAAAGTAACTAACTATGAAAGGCTTAATTTCTTACTTTGGCTAGACGGGCCCGTTTGATAAGGTCGTTCAGCTTGCGCAGCGCTGCATTTCGTGGAAGTCCCTGGATGTCACGGAAAAGGTCTTGTTCCTCTGCCTCAAACAGTTTCCTGTTATCTGCAACCAGGAGAGGCTGAGCCCAGAAAGAGCCAATGTAGACTCGGATGACCTCTGGGGTGTTGACAATTTTACCGAGCGACCACATGAGGGCACCATACACCCGCATCAGCTGCTGGGTCCCAATCTGATCAGCTTTGTTGAGCACCACCCGCATCTTGTCCTCGTGATTTTTCAGAGCTCGGATCACCTCTGAGAACTCATCTGAGATGTCCAACTTGTGTGCGTCAAAGAGAAGAATAATGCGGTCCACGCGTTCAGCGAACCATTCGAGCACTGCAGCAAAGTCATAACCTGCAAACAGAGATGAGACATTTTTTCACATTAAATGATCAAAAAGTATGGCAAAAGGAACTTGTTTGTGTATGTGAGCCTCTCTGAAAAACCACAACCCAACACTTCTCTTTCTAGCCAGATAAAGAGCAGATGTGTAACCCTAGAACTTCCTGATCTGGCCCACATCACTCCACAAAACCAACTAGGCACGAACAAGCACAAATCCACAAACAGGCAAACTCAACAATACAAAATAAAATAAAATGTGGTTTTCCTGTCCACGGAAAGTAGTAAACCCTTCACATAACAGAACCCATGTCCTTCTCATCAGTCCTCTTGCATGACAATGCTTTTGGCTCATGAAGGTGGAGTACAGCTGGCCTTTCACAGGAGAAAAAAAAAAATGATGAAGAGGCGTCAAGTTTACTACAGCCAAATTGACATCACATCCACTCATGCTGACAAACAGGAAAAATTATAAACTGTCCCACGGGCAATCCTTCCTCTCCCATGGTTGGTTATTTTCTTGCATAATGGTTTTAAAAAAAACACAGGGAACAATGGAAATCTGAGTAAAATGTTTTGACAGTGGTCAAGGAGATGACGATGTGTCAAAAATAAATTTAAGATGCTGGGATACGAAACGAATGGAAAAAGTATGTGTACGCCACAAGAAATGTTAGAGATTTTCTCTTGGGTATTTTGATGTCTTCAAGAAGCCAAACGCACAAGCTGGATGCATATTTTTACAACAAGGGTTAGCATAAATATAGCTGGACTTCACAAATTCGGGTCACTTGCCAAAAAGCTGCTTATGTGATCTTGAGGCCAAAGGTTTAATCTTCAGAGATATCTCTATATGCAATTATACACTTGCTAAACCCAGGATTTCTGGCCCAACTCTCTTGGTTACAGAGACAGAAGTTAACAATTTATGTTTGGATTGTGTAGAGAGTGTGTGGAAGGCAGGAAAGAATGCGCCCCAGCTCACAACAGTTGTGTCAACGTCAGCAGGATGTGAAATCTGCATCTAATTCCAACATGGGCGTTTTCTCACTGATTCAAGGCTGACTGCCCTCTATTCACTGTTATCCATCACAACACTGATGGCAATACTGATAAAGCAGGTCTATTGAATTATAATATATGATGGTATAATCCATAGGATAAAATTTAATCTGCCCTCAAATCATTTAAGATAGAAAAAAAAACTGAAATGTAATTTAACAAAATGTAAGAAAAGAAGCAAATACACTGTACTCATAAGACATGAACTTATTTGGTATATCTACTTAAAATGCGTTTGTCTTTTTCCCAGCAGTTATGTATTTACTGTGGGTATATAAACAACAAAAGGCAGCTTATTAAAGGCCTTTTATGCATATAAATCATTATCCTTCTTCAGCATGATCTATTTTCTCTGGCAGTTTCTTTTCTGTGAGTTTAAAGTTATCTTAACTACACTTAGATCAGACACTGATAAGTTGACTGTGTATATATACACACATCAATATGGCTGGTAAAGACTGTGATAATGGTGGTAGCTCAAGTTCATTTTAAATATATTTTACTCTATTTACCATAATGATATGGCTTTTCCAGTTCTTTGCTTGCTTTCATTCTAATACTTTCCAAAAAAACATATCCTTGTGTAAACTATGGGATATCCTTGTTTACAGAAGCACCCCATATTAATTATGTTCGTTCCAGCACTAAAATCTGTGCAAGTGGGCACATAAATGCTGCAATTAATAAAAGAAAATTAAAATCACAACATTGATAATATCAAGATAATTTTATCAAGACTAATTTACTTAACTTTTGTTGTCTACAAAGATGCCGGTTGTTCGCATATTATGTACAGTTAATACAAGACTGGGACTTAAAGTTTACAACCAACACAAAGATCTTACCACAACCCATAAATAGACATTTGGGTTCAAGCTGGTCTGAGGGTTGGACCAAATGTCCTTTAAAAAAAAAAAAAAAAAAAAAAACTTTGGCTCAGTATATGGAGAGCTAATCTTAAATATTACCTCCTTCCCACTAAGATAAAATCCAGACATTGACCCACAATCTCTCGCACATTCATTTAACAAGGTTTTAATAAAGGTTAACAGTGGAATCTGTACCTCAAGTAAGACCCTAGAAACAACTTATAATCTAATGCTAAAAACTAACTGAAAAGGTTTAGTGTTTAGTAATGGGAGACCCTTCCCTGCAGTATCTCTGCAAAAAGGTTTGCTCATAACATTAATAAGTAGCAGTCGTTTCTAAAACAGATGTTAATGTTGCTTAGCAGAGAACGGTTTTATAGCTAATTCACACCAGATTAATTGCTACAAACTGATATGACACTCAGAGAAGCGATTGGTCAACAGAAGAGACAGACGGCAACGTGTGAGTGTTTTGCTTAAAACTTGTTTGTAGGATGTTTGGGGGAGATCTACAATGGCACAAATCAAAAGATACGTCAAGATAATCCATCCACCTTACAGGTGTGGCATATCAAGATTATGATTAGACAGCATGATTATTGCACAGGTGTGCCTAAGGCCACTCTAAAATGTGCAGTTTGTGTGCCGTGTATGGTGTCGCTGATGTCAACGTTGTGGATCAACTGGCCCATGTTGGCGGTGGGGTTATGGTATGGGAAGGCATATGTTGTGGACAGCGACACTAAAGACACTTAAATTTTTGCTCCATCCATGCAATAAATGTGCAGCCTTCGACTGCTCAGGTAATGTCGTCGGTATGACCAAGAGCCGTTGAAAATCTACAGAAACAACTTCACTTTAGCATTATTGGCCATGATTGCTACGGAGAGATCACACATCAGCCGCAAATATCACACAATAAATGTGTCCATGAGACGAACGGAACACGAGTGCAATCATGTGACAGACACAGGCGGTAAATGGAGCACGTGAAGGAGAGATGCGAGGGCACAAACACTGTTCAATGTCTCCTTTAATTTGTCCTTGTAGTGATTTAATGTGTATATATGGATAAACCATTGAATTGCTATAGAAAAAAAATTGTGATTCATTCGATTCTTAACATTTTAAATCGATTGCATCAAGAAAACAAGTGAATCATTACAGCCCTATAGCTGTCTATAAGAGAAGTTTTAATGTAGTTTTTGCATTGTTGTTGCCTGCTTGAATGCAGTGGTGAAGGTGCCTGTGTGGAGAGATGTGTTGATGATGTGTGTGAGTGCTGGTAAGAGTGTAGGAGAGATTGCTTGGAGAAGGTGTGAAGGGATTGTGTCTAGAGGGCATGTGGATGGCTGGAGTTGTGATACTTCTGCCTCAGTGAGGGGACAGAAGGGGTAGATGGGAGTCATGGCAGTGGGTGTGGTTGGTTTGTGGTCCAATGTGTGTGGGGCTGAGAATTGTTCACTGATTGTTCTAGTTAAGAATGTGGCGAAATCATCAGCTGTTATATAACTGGTGGGGGCAAGGGGAAGAAAATTTAATGTTTTGAAGAGATTTTGCGGACTTAAGCAGAGAAAGATGAAAGCAAAGACTGATACATACTCAATCGCAATAGGTGTCAAAAAAATAAATAAAAAAATTTGCAATTAGATATTTTCACAATATCGCACAGCCCTACTCGGCATCACAGGGATTCCACTTCACTGGTTTGAATGCCATCTTACTGGTAGATCATTCAGGGTTCCTCAGGGACCCGTTATTGGACCCGACCTCTTCTCTACATACACTACATCACTGGGTCCCATCATACAGGCACATGGCTTCTCCTACCATTGCTATGCTAATGACACACAGCTCTATATAAAGCCCTTTATAAAGAGCATGCTGCACAAATAGAAAAGCCCTTGTCATTTCTAGGCTGGACTTCTGCAATCCTCTTATGACGGGACTTCCAAAAAGCACAATCAAACATCTACAAATGATTCGGAAAGCAGCACCATGACTGGTCTTCAACAAGCCCAAAAGAACCCATGTTCATGTGCAAGACACTGTTGCTTGCATATAGAACAGCCACAGGTTCAGCATCCGGCCTACTTCAAATCACTACTACCAATCTACATCCCGTCCAGAAGTCTGAGATCCACTAGTGAACGATGCCTCGAGGTACCATCACAGAGAACTTCAAAATCACTTTTCAGAATATTCTCATTCACCATTCATGGCTGGTGGAATGATTTTCCCACCCCTATTCGGAATGCTGAGCGACAACTAAAAACTGAGACTTTAAAAAAATAAACAGATTTGTATTCCTTTATTCCTTCCCTTTCTATTGTTATACTTATTTGAACAATGCCTGAAACCTGGTATTATGAGCACTTCCCATGTCTGTTTGCCTCTTTAAGAAGAATTGCTTTATGTTTTTCGTATTATGTATTGCAAGTTGCTTTGGATAAAAGCGTCTGCAAAATGACAATGTAAAATGATTAAATGTCCTTACAGCTTTGACATGGAAATTTCTTGCAGTTTCATCTTAACATTAAATATGAATAACAATAAAAGTTTGACAATACATTACAATACACTTAAATAGCCTACTCTTCAAAAGTCTCTCTTTGTAATACACATCAAACATTTGACATTACAGACCCCAGGACCACTGCACTATTGACGCTATAAATTTAATTTAACTAGTATTAACCCATGCCTTCATGATAACTGATATTAGTTTTTTCACCCTTAATCCTGATCCAGTATAGATCATCTGTATTTGATAAAAGTCTTCAAACCCACTGATCTCTTTTTTTTACCTTTGAAAACTAAAGCATACATTTCATTGTAATATACCAGCTGCATAAATGTGAGAATATGGGAGGGGGCCTGGAAAAGATGTGTGTATTCATTTGTGCTTGGAAGGAAATTATCCATTTCCAGTACAGCCCATTTAAATGTGGCACTCTCCACAAATTCCTGGAAAGCACAGGGAGGGGAAGAATGTAGAAATCTGAAATCTGCTATAATGATCTCTGTAAACAGCACATTTTCAAAGGATCTATCACGGTGAAGTTAAGTAACATGTAACCTACTGTGTAAAGTAATAATATTCCATGCCTTCATGATAACTTATATTAGTTTTTTCACCCTTAATCCTGATCCAGTATAGATCATCTGTATTTGATAAAAGTCTTCAAACCCACTGATCTCTTTTTTTTTACCTTTGAAAACTAAAGCATACTTTTCATTGTAATATACCAGCTGCATAAATGTGAAGAATATGGGAGGGGGCCTGGAAAAGATGTGTGTATTCATTTGTGCTTGGAAGGAAATTATCCATTTCCAGTACCAGCCCATTTAAATGTGGCACCTTCCACAAATTCCTGGAAAGCACAGGGAGGGGAAGAATGTAAAATCTGAAATCTGCTATAATGATCTCTGAAAACAGCACATTTTCAAAGGATCTATCACGGTGAAGTAAGTAACATGTAACCTACTGTGTAAAGTAATAATATTCCTTTACACAGAAGATTATAATAAAAGAAAATATAATAAAATGCTTGCGCGGAAAACTTCACAGCCACCTAATCTAGCCTATGGACATAAGAGGTTCTTCACTCTCAACAGATATGATTCAGATATAATAAAAAAAACAAGATGAACAGTGTAATATTAACCTAAGTCTATATAGTAAAGCATAATGGAATGCTATCAGTGAAGAAATTCAACACACAGCCAAGGCTACTCAGCCATGGAGAATTAATGCAGGCACCGTGTACAGTAAACAGGAGAGGTACAAGAATAGAGCCCCGTGGAACACCACCCAGTTTAAGACATGGACAGGCAGTGCAAAATTGTTCTAACAAAGAATCACCATGGAATGTGTGAATCGATGTAAAAAAATACATAAATTAAAAAATAAAGTTTAAAGTTCATATGTTGACTGTTTTGTTGACTATTATATGCATAAGGCGGCTATAAAAAAATTTTTTTTTAGAAACTTTGTTACAGTTCTTAAGTATTTTTTTGGAAGTAACTGTACTTGAGTTTTTATATTTCAGGCAACTTTTACTCCACTACATTTCCTAATTAAAATGTATACTTTTACTCCAATACATTTCCCCTAAGTATATTCATTTCTTACTACAAAATAGTCGGAAGAATACAGACTATAGGAAAGCAGGTACAAGCAGATACAATACTGATTTTGTAGGAAACTTTTTTACTTTTTTTTTTTTTAAACTAAACTCTTTATATATTTTGTATACACACACACACACACACACACACACACACACACACACAGTGCCTTGCAAAATGATTCATACCCCTTCATTTTTTCACATTTTGTTATATTAAACTGCTTTAAATGACTTTTTTCCACATCAATCTACACTTCATACACCATAAACGTAAAGCAAAAAAAAAAAAAAAAAAAAAAGTTTAACATCTTTGCAAATTTATTAAAAATAAAAATTATTTCATTGCATAAGCACACCAGAGTAATTATTTATGAGAAATTATTTATTTATGAGTAATTATTTATTTAAACATGAGTAATTAAAAAGCCATGAGTTCCTGTTCCACAGGATTATAAATATGATAAACACAAAAGGTCAAATTCACTTAATCAGCCATCACAAGAAGTAAATCCAAAGAATATAGTTCTTATGTGCAGAACAGGTTTGTTGAGCATAACAAAATAGAAAGTGGATTTAAGAAATCAGCTAAAGCATTTAAAATCCCCATTTTCACCACCAGGGCAATAATTAAGAGGTTCCAATCAACTAAAGAAACCTGCAAACCTGCCTGGAAGAGGACATGTGTCCATCCATGCCGTCCTAATGCACGCTGAGGAGAAGAGTTTGAGTGGCCAAAGACTGCCCAATAATCACAGCTGGAGAATTGCAGAGATTAGTTGAGACTTGGGGAAAGAAAGCCAAAAAAAACATAGCAAACAGCCCCTAAATCACATGTTGTTCAGGATGGTTTCATGAAAAATTATCCTTGCTTTTATCAAATACCAACAGATTAAAAAAAAATCTAAACCTGACTGCCTATATAAGAAATCTTATAATGGACCATGTTTAGATCTTCCACCAGGACAATGACTGATCCAAAAAATCTGTCACTGAGCACAAAATGAAGCTTCTGCCATGGCCGTCCTGGTCCTCTGACCTGAACCCTGTAGTAAATGAGTGGGGTGAACTGAAGAGAAGAAGCACCAACATGGAGCTAGGGATCTGAAGGATCTGGAGAGATTCTTGATGACGGGATGTCTCTGGTCTCGTGTAAGGTGATCTCCAAACTCTTCAGGCATTATAGGAGAAAACTCAGAACTGTTATCTTGGGAAAAGGACATCGCAATAATTGAATGCCAATAACTGTAGCCAACATGCATTGGAGAAAATCATATTTTGTTTTACTTCAATGAAAGGTTAGAATTTAGTAAATTTTTCAAACGAAGAACAAAAACATATACATATTAGTAAATAATACTATTATATAGTATAGCAATTATATTTTACAGTTTGTGACATGCAAGTAGTCCTCTGTGATTCACTGATCTGTACTAATGATAATCTAATATTATCTAAGATGGAAACCATATTGCTGTGAAGAATGAAGTGGGAGGAGATAATAAAAGACAAACTACAAAATGTAGAAAATCAAATACGGAGTAAGAAAAGGACTACATTAAAATAGGGAGCATGCTCATTCACTTCCAAAGAACTGCATAACTGTGGCTAGTTGACCAAATAGCTGTCATTCCTAGCTAAATATATCCATGTTTTTCAGATCAGTTACATAACCGATCATCCCATCGTCCTCAGACAGGCCCAGATTTCCTTCTAAACTTATTGCTGTTGTATTATTCACACATGCCATCCTACTGAGCCCTGGCTTTATGCCATGCTACAGTCCATGACCCGGTGATGACTAGCACTTTCACCTGAATGATAGGATGTGCGTGTTTCTTGCCAATTAAATGCTTTTTCTTCCTATGTACTTGATATGAGAGTCAAATGCTCACATTTTCCATGTTTAGATAATAACACTAGCAGGACTTTCCTCACATTTCCCTCTGATAGCATTCAATTACTGTAACATTGGTAAAGAGGAAGCTTTGAACACAATAGAGACGGAATCTTTAAATAAACGTTTCTGGTGAAGAAACACTTTCCATACGTACCACAAGCTTTGAGAATAACTTATGGGTGGAAAAAAAAACATTTATTGTTATAATGGGAAATAACCCAAACAACTGAAAAGTATGCTTTTAATTGTGATGATAAAAACATGCATGGAATGAATACATGTAAGTAAGTTATGCATGTCTAGTTCTTGTTTGAGCATTTCTATAGTTAAGTCACACTTTCATAAACTTTTTAACTGGTCTGTTAACTATTTAGTAGAGCACATTTTGACAAAAATATTCAGTAACAATTTTATTTTGAACTGGTGATTTATTTAATTTCAATTCTGGTGCTTAAAAAAAAAAATTGCAACATTTTAAATCACAAACTTGTTGTGTTTCAGAGAGTAGGCTACCTAGTGTGTAAAAGACAGAGTCCAATGATTATCTATTTGATTCTCTCTAAGTGTTTTGCACAAGACTTCATTTCACATATCATAAGAATGATGAAAGAAATCTCAACATTTCATGTGCATCTAATACAACAGAATCGTTGTGGTGACTAGCAGGTGACCCTTTGCTGTATCTCTGAATTCCTTGAGCAACCACACAATCATCACTATCAATCTTTGTGACTTTCATTCTGCCTCACAGTGAGGAAGAGGGAAAAGGGCAGCAAAAAGAGTGTAACCCTGGCCACTGATGTTACCTCTCTTGCTTATTTAATGAGCAATGTTAAAAAATACGTTAATACATTAAAAAATCACGAGGGTAAGTTCAGTGTGCAGTACATGGGATGCATCTCATATATTATGATCTCAGACGCCAAGTATCAGCCTAGAAATACTTCTGCCATACACTAATGATGTTTTTACACCTGTCCAAGGAACTGCCAAGCTCTGGTGGGAAGAGTTGCTTATCAGAGGCTATATACGACATATGGTTAGGATCATTTACTCATGTCTGCACACGCTCATGGAGTTCAGAAGCAATTCTCCCATATCCATCTCTTCACCAGATCACTCCCTTATACAAGAAAAAGTATGCGTGTGCACCATCTTACAGTGATGCATACCATAGTATTGAATGATTATCATAATCTTGTACATGGTATTTATATGGTACACAAACATACTCAAAGAATATCATGGTATGTGGCATTTAAAAACAAAATCACGCAAAAAAATCATCATTGCAATGCTACATGATGTTAAAAGAACAAATTACAATTTGCAAGCATGCTTTTGACTGTCTAGTGCAGACAGCAGGAAAGCCACTTCAAGAAAAATAACAGTGTGCGACAACACATCTACTCACTCACACACACAGACAGACTCAATAACACATAACTGAATCTTTGAACATGGAAGCATTCACACAGTCATCTTTACCGCACCCTCTCAGTTCTCAGTCTGTTTCCTGGCCTGAGTTGTCCCCCTCTTTGTCAGACTGTTATCTGTAGATGCCACTCACCCTCTGATCACATTTACATGGTCTTCGGGGAAAGGCACGTAGAGGCCCACACGCACACACACGCCACAGCAGATAGACAAGCACAGGAAAAGTCCTCAGCGTGACACCGGTTACCTCCACACACAATGCGCTCTTAGATTTTTTTTTGGTTTTTTTGGGAATAAACAACATACCAACATGCTCCACTGTAATTTCCTTGTCTGTAACAGGTCCAGACTAGTCAAGTATACTTCTAGGGAAGCTTAAAAAAAAATTAAATAATAAATAGAAAAACACAGGCAAAAAAAAATTTTATATATTAAAATGAATAAATCAACAGCAGTGCTCGATTGACTATTAAATGCACTGCCTAAAGGATAAATTGACCATTTCGGCCATTTTTGCATCACTTTTGCTTTCAGTGAAGACTCAATCATTCTGGCCAAATCATGTTTGATGGGAATGGGCAGTCCACATTGTTACTGTAGATTAATTAGGTTTTAAACTTCCCTTCCTTCCTACAGGAAAAATGGCTGTGGAAGGAGCATGAGTTTGTTTTGCTCTAACATAAACAGGAGAACTAAAAATACTTCCCTCTTTAGACTCCCATAATGCAAATGCTAACTGAATTAACCTCCTTTCCTTTGCCTAGAACAAGTGCTACACACTCACAGCTGTCTATGTAAATGAAGCTTGTATTAATAGTTGTGGTAACTCCGGGAAGAAAAGTCAGGGTAACGGTTAGAGAAGTGAATGTGGTAATTATAAAAAGTATTCAAATAAAAAAAATTATAATAATAATAAAAAAAATGACCTCTGCTGATCCGCTGTTTCTCTCCAGACAGGATTCCAGGAGTGTCTATGATGCTGATGCTGTCCAACACTGGATTTGGCATCTGAGCACATACAAACCTGTGAAAAGAAGATTACACATTGAAAATGGACAAACATTTCAAACCAGACCTAGTGATTTTGCAGCACTGTTTTTAGTGGATGATGACTGCTTGGAAGGAACTCCCTTCTCACTAGCCAAATCTTATCATCCCAGCACTTTACTCAACTTTTCCATTACCAAAAGCTTGCAGCTTATCTTTATACAGTATGTGTTCCTTAATTATTTGCCAACCCGTATGCTATGATTTTCATGTGTTTAAAATGTGTCTGCATGCAATGCAATGCAATAACCATCTTCAGCTCCCCTACCACTGTGTTCCCACTTGTGTATTTTTACTTGCTCCCTGCATTTAATTTTTCCAGAAAGTGAGCCATCACTCACTCCTTCCATGCTGCTACCTTCACTACTGCAATCGTATCCCACATTTCCCTTCTCCTTGCATTCCACTCACTGTAAGACCTGCTGCCAGTTGACAAAGACAGTTTGTGTCATTTCGGCTAATGTTTTGAAGTGTAAATCCTAGTATTCAGGGCCAAAACGGATACATGCTTCCTTGCACGTATCCAGAAATCCAACTGAACAAATGTACTTTTATTTCCAAGAACTGAACAGTAAATAACATTTTGAGGTTAAATGAGGACATTTAACTAATACTAACCTGCATGTCCCAAGTACACCTCAAAATTAAAAAAAAAATCATGTTATTGCCATGTTTACTGACTCTTTGTGTACAAAAATTCAGATACCAAGCTGATAAGCACATAAATCAAGTTGGCTACACAAAGATACTGTAGTATCAGAAGAAACCTGTTTAGCGAGGTAGACAAGCAGTAACGGTGTACAGTTTGTTGCATAACACCAGAGCACCATCAACCTCAGCAATAACCGTAAATTGAATCTTCAGCTTAGTAGAGGATAAACGCCATTTATGGCTTATGCATGCATATATTTGACTTTTGATCTTGGGAAAACAGTTTGACAAACACTACACAATCTAGAATCAGTGATATGGTTCACAACAGGCCAGAGCCTATGAAAAATGCTGAAAGCAGCTGAATAGGAGAAAGTGCTTACTCAAGTTACACAGTCAGGAGTAGCAGGGAGAGTGGAGACAACAGCACAAAGGTGGGGCATCCATGTATTACTGAACTACTGAAACAGAGGTAATATAGCATAATGAAATTCAGTGGTCACAAGGCACACACACACAAACACAACCTTGATACCTAGTCAGTGACCTTCAATCTACCTTTGAACCTCTCCAGCAAGGTCAGAGTGAAAACACTGGGATGGAAAAAATCATGCTGATAAGCAATAAACAGCAGAATATAAAGGAAGCTGGGATCAGAGATTTGCAAAGTGGGGACACTTTTGGGAGTGAAATTGCAGAGTCAGTTCCTCTGATTATCTGTCCATTATCTGTCCTGAGTCTGTCCTTTTTTATCTCTTAATAACCTATAAAAAAAATATCACTCAGATAAGCTGCCGAAACACTAAAATCCTGTTTTTAACGACTAGAGCAGCACCTACAGAAATGTCTCACATCAGTTCATTGCTGCAATGAAAATACACTGCTCTTCTCAAGAAACCTTGATTTGACCTTGATTTGACCTTAAGATGACACACACCGTCAAGGTGAGTTCAGGGAGGGAGGAGGAATGAAATACAGACTTTAACTATTCTCCTCCTACTCATTGCACAAACTGAAAACATTACCAGATTTTCTTTCAAATGAAATTTTTGTGGAATAAACTCTTCATTCTGCCAGCCCTGGCCTGTTGGATGTGAATGGGATCTGTGCATCTGATCCCTCTTATTCAAGCATTGACCAGCTTGAGGTTCCAGTTAAGTGGGGCATTTTGTAAAGCTCTGGAAGTCTTCTTATCTACAAGCAGCACAAAGGAAAAGTGTAGTACTAGTACTTGAGAGAAAACACACCCGCTCAGTACGAAATGCTCTACAGCGGATATATTTAATGATAACCCGGATGTCATGTGTCTTTACGGGACCTTTACGGGTTGTGTGTGAACATATTCTGGGTAATCTCTTCACTGGCAGTGTGAAAGGGGCAAAATCTACCGACCCGGGAACAATTGCCGGGACACATTACCCGTGTATTTTCCGGAATCGCAGTGTGAAAGTGGCTTATGCGACCTGAACTGATATACCATTGTACATGCCAAATCTTCTCTCTTCATAGCCTTCTTTATAGAGGGCCTCATTCCCAAGAGCTTGTTAAAAAAAAAAAAGACCCCTAAAGGCCTCAGCAGCTGTCAAAACCAGTGTCAGCTGACGTTTCTCTCAGAAGGGGGGAACAAAAAATAATGAGTAAGAAGCTGAGTGCACACAAAATATGGTCTTAATATCCTCAATAATCGGAATACAATGAGAAAACATGTTTTACTTGTATGCAGTAAAAATTAAAATCTTAAATCTCAGATTCAAATGCCTTAAAGCTGTGTGACAGCAACTACATTTAGAAGTGTAAGCTAACAAAGGTTTGTGGCGATTAGAATAAGACCAATCTTACTTAGTCTTAAAATATACAGACATATGCTGAACTTTTACTACTTCCAAAAGCTCCACCCTTGCAATACAAGCACTAGCAGCCAACCCCTGCATAGACTTACAAAAGTGCAAGAGATTTCAGTTTCAGTTAAGCATAGACACCCTCTTCACCCTGATGGCTAGGTTTTTTTGTTTTTGTTTGTTTGTTTTTTTTGGACGTTTCCATGTATTATTGTATATTATAAAAGTAATCCTAAACTCATATGAGCACAAAACTTGACAACCTCTTGACCATTCAGGAAAACAACACCCAAACAGCTGCAACCCTCAGCAAAGTAAACCTAAGATAAAGACGCCAATGACAGATCATTAATGTAAACACTGTTTTAGTCTATTTTTACAAAAAGAACGAAAAAAAAAGTTTATTAAAAATGAATGAGGATCTAACCTGTTCAGAAAAGCGTTTCCAAAGGCGTTGAGTTTTCTGAAGGGTTTCTTGGGGTCAACCACTAAAGCATTGCCCGGGATGAGACTCTCCTGGTCCCCGTGCATCACCGCTATGAATGAATCGGTGGTGGGCTCGGGGCCTATGCGCATCCCGGGGAAATCCTGCTCCATCAGATGCCGAATAAAAGTGGTTTTCCCCGTGGAGTACTGGCCCACTAAAAGTACCATGGGCTTGTTATCGAAATCAGCATCTTCCAGAGCCGGAGAGTGGAAGTCGTGGAAGCGGTAGGTGTCTTCCAGGGGAAAGAGTTTGGTCCGGTAGAGTCGCTTCAGCCCGTCAGAAACCGTCTGAAACAGTTCGGGGTCCTTTTTCTTTCCGTCATTGTTCGCCCAGCGGAACATCTTTCACAGTGTTTAAAGTAAAGCGTTTTACTTAAAGGGAAAAAAAACTTTAGGGGTTGTGTAAAAATCTTCTCTGGTTCTAGACAGTTTAATCCAGCGGTTGGGATGAATCAACGGTCCGGTGTCCAGCGTCGGACGGCCAGCGCGGTGGGTCGGTCCCGTCAGCTGTTCAACTAACTGCTGTCTTTATTTTCACTCAATTGATTTCTTCGGACTTTGCCTGTTTCTGTGAATCAGAGTGACGTTCGCTGACTCTTCGGTCGCGACCTTGCAGCAGACTGGTTTCTTTTATACCCGCTGGAGAGGCAGCGCTGTTGCTCTCTAGTCTAGAGTCCCACAGCCCGAGACGAGCAGCTCTCTGCGCGTGACACCGCGAGCTCGCGCCCTACTTATTATATTACTACCGGAACTCCAGGGAACTTCCAAAATAAAAGGCGTCACCCTGCCCAAATGTGGGTTTTGTGAAACACGAAACTTGTTTTTTGTTTTCTTTTTCTAACAAAGAAACAATGTTTATATTTATTAATCTGTGTGCTGCATTATATCTTGCAACTATTCTTTAATGATAAATTGATAAAATGCTGGCATTCAAACAACAAAACGAATTAATCAATTAACGAATTAATAACTTCATAGACATTTACCTCATTCCATACTATATATACTAACTCTAGCATTCTCTGTTCTTTTTCTATTCTATACTTGTTTTCTTTTTGTTAGGCCTACTTATGTGTGTGTGTGTGTGTGTGTGTGTGTGTGTGTGTGTGTGTTGTGTGTATTTATATATAAATTTAAAAACCTGCTAAGTGTACTGAGTTACACTGTAAAAAAAAACTGATTTTAATTTTACTTTGTTTTCTTTTATTTAAAATTGTAGTCAAAATTTCTTTAATATTACCAATGGTATCTGTAAATTAAGTATTATGACACTACAATTAATTACAGTAATTCAACTTTTTATACAGAAATAGTACTGTATTTTTATACAGTGTTTCTTCTTTTTTCTTAAATTACTTACAAATTAATGTAAAATTACCTGTAATTAAACAGTAAAAAAATGTTAAATGGTCGACAGCCAAAAAAGGTAACCACAAAAACAGAAGTGTAATTAAAAGAACTTCAACATTATGGAAAATCTTTTAAAGGGTTAGCTCACCCAAAAATGAAAATTCTGTCATTAATGACTCACCCTCATGTCGTTCCAAACCCGTAAGACCTCCGTTCATCTTCGGAACACAGTTTAACCCTTTCACACATGAGTTTAAAATATACTAGCTGAGACCCCGGCATGAGTTTTTTTAGATGACTGTTATTTTAGCCTTATTGTTTCCATGGCGACGCGTCATGCTTGTGACACAAGACAGCCACAATAGATCTGTATGACACATTGGATCGCTTTTATTTAGTTTTTCTTGTTTTATTCCAAATGTTCCCAAAACATGCTCACTACATTATGAAATATATGCTATTCCGATTCTGAAATATGTGCAAGTGAATATATTTGGTAGTTTAAACACTTTTATATTGACCGTGGTAGTTGATCTACACCGGGTGATGGGCGCCGCCATGTTAGTTCACACTGAATCTGACCTGTGGGATTTACAACACGCACATCATCATCTCCTCCCGGTAACACATAAAAGTAAACTGGGAGAAGAGCAGAGTAAAATGTAGTTACCTACACAATCTGTATATAATATCAATAAAAAACATGTCAGATTATATTTGAGAGTAGAGTCTGTGCTTCAGAAGAACAGGAACTGTTGATGTTATGCTACATGTGGTTTTATTCAAAGGCAGTAACATTACATTGTTTCATGCATTCTGTTTCTGGTTGACTGCTTGTCTGTTATTATTAATTCGGGAAATATTTGTAAAACAACAGTTTTTCTGTTTAAAGTTTTTTTATTTAAATCAGAATTGTATTTATTTATTGGTAGCTTGTTGGCAGTCATTTAACAGGTTTTTTTATGTTGTTTTTTCAGTTAAGGTGTTTGATCCTAATAATGCAGGAATATTTTTAAAATAACATAGTTTTTCAGTAAAAAATAAAAATTTATGTTTAGGAGGGGGGGGGGGGGGGGTGAAATGCTATTTTTTACAATGTTAAAGAGTTGGATTCCCATGCTAAACATGAACAAAGTTTCAAAAATTTGTCCCAAAAATACTCCTTCCGGTTTGTCACAAGTTTCGGAAAGTTTTTTTCGAGTTTGGCTCTGTGTGACGTTAGATGGAGCGGAATTTCCTTATATGGGTCCTGAGGGCACGTCTGCCGGAAGAGCGCTCGCTCCCGTATAGCAGAGCAGAGACATTCACTGATCAGAGCGAGAGACCAAAATGTCACCAAAGAAGTGTGTTTTTGGTTGCCAGGGGGAGACAACCCTGCACAGATTACCAAAAAAAAAAAACAGCATTAAGGGACCAGTGGATGGAGTTTATTTTTTACAGAGCATCAACGGAGTTGTGCAAGTGTTTTTGTTTGTTTCCTGGATTTCGAAGATGCTTGTTTTACAAACAAGGCCCAGTTTGACGCCTGGATTTGCACATCGTTTATTTCTTGAGGATGATGCAGTCCCAAAGAAAAAGGGTCACGATCGTGTGTTGGAACCACAGGCGGTGAGTAAAACTGCTTCAAATATCTCTGTGTTGTGAACTTAGCTATCGGCGCGTAAGCACATCAAGTAAACAACATGCGATGTTGTCATCAAACTGCACTTCCCACATGTACAGCTTTAAAGAAAAAAAAAAGACGACATAAAGTGGAACTTAGTCATTTTCCAAAACCGCTAAGCAAATATATACAGTTTCAGTACATACCACATAGAGCCGTCGTTGCTGATGCTGCTCTTGTTAAATTTCAGCCTCTGGATCTGATTCTGGATCATAAATATACGGCTGAATCTGACTGTTAACCATGGTTTGTTTTGGATTATGTTTTTTTCCTCACGGTAATGTCACAGCTTCCAGACGCTTTTTTTACAGTGTAGGTTAACCAAGAGCATATGTATATTTTTTTCTTATGTTGTTTTTGATTGCTTCTATTGCCATCATTTGTAAGTCACTTTAGATATAAGCGTCTGCTAAATGACTATATGTAGCTAAATATATAGGTATAAGGAATCAATGGTAACTTAATTCCAGAAGCTTATTATGTATTTAACATGTCAAAATTACAGTTTACTGAGTACAGTAATGTTCCTGTTTCTGAGGATGGGGTGGGGGATTTTCTATTGTAACATCTGTGTAACAGATGGCCATTTGTCTTGGACTTTCAGGAGAGTGCAGTTGCTGGTCTGAGTCTATGCCAATGAAGTCATAAGGGGGTCATTGTGGGAAATGACACTTGTCACAAGCTACGCTCAGTGAAGACTATGGTGTTCTTTTAATCTGAAACTTCTGGAAGTATGGAAAGAAAGATACAAATTATTTGGAAATCCTTTGTTTGGAATCAACAAAAGTAAATCACCCATGAAAGAGCACAAGAGGCCTCTTTATATCACAGTATCAGAGCTTGAAAGTGAAAGTATGCAGAATCAGAATTCTCCGTGGTTTGCAGGGAGTTCCCAATGCTTTTTTAGTTTTTTTATAAAGTCAGAAAGGGATGCAGACAAAAACAAACAAAAAAACGTATTATTATTTTCTTTTTAAATCAGCAATCTTATAATGCAACATTTTCAATGACTTGTCCCTACATGTTGGTTAGTGTAAGTCTAAGACTCCCCTGACATTTCGGGGTCTGGCCAAAACAAAACTGAAAGTAAAAGCAGTCTGACATTTACAGGAAATCAGGCTGTTTGTAAGTGAAGTGAATATTTTGTCAATGACTACACTTTCTTTAAAATGGCTCATTCAAATTTCTACTAAAAGCCTGTTGATATCAAGGTTGATGACTGTAAATATTTAGTAACCATTTTATTTCTGTGGGAAAAGGTAAATCTACACAACAACTATAAAGATGACGACAGAGGAACAATATTTGTAAGAGCAGGTGTGCGCCTATAATAAACAGAACTTCATCATGCGTTGGTGTGAATGCTAATACAGTATTAATATAGTATAGTATTATTATATAGCTAATTTATCATTATTCTTACCATGCTCGGTGTGAATGGATGCTAAGTTATAGAAACATGGATTTTGGAAGACGGTGTTAATAATGTATAAAGGAAATTTGTGCTAAGAAGATGACAAAAAACATAAGATATATCATGAAAAGAGTGAGAGCAAAGGCACAACACATAATTACATATCATGTGAATGTCACATTTATTTAATATCAGAGAAGAACTTTATTTTGAAATAATGTAATGTTTAAATGAAATGAAATGAAATACAATTATAATTTAAATAAAAAATAAATGCAATATCAAAAAAATCAAGTTGTAATAGTTTCAACAAAACATCTAGTCCAACATGTATACAATGCCCTGCTTTCTCTGTGCAAATCAGTGTGTTTTATAGGATAAACAGAACAGTGGCCTACAGAACTGACAGGCAGCTGGACTGCAAACACTGGCTGTCAATTCATAGGTCATCACCCTGTGTCCCAACAGCATGCATATGAAATTACAGCCACATAAACAGAATCCAGGTAATTTATTAAGACTGTATTTACACGCAGGAACAAAGGAGATAAAGGTGACTATCTGCACGCAACAGCAGCTCCACTGGAAGACACAAACCTTCCACATGGAGTTGCTGTTACAACCAGTCAGCACCAAATCTTTGTAGTGCTCCCCCCTTGGACAGCGGAAGGAAGTGCACTCATTCTAACACAAACGTCTGTCAATGTCCCATTCTCACTATTGGGTACTTCTTCAAGTTTTCAAAAAAACAAAACAAAAAACAAATATATATAAATTTAGCAGGTCCCAAAAAAGAACTGGTTCCACCTGAAATGAAAGCGCAGAGAACCAAGTTATAGAGGGTTAAATCAGGATTCAGACAATGGCTAATGACTGCCATTAAGTACATGTGAGAGTTCCTCTGTTGGCTCATGACTTTGACCTCTCGTTTCATTCTCATCTTTATGACATGCCATAGACTCCATTATTGGCCAACAGTGCGTCCAAAGTGCTAAGATTGATCTTGATAACAGCAATTTTATGATGGCAGTCAACATGAGGGTGCTCGGCAGAATTTGTGTATGGGCCGAGAGAAAAAAGGGTGTGTCGCTCAAATAATTTATGTGCCTTTATATCCCTAAGTTTTAATGTTGTAGATATCACTTCGTTTTAGTCACGAGTTACCCATCCCACATTCTCTAACTTGTTCTTTCTCTCTTCTTGGTTTCTTCATTTATATCATATTTTAGACTTTGTCTTGCTGTAAACATCCCACTGCTCCTTGCTACCTTTGGAAAAACAGCATAATAAAACAATTAAAGGGGCACACAGCCCATGAGTCAGTCTGTGTTATCTGCTCCTGTTATCATATTTTGAATCCACCATTAGCTTTCTCATCCCTGCGGCGTATCCAACATTTGTGTAGGGTGCGAGAAAATCAATGGCATGAACTTATGTAGGTGGTTCATTTTTATGACAATTCCCAATTGTGGTACTTGATATCGCAGTAATACTCAGATGTATTTTATCAAACCTACTTTGCAGAAAAGAAAACAACAGCTGACATGACAGTATATTAATGTAAGACTGCCATTTATTTTCGTCTGAATTTCAGTAACATGCAATTGACTTCATTTAATTTAAAAAAGACTTTCAGATTTTCAACTTACTCCACACCCTTGTAATTGATCTTTGTAAGATCCTGTTCTTGGAAAGTAAATGTTTGAAATGTTTGAAGGCCGAACACAAGTCTTTTGCTTTCTTTTCCCTTCCTCTTTAAAAGTATTAACTTGATTCTGTTAGACAATGCAGGTATATTTACATTAGGATATTAATCTAGTCTTTTACAAACAAATAGAAGTTTACGTTGAAAATTCCTACATGAATCAGCGTAACTGCAAAAAGGCGAGGCAAAGATGTAAACCTCACATATTTTTTTTTAAATACAAATATTTATACCTCTTCTCAAAAATTATTCACTTTATGTTCCTTAAATGTGTGCCACTTACTTAAGTTTCAATAAAGAGTAACTTACATTCACAGTTCTTCCGGTGGGAGTCCACATCAGAAAAAAATGAGAAAGAATCCAAACAAAAGAACAAAAGAAACAGTTTTCTGAATATAGAGATTAAAGATTTAACAGAAGCATAGCAAAATTTGGCTATAAAAAAATGAAAAAGGAACTGAAAACAGCAAAGTTAGTGACAGCACGACGAGAGAGCCAGCGAGTGAGAGGGGAGCGTCGGTCAGCAGTGCTATGTCAGGCCGAGAGAGTCCAGTTTAAAAGTGATTTGGAGTTTAAGCTTAGTTAATAATTAAATTCCTTGTCAATATTTGACATCTTTTTGGCCCTGCCCCTCAAATCCAACATCCTGGACTCCCATGGACTTACACAATTTCAATCTTAAGCATCTATTTTGATTGCTTTTAGGTACATTCATATTTTTTAAAACACTTCAAAGCAACACACTTGATTAAAATGGACTATACAAATGTTGTGGGTCAAACAGACGTCTTGTCATCTTACTACAAACACAATAAATCACTAGAGGGCGCAACGGTTTAACTTTTTTTTTTTAGAGAGAGAACCAGATCATATTTCTTTAATATCACGAAAACTATTATTAAGTCTAATTTTTGCATATTCATATGGTATAATCACCTGCTGTGAGTATCTAAGGCTTGATTTATAAATTAGCAAATGTGTGATGTAGGTCAACGTCTTAATTAGTGGTAATGGGACAACATGAGGTAATGCTGTATGATTCGAATAGATACATTAGACTATGGACTCTTAACATTGATCAAAGAATAATAAAAAAAAAACTGACTTTATAACAGGACAATAAAATGATCATAAGAGAGGGTTAATTATTGCCACTGTTAGGTTAAAGAGCACAGAAATGCACACTGCGTTAAGGAATTTCTATTATCAAACACAAGAATGGCGCGTCAATTAATGCACCAAGACAAAATCCTCCACCTAAGCACATACTAGAGTCCCCTAGGGCAGGTGGAAGTCTGGGTGTAAATGGGTCGAAATCTGGTGTGTTCCTACTAATAAGAGCTTTGGGACTGGATTTACAGTAAAAAAAAAAAACACACACACACACACAAAATCTTACTTTGTGCTCAATCTGTTGGAAAAAGCTAAAATAATCACAGGCCTGTAAGATAAATGCATTTCATGATGTGTAATGTGATGGTTGTTTCTGGGGTTAATTTCAGCTATATCCCTCACTTTACAAGAGGAAATCAAGAGGAAATTAAATCTTTCCAGTGGTCACGACCTTGTTTTAGCGCACAGGGTGAAACGTTCAATGTTTTTTGTCTTTCAAAATGTACCAGAACCATACAGGAAATTTTGAGGCTGTCATCCTGCATATAAAGCCAAGTTCTGAATGTCAGCAGTCAGGAATACTGTCCCTCCACCCTGCAAGGTCTTAGAATTCAGTTCATGCTGTCATACTTCATCACCCCCTCTATTTGATGCCCTTTGCTCTTCAGCTCCTTTTAAAATGCTTCCTTGGTAAAGTGTCATGTTAAAGGTGTAACTTATTAGATGCACTAAACACCACAAAATCTTACACATGGAAACCACATTTCATTCCCTGAACATAGTCTATAATTAGATCTATAAGTACATTTCACCATTCAAGAAGCTTGGACAGAATTTATTTTCTAATTTTATGTGATTCCGTGTTAATTATACCAGAACAGTACTTTCAAATGTCAAGTTTTTGAAATGTAAGGCTTCACAAATCAGTCATTAGCTACTAATGTTCTCATTTACAAAGTCGAGAGTTTCAGTGCTAACCAAGATGTCCCTTATCTTATCAGAGAGGCTAGAATAGGGTGTGTTTAAGTGTGCATAACACAATGAGTAATACACACACCCACACAAGCACAGGTATGTATGGTCATTCACGGTCAAGTCAAGGTCTTTAGACCAGCACCGATTCAAGATTATATTCTTATCTCAGTAAAATGTACATTAAATTAATTGTGAAAAAGGATACTATAAATACGCTTTGGGAAAGAATTTTAATTTCATATAAAGTAGTATTTTAGAGCCTTTAACACATAACAAGCCAAAAATTTAATTGAGGTTTCTGTAGAAAATATTTCCCTAGGTGCACATTTCTGATCTGTGTGACAGTTTGGCATTACATTTTTTAAGTGAGCCAGAAAATGATAAAAACCTTTCTGAAAGATTGTTTATGGTATGCAGCCTCTTCATTAAATTCTGTTCAATACAGAAATACAGTGATTAATGGGACAAATCGTTTTTACATAAACTGGTTCACTTGTTCCAGTTAAGCAGAGTTTTGACATTTAAAATGCAATTTCAGTATCACATTTCAGAAGATTGCATGTATAAATTCACTTAATGGACCTAAATAATGACCTGCACCTATTATTATACATCCATATTAAACAGCCTCTTATGTTTTAAGCTTGTTCTTGGCCACTGTTGATACAGTTTTACTCAAGCCATGACAAACTGTATATAAAATGATAACAATGTCCATTAGAAATCACTTTACATCACTTTTTCACTAGTTTCCTTTTCTTTTTTCCATCTACTCCAGTAACAGTTGCTTCGTCTTTCTGGACAGCCCTCTTTTTTGTCTTCTCCTTCACTGTTTCCATGGTATCCCAAACCTCATCCTCCTCTGCTTTCACCTCCTCTACATCTCCACTAACATCAGCACTAGATGACTATAAGAGAAAAGCACATAAAGAGTCAAACCTTTAGCTAAGTCATTAGGATACAGTATAACTTCCATTGTTGTAACAGTTGATAGGCAGTTATATAAAAGCGAATCATCAAAACGATGCTCCGTCTGACACTGAACCGCCGCTTACCTCCAGATCTCTGCTAGACAGCAGCACACAATTGAGTCGTGACTTCAAATATACCTGCACAGAGAAAATATGTTCATTTATACAAACATCACACTGAGTGGGAGGCACTTCTGATTATATGGTACATGCAATCAGATGGAAATAAGAGGAGAGGGGCTATGCAGAAATCTGCCGAGAGAATGAGAATGATGAAGTGCAGGGAGAATGGAGAAAGAAACCTGGTTTCTTGTGCATTCATACCTTGTGCTGTAAGGAACGGTCCTCCAGGCTGTGTACTCTCAGAAAACGATCTAAACCACAAGAGGCCACCAATGGGAGGGAAGGATGGCACTGCAGCCCCCGCACTGCGCCCGCCAGACCCTTAAGACACCCACGCACAAGCCCTGTAGGCAGAGAGAGAAGAAAATGGGGTCAGACAAAACAACACCCTCAGGAGTTCAATAATATTGCAACGCATAAATATGGAGAACGGCCGGCCGAACACATCCTTTATACTTGGAACACACACAGATCCAGGACAAAAAACCCTGAGCAATGGAGCTTCAGTTCAAAACAACCCCTTTTGTGTAGATCCAAACCTGCCTAAAAGAAAAAAATAAATGGAGCATCCACCTACTGCTTACCTTTCCGGAGGTCAAGGATGGCGAGCTCCCCGTGAGTGTTGCCCACGACCACTGTGCCCTGGCTGGCAGGAAGAGAGAGCGCAGTGAGCGGGTACTCTCCAAACTGAGCCTCCATCACCGGCCTTCTCTGAGGCGTCGAGGGGTCATACACGCGCACCTGACGGAGGAGGAGCAGAACAGAGAGGGCAAGATATTTTGAGTCATGTTTGATCCCAGACGTTTAGACACAAAGGAAGACATGAATAAATACAGTAGCAAAGGGTCAGGAACAAGCTGCAACAACATGATCTGCTCACGATTTATTTTGGGATCTTTCAGAGCTATTAAATCTAACAAACAAACAAAACATTTTTCAATTTAAAACAGCTGAGGTTGGCTTGAGGATGTGTACTGACACCAACAGATTAACAACAAGCAGAATGTTTAGTAAAACCAAATAGGTGAAAAACAGATATTCATTTGTATAAATACTGAATTAATATAAAATCATGTCATCTATATTAAAATGATTCATTAAATGATTCAGTTAAAACTAAAACACTACTTTGAAATACATGCTGGTTTTGATGAAACAGCCAGCATTCAATTAAATGTACCACCATTTAAGAGTTTTGTCTACAAAGTGACCGTAAAAATCTTTTATGTTAAAAGATTTCAAATAAATGTTATTTTTAACTTTCTATTCTTTAAAGAATCCTGAAAACAAATAATTGTTTCCACAAAAAAATATATTAGCAGCACAACCATTTTCAACAATGATAATAAGAATAATTTTAATTAATGGCTGCTGAAAATTCAGCTTTGCCATCAAAGAAATATATTACTTTTTGAAACTATTTTAATTTGAAGCAATATTTCACAGTATTACTGCTTAAAACTACTATAAAACTTTTGAATGATAGTGTACATCATTTCAGTTTTTCACCGTAAAAATTCAGAAATATGATATTTCTAAAGTAACTTAATGTATTCCAGATGTCCAGTAAATATACCTTGTAAGAAACAACAGTAGACAAGCATGCATGGATAAAGCCAGAGTAAAGACAAACCTGATGGTGTCCAGTGCATGTGACTATTTTATCTGAATCTGGGATGAAGCCAATGTCTCTCACCCACACGGGCACTCGCATATCCAACCAGTCATGGGCTACCTGACGGATTGAAGAAAAGAGGTAGAGCTTGAAACACAGAAATCAACTACTGGGGGCTAAAAAGGTTATAGTTTCTTCTTCTGCTTTACATTTTTGGCTGTGAATATTGGCTTATCTGGTCTCTCCAGATCCCAGACCTTCAGCGGGTTCTCTTTACCCCCTGTAGCCACACGATGGCGATGTGACGGGTTCTGCTGCATTCTGCATACTCCATTTCCAACATTTACCTCAACCTAAAAACAGAGACAGATGAGGTCGGCTGAGGATCAGATTTACTATAAGTCCACGTCTACCTAAAGACTCAAAATCATCATTAAAGATGAAGAGATCATTATGAATCATGAATTCTTAGCAATGCAGTTCACTAATCAAAAATTAAGTTTTGATATATTTTGGTAGGAAGTTTACTAAATATATTCATGGAACATGATCTTAACTTTGTATCCTAATGATTTTTGGCATAAAAGAAAAATCAACAATTTTGACCCATACAATGTTTTCTTTGCTATTGCTAAAAATATACCCCAGCGACTTAAGACTGGTTTTGTGGTCCAGGGTCACATCACATGTAAGGAACAAGAAAAATAGTCAGTGTTTGATCACTTTCTGTGTTTAAAAGACAGAAAACAGCAAAATAAAACATCCTCCGTAATTTCTTTTAAACAGTCAGACTCTTCATCTGACCTACGATTAGTAAAAGACAAATATACACACAATAAGGGTCACCATTAATCTGCTGGGATTCATTTCTAGATGCAGACAGTGGTGTAAATTTAATTTTTTCAGCATTTTTACATTTCATTGTTCCGTAAAAAGTCATGCAATTTCATACATTTTTAAAAGTAGAAACATTTCAAGTAGTATTTTTTTTATTAACAGAGCCGTACAAGTGCATATATAATATGTATAAAATAAATTGAGGGAAAATGTCTATATATGGACCACTACACTGCAGGACACTGAAATCACGTTGACTTACTGTTTCTGTACTGCCTTCCTTCCACACCTTCAGAAGTCCTGACTCCACACATGTAATCACAGAACTGTTAAAGAAGGAAACAAAGTCCATCATTCCTAAAATACATCTATGCAAAACAACAAAACATCCAGGATTTCATCAGCCCCTGCAGAAATGAGAATAACATGACACTGGCAAGCACCTGTCAGTGACAGCCAGTCCTGTGAATCTGCCCTGTGAAGGATCTCCACACTCTCTGGTGGCTGTGAAGATTCCCTTGTCTGTGCTGAATGTTTTCACAGTGCCATTCACACTGCCCACTAACACCTGCAAAGACATACACACATAGACAGCGTCTGTCAGTCACCAGATCATGCTGATGAAGTCTGTTCCTCCAGTTCTCTCTCTCTCTTCCTCACCTCTGATTCTTGAGGGTCTCCCCACGCCATCACACAAACCTCCTGATCTCGACTCAAGCAGCTCATCTCGCAAAAGTTAAACGCCTGCTTTTTGGTTAAACTCACCCCTTGAGATGAAATAAGGATAATAGCAAATCATTAGTTCAGTGGGCCTGAAGCTAATTAAATGGCACATACTGTGGTGCCAACTCACGTGTACTATACACGGCTGGCTAGCTAGCTAACGTTAGTTAGAAAAGTGTACAATATGTCGACGAAGAGGCGAAAAACACCGTACCTTTTAATATTCCAGTTTCGGATCCAAGCCATATTGAGCATATTTGGCTTTTAGCAGACATTTGAAAGAACACGAGTGATTTTGGAGTTACTGACTAAATGAAAACAGATCTCCACGTTACTGTCGCACACAACTACGTCCGGGTGTAACGCGCAACCTAACGACTTTTGGTTCCGTTCTCCTCTAATACTGAGTCTACTTACGCTAAACCTCTGCCAGTTTTCTGCATGTTGTCACGCTATTGTAGTTACTACGGTTTGATGAAAGTATTATGATCTGTTTTTATCCTATAATTTTCACTTTTTCACTTAAACACATAATAAATTAGATACTAGCAAACAAAGGGACTTTCTAGGCTAGGCATCATTATAATTCTTCCATGGATAAAAGTAAGGTGAGTAGTTTCTTCTTCTTCTTCTTCTTCTTCTTCTTCTTCTTCTTCTTCTTCTTTTATGTTGCTATAAACCAGTATTTCCTAATCTTTTTGACCCCAAGATAATTCTGATACTTATGCTTTAAAAGACATACAGTGGCATGCAAAAGCTTGATAACTACTGGCAAAATCTTTGAAAATGTGAATACTTTTAACAAAATAACAGAGATCATACTAACTGCATGTTATTTTTTATTTAGTACTGTCCTGAGTGAAATATTTTACATAAAAGATGCTTACATTTTTTTTTTGTTGCTGAAATTATTAAAATAAGCCCATTCAAAAGTTCGGAAACCCTTGGTTCTTAATACTTTGTGCTGTTACTTGGATGATCCACGACGTTTTATGATGGTTGTGTATGAGTCCCTTGAACTGAGAGTAAACTGAGAAATGTTCTTCAGAAAAACCTCCAGGTCCTGCAGATTCTTCAGTTTTACAGCATCCTTTGCGTATTTAAACCCTTTCCAGCAGTGACTTTATGATTTTGAGATCCTTCTTTTCACACTGAGTACAATTGAGGGACTCAAACAGAACCATTAAAAAATAGTTTCCATCTGGAGCATCAGTGAATGTTTGAACCTTTTTTAATAGTTGTGTTTAAGTCCCTCTATTGTTCTCAGTATGAAAAGAGACATCTTGAAATCATACAGTCACAACAGAGCTCAGTGTAACTGTTCAGAACATTCAGAACAAACAGGGACACACAGTATTAAGAACCAAGGGTTCTCAAACTTTTAAATGGGGATATTATAATAATTGACCATTTTTTATAATAGTGTTTCTGTGGCTCAGTGGTAGAGCATTGCATTAGCAGTGCAAAAAGTTTGGGGGTTTGATTCCTCTGCTAAATGTATAAATGTAAACTTCAGCTATTTTATTTTTGTCTTGTGGACTAAATGTAAAAATATTTTATGTACTAAATAAAAAATAACATGCATTTAGTGTGATCTCTCTTATTTTGTTAAAATTGTTCACATTTTCTCAGATTCTGCAAGGGGTTCCCAAACTTTCGCATGCCACTGTAGCTGCTCATTTTCAAACTTTTTAATTAGAAAATTAGAAACTAGGAGTGACAATATACTAAAATAATTATGAATAGAATTAAAATTAAATCCCATCATCTTAATAATGTTCTTTATGGTTTACACTCTAATTTAGGTTTCTACTTTGTAATTACATTGGTTTTAAAAAAAAAAAATTCACTTGCGGTTGTCCTAAAATAGCAATTCATGAAGGACAGTAGAGAAAAGATGCTTTCGGAGTGTGGAAAAATCCACCAGATGGTACTCTTGGACTCCATTAGAAGAGCACCTACATTTAGGATATTTGTCAGTCTTCCTGAAAAACAGAGAATGCTGCTTATATGGCTGCAGTAATATAAGCAATTAAAAGCAAATCAGAATCCTTAATGTTGGAATGATTCAGTCTCTTCTGCCTGGGGAGCATGTCAGTCAAGTTTCAATACTTCCCTTGCTTTAAAGAACAATAAACAAAGATGAAGACACTATGGGAATGATTTGAAAACATGGCTAATGAGAGAAGAAAAAGAAGTTCCCCAGGGAGTATTCATTGAAAATGGATTTGACACCATAGAAATGAGGTGGCAGGAAACCCAGACATATTCAGGAGTGTGATATATTACTATATGAATCTTTTTTTATGCAAGTTTCCTACAGTTATGGGAAAACTGGAACTAAGAAGAAGTAGAAGAATTAGGTTAGTTGCTTGTAATTATGCATACTAGTGAATGTAATGTGTAACAAGAACATTGTAAAATATTGGTATTTAATATATTAATAATAATATGATAATAATTTTAATGAATAATAATATGAATACAATAAAATAATAAATAATCATATCATTGAACATATAATGGAATTTTTACAATTGTTTCGAATATGAGCATAATTTCTGTTTTACTGTAGATACATTTTTGTCTTACTGGAGATATTTGTACACTAACACATTTTTATCATTTTAATTTATTATTATTATTATTCACCTATTAATTCCCAGAATTGGTATCGGACTTGGAATGTGAAAACTGCAACAATGGAATTTGTGGGAACCTTGTGAAAAAATATAACTATATAAAATATACCTCTCTTTACTCATGATCTTTGGGCACATGACTGCGGATTTGACTACAAAGAAAGAGGTAGAATCAAACCTTACTTCATCTCTCCTGCTGTGACAGAGACACACTTTCACAAAGAAGGTAACACTGTATAAGAGAGAGACAGTAAGAGAATAAAAGAGGGAGGGAGGGAGAGAGAGAGAGAGGGAGAGACAAACAAGGGAAGCCAAAGAAGAAAGACTCGGAGCTCCCTCTGCCCCCTCATATCTCTCTAGGGAATGAGAGAGTAGGGCAGAAAATAGAGGGACGGAGGAAGAGAAGACTGTTGAATGTAGTTGAGCATCGCGTTCAGGTAATAACATCACATTTTAATTCTAATCAAAGAGATGGGAGGCGAGCAAGAGGGGCTTTTTCCATTGGTTCTGCTTTTGAGATCAAATACCAGCGGGGAATGCTTGAATTGGTAAAAAACTGAGAGAGGCAGAGAAGGAATGAGAGCGAGAGCAAGTGGGTAAGGCAGATGAAGGGGAAAAAAGAGAATTAAATTAAATGTCAGACCTCAGAAAGCTGCACGGGATCAAAAGCATGAGATAAAACTGAAAAATACAGCCAGCGCATTCATGCATGTTTGGCTTTTTTCTGCTGTTTCATACCTGGTCACAGAGCACCCAGCAGCCAATGAGAGACTGTGATGGGACCAACACTGACACCCAGAGCAAAGCAGACCAGAGATTTCTGACATGGTGTCGACCCAGATTGGGAGGAAAATGTGGGGAGAGAGGACAGACATAGACACACTTGCGCCGCTGCTTCCGAAAACACAGGTAAATGCTTTTATTCTTTCATTCGGTCATGTACCACAGCTAACTTAGTAAACCATTCTTCACCGTCATTTTGAGTGTCTTATTATTCATGTGTACATGATTTAGATAGACTGAACACCATTACAGTTTTGTTATGGATTCACACACAACTGCAAATACAAAAATGTGCACATTTTACTTATTTTTTTGGCTAAATCAATTGGTTTGTTGCATCAGCCGAATCCACCAGTAAATAAATGCAATAGCGTCTCGGAAAACCTTGCATAGATTACTCGGGATAATAAGTTCAATATAAATATAAAAAAATGCTCTTTTGCTACAAATCCATATTAAGTAAGCTATTTTTTTTTTTTTTTACACTTGCAGTCTCAATGGCTCATATTGAAGACACATATTCCATCCAAAAGAGTTTACTTAAGATTACGTTGTCTTTAATGTGTGCATATACGCATGTTATTATCCATAAAACCAAATCATCAGCACTTAAAACTGATCAATCATATTTTATTCTAAGAGAGGATTGTAAGACCCGTCAGTTAGATCCACAAACTTGTCCTGTAATTGAGTTAAAATGTGTCTAACTGTGATTACAGTTCAACAGTTTAACACATTCATCCATTCGGTACTTTATACACTCTTAAAACCTTTAACATCCACTGCACAAATGCTTTTATTAAAATAGATAATTAAAATGTTTTTCACACTTAAAAAAAAAAATGATTCATTGAAAGGTTCTACTGTGGCATCCTTTTGGAACCTTTATCTTAAAGAGTGCAACTCGAATCAATGTCTATTTTTCAGATTGTATACCGGGGACATTCATCCACCGATGTGGCCACAAGATATTTTTTAAGGTGTTCTGCTGTGAATAAGGTGTGTGGACCCAGTGTGCAGCACTAATCTAAGAGACGGGGGAGGGGAGCGATTCTCCACATACATACAAACCCCCTTCTGCCAATCAGAGAAAAAGACAGAGAGGGAGAAGGAGAGCAAGTGAAGGAACAGGGGACACGGCAGAGAGACTGAAAAGAGGAAACGACTCAAGCAGTTATCTTAGGTGGACAGAGAGGAAGAATTAAACACGAACACACACTGTCCAGCCACACGTTACAAGGCGCTCCAGCCAGCGGAGGCGGATCACCAGCCAGACACCTCATATCTGCAGCTCCAGACCAAGAAGATTCCTCTCAAATTCTCTCCCTACTTCATCCTAAGCTGGACCACAAGCTTTAAGAGGAGAGACAGAAGAAGAGGGAAGTGCTTTGTAGCTTCCTTGAAGGGGGAAAGAGTGTAAGGAGAGTGACAGATAGAGAGAGAGAGCAGGGGAAATTTCCCCCTCGCCCTCTCTCGACCCAGATCACCGTCAGGCTGGCTGGCACAGCCATGGCCTTCACCTTTGCGGCCTTTTGCTACATGTTAACACTCGTGTTGTGCGCTGCCCTCATCTTCTTCGTCATCTGGCAGGTATGTCTGTAGTTTTACACTTTACTCTGTGAATGCGAATTTGTACGAGTTCCTGTTACCTGTAACACTGTCACACTTCCATTTCAATTGGCATCGGAATCCATGCCATCGCCAAGTGTCTGACAGCATGAGTGTGAATGTGTGTGTGTGTGTGTGTTCGTGCCAGTTTTTTGAGCGCAGAGACTGGTGTGTGTCTGTCCAAGCTGTCTCCCCTGCCCTTAACAAGAGGCCTTTTCCATGAGGTGAATACAAATCACGGCAGTTATTAATAGAGCAGACATTCTGAGTCATGGATGATTAATGATTTACAGAACAAGTAAACGGATACAGAAGGAAAAAAAACGGAGGAAGGAGGCGGGAGTCTACCTGTGTGTATATGCACACAAACACACACATACATACTGCCAATAATGTAAACCGCACAAAACCTTAAGAACAATTATATTATGAAAATTAGAAAATTACGCATATTTTTAGGACCATTATTTAAGATATTAAGCACATTCATTTTAATCACATATTTTTTTTAATTTAGCAGATAAGCATATTTGCCCCCTTAATTCTCCATACAGTATAAATATATGTAATAATGTTTGTATAATGTATAAATACATATATGCTTTCAAAAACTATTTATACATCATTGTACTTTATGTACATACTTCCCTTTAATCTTGGAAGATGTAATTCTATAAAAAGTTGTATTACGGTTAGTAAGAAATTCAAAACAAAAAACGATATTATGTTAATGACAATATAATGAGAATTTCTTAGAATGAACGAACTTATAGATGCTTTTTGCAATGAAAATTCTAGGGGGAAATGTCATGAAAATTATGTGACAATAATATCAATATATTTTTATATAATGTGAAAACACTGTATATTTAATGTATCGTAGGTCCACTTGTGACTTAAACATGTTTTAGTGAGATTCACCAATGCACACAAACCCAGAGAGCGAGAGCGCTGAAGAGGAAGAGGTCAACAGCTCATTTGAACTCTACTGGTTGTTCTGTGCCAGCCCACTGTCTGTAGAATCACAAATGAAATTTGCACAGTCGCCGCCAGAGACTTCAGTATCATCTGTATTCTTCATATTAGAGGCAGCATTCTCGCAAAAGGCAACAGCAGACAAACACGATGGCCCTCAACTGTTAAAATCTGTCTGCAACACTAAAACACTAGAGAGCAGAGGTTTCAACATCTAAAACACAAGCCCTGAAAGCCAAACCAGAAGTCAGGGATGTTTTCAGATCGGCATTAGACTGCAGACCTTACTTGTATGATGTTCAAAAGGCCATTAAGAAACAGACTTGAAATGACTGAGCATTGACTAATGACAGGAGTGGGAGAGATTCTAAACATGAGTCATTTGGTGTGAGTGTGTGTTTGTGTGTGTGTGTGTGTGTGTGTGTGCTCTTGTTTTTGTGACATATCAGGACACAACTCTGTATAATGACATGGGTATGACACAGGTATTACAAGGAGAGGGTGACTTATGAGGACATAACCCATGTCTCCATTTTTCAAAAAGCTTATAAATCATACAGAATGAGTTTTTTTGAGAAAGTAAAAATGCACAAAGTTTCCTGTGAGGGTTAGGTTTAGATGTAGGGTTGGTTTAGGGCCATAGAATATACAGTTTGTACAGTATAAAAACCATTAAGCCTATGGGATGTCCCCACTTTTCACAAAAACAAACATGTGTGTGTGTGTGTGTGTAAATGTATGTGAGGGAAGCAGAGAGTATGGAGACAGCGAGTAGGTTAGGCTGAGAGTCTTCATATGCTGGCGAGAAACCATGTTATTGAGAATGCTTATCAAACCGTAATTTGGTTCTGACACCCCATCCCCCTTTCCTCTCCTTCTCCCCTATCTTTGTATGGCTCTCAGCCAATAAGAATGTGAACTCACTTCTATAGCAACCATGACGCCCGCTTAGGGGCTCGTTCGATCACCATGGCAACTGCATCTGTTTACAGAGAACAAAGTGAGGGATGGCAGGAGATATGGATCTATATGGGCAAATGGAAGGAGGGGTGACTGTAGCTTGAAGCTGTAGGAATGGCTAGAAAATGAGGAAAGTTAAACATAAAAAGGGCCATAGATGGTACAATCACCCGTCATTGTCTCGAACCTCCAAAATGTCCAGTGTTTTTGTTTAAATGCTCGTGTAACTCAAATGTTCTCTCCTCAAGATTATTGCTTTTGATGAGCTGCGCACTGACTTCAAAAATCCCATCGACCAGAGCAACCCCACCAGAGCGGTAAGGCTTTTCTTTGATCACGATTCCTTTCACACAGCATAAACTACTCGGCATCAGTCTCTCAACTGTGAACAGCAGGTTTCAGAGACACTGAAATGGCATATATGCACATATTTGAACACACATGCAGAAACATGCAATCTTATTACGCTCTTCTGTTTTTCCTCAGAGGGAAAGAATATTGAACATTGAGAGAATTTGCAACCTCCTTCGAAGGGTGAGTGAAATTGTGTCGGATCAAGTCAAGTGTAAGCATATATAAAGTGGGGTGGACATGCAAAAGGAGCTAGGTGTTTTTTTTTTTTTTTTTTTTACTTTATAGTAGTGCTGCACAATTCTTGCCTATAGCCCTAATGTATTCTGGCTGATACTCCTAATTTTTACAAAAAAAAAAATAATAATAATTTTGTATTTTGTATTTTGTAAAAATTAAATAATTTTGAATGCTTCAGCTATTTTCAGGCATTACAACATTATAATATATAGTATACAAAATGCATGTTAATTTTAAGATTTTATAACATTAACAAACACAATCTGACATCTAATGACATCGTCATCTTCTGATTCGTTCTTTTTTGTATCAGCAGCCAATGAGCTCGCTGCTCAACATTCAAATAGTTTGCTATTGCTTGTGGTAACAGTTGAAGCATGGTTCAGATACCCCCCACCATCCCTAGCTCCACCTGTATAGATCTGCTACGGGGTGATTTGTGTATGCTATATGGGTTATTTCATGTTATATGTGCATCAGCAGAATTTCTTACTTGCTCACAGCAGCATGTTGTAGATGTATTGGCAGTAGCAAGTCTCAGTACTTGCTCTGCCACAGCAGCAGAAGCAGCGTAGCAGATCTATTCCACCAAGACGAAAGACAATAATACTGTCATGTACATCACCATCTTTCTGAGAGCTGATAAAAAAAATAGAAATGATAAAAAGTCATATATTGGCAATAACTAATAATAGCGCTGATGTATACTCTCATTCAAAAGTTTAAGGTCAGTTTGGTGTTCTTTTTTTTTTATTTATAAATTATTACTTCAACTTTTGATTCAATAGAGAATCCTGAAAAAAAGTATCACTATTTCTACAAAAATATTATGTTTGTTGAACACCAAATTAGCATATTAGAATAATTTCTAAGTATCATGTGACACTGTAGACTGGAGAAATGGCCACTTCAGTTTTGCCATCAGAAGAATAAATGACATTATGAAATATAATAAAATAGAAAATAGCCATTTTATTGCTATTTCTAATATTACTGTATTTTGATCAAATAAATGCAGCCCTGATGAGATTAAGAGACATTGAATCTTACTGGCCTCAAACTTAGTGTATCATGCATCCATACTTTAATAGCTAGAGATGTCGTGAAAATGCAATTTTATATATACTCAGAGTATATTCAGAGCGCTAAGGGGTTGATTGGAAACCCTTGTGTTAGCATTCTTTATCTCCCAAACAACCACAAAATAGTCTACTTCTGGTCTTCCTGAAAGGGGCATCACTGTATTCTCTTCACCCTTTTCTTTTCTTGCTCTGTACTTGGAGGCACACTCCTATCTTGTACACACACATAAAGTGTCAGAACTGAATGTGTAAAAGATGTTGAATATGTGAATTCATGCTTCTAAACATAATAATTTTTTTTCTCCAGCTGGTGGTTCCTGAGTATTCCATCCACGGGCTGTTCTGTCTGATGTTCATGTGTGCAGGGGAGTGGGTGACTCTGGGCCTTAACATCCCTCTGCTCCTCTATCACCTCTGGAGGTACAAACTGTCCCTCACTTACTTCTTTCAAAAATGGGTCCCTGTTGCAATTCCCCCTCACTTTTATCTCCCTCAGGTTTTTCCACCGTCCTGCAGATGGGTCCGAGGTTATGTATGATCCAGTGAGTGTGATGAATGCAGACATTCTGAATTACTGCCAAAAAGAGTCCTGGTGCAAACTAGGCTTCTACCTTCTCTCCTTTTTCTACTATTTGTACAGGTAAACCCTCCTCATTCATAGATCATCTATCTGTTTAGATATCCTATGTTATGAGATCATATGTTTGGATTTTATTGATGGCGTAACTATTATTAGGGATATGAAATGAAAGAAACAGGGAAAAAATACATTTTCAATAAGAAGAAATGTTGCTTGAGCACAAAATCAGCATAGTAAAATGATTTCTTATGGATCACAAGGCACTGGCTTTTTCCCAGAATGTCTTTTCTTAATTAAGATGGTGAAAGTGTGTTTAGTATATCTCTCTTGATGAATGTCTCTCGATCTCTTTTGCAGTATGGTGTATGCTTTGGTCAGCTTCTAAGGGATCAAATGAAGGACAGATGACTGTGAAAAGGAAGGAGAAAAATGACAGAATAAAGACCGAACTATGTCGCGCTTCCCTCTCCCTCATCCACAGACCTTGTTCAGCTCCTCCTCAGATCTCCTGGGTGGGGATGGACGATGGACAGATGTAGAAAAAGCTCAAGACAAGGAGGCATTTAAATCTGCCTCAGTTACTGCCATTAAAAAAAAACAAGTGGAGATCTGGACCAAAAGAAAACGATCGCAATAGAAAGAGAGAAATATGGTGAACAAAATAAGACTCAGGCAGTGTGGATGTTTTGTAACACCATTGAATTTCTCAAGGGCTGCTGAAAATTTCCACTGCTCATAGCAACAAATGGTTCTTAATGTCTACGAAGAGACATGTGAAGTGCTACTGAGGCCATTACAGAATGTGTTACCTTGATTTTTGAATCAATAGACCGTGGACTTTGTCGCAACGTCTTTTTCTTCAGATAACTTGTTATGTCAAAGTATTTAATAACTGCTAAGTATTTGCTATTTCAGTATTTGTGGTAGATAAATGTACCCTGTATGTAGAGGTACGATATAATAATTGATTACATTCTGAATACATTGCCAGGGTAGTTCTATTAGTGTCCTTAAACAACCGCACATTTTTACGTCAGATCTGATGGTGACGTTTACAAAGACATTTCGAAGCAAATCAACCAATGAGATAAGTATCACAAACCGGGGAAACTGTTTGAGCAGCATCACAGCTGAGGCCTGACACTCCATGATCCGGATTCATCCATCATGGTCTGCGGTGAGGACGAGTGGTCAAGCAGAGCGGCAGACTCTTAATTGAGACAGGCGTGGAGGACGGGCCGTACCGGAGGGAAGAGAGACCCGACCCCAACCTCTGCCGGAGTTCAAATACTCGACAGACTGTGACAAATCATAAAAGCACTTTTGGAATGCCAACAGATGAACTGTAGCAAACAACAGAGGGAGACTCATTTGTGTTGAGTGGGCTGATGTGCGTGCGACAGCCGGACACAGCGGACCGTGATGCAGATGATGGAGAAACTGGTGTCGGAAACGTTCACCGATGATGCTTTGGACAACGGACTGATGATGACGGTCTCACATCGAATACAAACTTTTAAGGCAATCTTCTGTGTTGTTAGACTATATCCGACATATAACGCCACTCTGTTCCGTGTATCATAAGGCCTCCCGATTTGCCTCACCTGGAGTTCCTGTGTTGTGCTGTGTCCATCAGTCTGCTAAACAAGTAGATTCATAATTATTTACCTAAGCTGTGTGTTCTGGCTTTGTATATGAATAGAATGGCCAAACGTATCTCTCATGAGCCGCTTTACTAGCTAGGACGGCTTCATATTCAACTTAAAAGCAAGCAATTTAATAATGACACAGTCTGAGTGCTTTTTGGCAACACTGCCTCTTCTGGTTCAAACTCCCGGGTCTACTTTCCATCTTGGCTTTGACTTGATGTATACCCTCAAAAATGTGAATATATATATCCTGGACAATCGCTAATAACACATGAATGTGGGCCGAGAGACAGCTGACTGGGTCTTCATTATAGACATCATCACTGAATGTCTTTCTGTGATTAATAATAGTTCACATGCAGTATCTACATTTAAGAATACCTGCATGATTATGTCTTTTATACATGATTCATTAATGTATGCTACAGCACCTTTGGTAACTTTCTGGTTTGTATTCAGTTGAATACGACCAAATATCTTATATACTCCAAAACCAATTACACCTGTTCTAATAAAACGATGTTGCCGAAAAAGAAGTCTGTTTGTTGATTCGCATTTTGGGGTTGGAATTAATCTCGGAATTGATTTGCCTTTTATTCAGCAAGGATGCAATAAATTGACCAAAAGTAACAGCAAAGGCTTTTTATGGTTTATATATGTTCTATTCCTCAAAGAATACTGAGAAATATGTCCGATTATTTCTTACAAAAATATTAAGTAGCACTAATGTTTTCAACATTGATAATGATCAGCATATTAGAATGATTTCTAAAGGATCCTGTGACCCTGAAGACTGAAATAATGGCTGCTGAAAATTTTGCTTTAACATAACCATCACAGGAATAAAAGTTTAAAATATACTAAAATAATAATAATAATAATAAAATGTTGTTTTACATTTAAAGATACAGTAGTCCTCATTTAAAGTGGATCAAAAAAGTTCACTAAAGTTGTTCTAATACAAGAACGCATTCTGGTTTTAGGTTTAGGACAATTTTGTTGAAAGGTTTTGATCCACTTCAAATGTTGAGTTCTATAATATTACACAATACTGTTGTCAAATAAATGTGGCCTAAGCGATTTCTTTCAAAAAACATTTAAAACTCTTACCAATCCCAAATGTCTGAGTGGTATAGCTTGATCAACATCTTGCAATCTTTATAAATGTAGAAATGAGAGAGGGTATTTTCATAAAATAAATAAATAAAAAGCTGGTCTGCTAAAGGAGGATATTGAATTCCACCAAAAAAGAACTACGTAAATTGAAAAGGGATGAAACTGTTATAAGAAAAAAAGATCAAGGCAAATGATGAAGGCCAAGAGACAGAGAAAGTTTATAAAGAATATGAGCACATTCTTGCAAGTCTCAAGCAAAAGTAAATGTGAAAGAGTGATAATGAAAGGGAGAGAGAAAAAGTGTGAGTGCACTGGAGTCAATAAGAGGCTAAGGCAGTTTGGTTGCCATGGAAACACAAAAAGAATGAAATGCATTTTATGTTAGGTTGTCCCTCTCTCTCTCTCTCTCACTCTCTCTCTCTCTCTTTCTTGCTGAAAATTAAAACCAAAAAGCCTGTCCAAAATAGGTTTTCTGTCCATGGCCGCACAGCTGAAACATTTGCCAAATCTTTGAAAAGCAATTTGGTATGAAAATGGAGCAGGAAAATAGAACATGCCAATAAATAAATAATATAAAAATCGCAGCAAACCCCCCCCCCCCGAATTGCTGTTTTGAAACATGAATATTATCAAAGAGCAGCAGAGTGTAGTTTATGTGCAGCGCATGCAGAAACATGCTTGTAATCACACACACTCCATTGCCAAAGTCTGTTTCTCTTTCTGCTCTTTCTCTCCCTCTCTCTTCACCTCTTGGGAGATGTTGCTATGGAAACTGGTTACAATTGATAAGTTTGAAACATGAGTGAGCCACAGACAAGCTGCTGGAACACACACACACACACACACACACAGTCTGAGACAGCTACACTTGTATGGAAATGGAAGAGCTGCTTTTCAAATCAACAAGATTTTCCATCTGAAGGAAATGAAATGTAGTAGGATAACCAATTTAACCCTTTCTTTATAGCACTTAAGATGCCTTTTGTTAGTGATGAATCAACAGCAAACGGCATAATTTAGTCTGATGTCTAGAAAGCCTGTCGCTGCTGTTGAATGCATGAGAACATCTCCCTAAAATTGGAAGAGTCATTTCCACAATATGATGAAAAGACTGACACAACATTAAGAAGGACAGTGGGAGACATGAATTATGCATCGCTGCAAATCTCAGAACGGTGAACCTTATCAGAATTAAGATGAGGTTTAAAGTTAGGGGGATATATTTCAAATTAGAACAGTGGGGTGAGAACTAAAAGTTATATGATAAATGGGGTTGAGAGGATAAAGATAGTTTGGAGATACTTTGTACATTAGACATAAAGTCACCTGAGATTGCTTTTATCAGCACAAATGGATGGACTTAGGTAGAATACACTTTCTGTGCTAATACACATACAGAGAGAGAGAGAGAAGCAGAAAGAGAGATAATTTTTTTATTAATCATGTGATCATAGGCATCACAGGAAATTGTTTAACTAAATTAATAATTGTGGTTGTATTAATGAGGTACATTAATGTATATATAAAAAATATTAATTAAAATTACTTTTTTATAATTATGTGAGAAGAAGGAGTGTGTAGAGATTCAAGAGACTGAAACTTTTGCCTTGAGCAACATTCATTAACAGTCATTAAGCAAAATTATTAAATGGCAGACCTGTGGTTGACCAATCAGAATTGTGTATTCCACAACAGTCAATAAAGAACCCTACTTAAACCAAGCAAAATCGAAAAAAAAAAAACATACTGCTTTGCTTACCTGATACACTTCTAATTTATTAGCATGTGAACATGGCTTTATACAGTTTATACTAGGCCTATATAATTCTCGTTTTAATTTTATTTATTTATTTTTTTAATGGCAAACAATAAGCAAGCTCACATTTACAAATAATACTTCAAAGGTAAGGATTTCAAATTAAAATATAAATTAATAAAACAATTAATAGCATTAAACAATAAAATATTCTGAAATACTACATTGCAATATTTAAGTTACTTTTTTAAATTAATTAGATTAATGAACACATTAATAAGTAAATAAAAAATGTTTAACACTTTTATACTTTAAAAAAAAAACATATTTTAAGGTTCAGTTCTCATTATTAACAAACCATTAACTATGACTTTTGCCTCAATAAACTCCAACTAAACAAACTAATTTGCTGCTTATTAATAGTTAGTAATGTAGTTTTTAAGTTTAGGTATTGGGATCAGGGATGCCTAGTAATAGTCATGCAGAATATGTGGTTTATAAGTACTAATAAACAGACAATATTTTAATAATATACACACTACTAGTGAGAATTGGTCCCTATGCTAAAGTGTTACCATTTTTTTGACAGCAAACCTGTAACTGACCAATCAGAATCGAGTATCACAGAAAACCTTTTACCATTCGTTATTGCAACCCAAATTATTTTAACACTTTTTAATTCATTAGCTTCAATTTATGTTTTCGTGTATAGGCTACTCAGGACAAATGTACTATAAACAGCATTTAATGGCCCGGCTTCTATAAAAGGGTTCTTCATAAACCAAGATTATTTATGCACTTGCTTTACACACACACACACACACACACACACACACACACACACACACACACACACACACACACACACATATATATATATATATATATATATATATATATATATATATATATATATATATATGTACTAATCTGAACAATGCTAGAAACTCCAGCACCTCCTGTGTCTATTTGCGTCTTTAAGATGAATGGCTTGATGTATTTCCCAGTTGCAAGTTGCTTTGGATAAAAGCGTCTGCTAAATGAATAAATGTAAATGTAGATCTAATGTAAATGCAAATGTAATAATGCGATTATAATTGACATTCTCTGCATTTGGGAGACGATATCCAAACACATATATAAACAAACAGACACACACACACACACACACACACACACACATACACACATACCCATGCTCACACATACCACGTTTCCCCTTTTCACAGATGATTTATGTACAACAACACATACGCAAATTGTAAGTGTGAATTAGTGTTTGAAATTCCGCTGTGAACTGTCAGTGGGCTCTAGTTCCCAACGCCATCAGAGCCACGATTAGCATTCATACTGGACGCGCAGCTGTGAAATATCACACAGGACCACACAGGTGTTGAGGGGGTTAAACGCTGTTATGAAAGCACTGTATCAATAGAACAGAGCAGACCAGGGTGCACCTGAAGCGGTAAACATCCACAGGCACACCCATAATCGCGCATATACCGCTGCAAATCGAAGGTCAACCACACACAGTCTACATAGGTACAGACAGACACGCACATGAATATTTCCTTCAATGATCAGCGGTGCACCTTCGGGAAATAGCGGGTGTCATGGCAACAGGAGCAGGCATCTGCAAGCGTTACTGTAGCAATCAGAGAGGAAAGGCAGCCAGGGGGTTGGCGTGAGAGGTGCCATTATAGACTGAGTGATTTGGAGGGGGTGTGGGGGGTGCGAGAGGCAGGAAACGATTAAATATTCAAGAAATAACGCAGCCAGAACAAATTACCTCGCTTTCTGCTTCAGAACATCAGAAGTTTAAACCTCCAGCACGTCTAGGAGTCAGAGCAGGAGGGTGAAGGAATCTGTAGCGTGGTCACTGTATCTACCTGGAGGTTCAGAAAGAGTCTGTGATGGGGACATTTGTCTAGAATAATAATAATAATTATATAATAATAATAATAATAATAATAATAATAATAATATAATGATCTTTGAACAAAGAGCATTATTCTGAGTAAAACAGACTTTTAGCTCAAATATTTTGTAACCCAAAGAGAAAGCACTTCAAATCTCTTCATCCATTTACAGCAGTACCATAAACTGCAACGCAACTTGTGTTGCAAATGCTGTTGTTGTAAATGGGTTGCAGCCGGTTGCAGCAATGACAATTTTTTTTTATTTAAATAACGAGCCATAGTGTTAGTTAACTGTTTTTTCATGAAAAATGTTTTTTCCTTTCCTTCTACTGTAATTAAAACAAACCAGCCTACCGTTATACCCCTAATAAACAGTTATACATATAACAGTTTATATATATAAAGCATAAATGACAGTAAATTTTAAGCTAAACTGAATCATGGCGAACAAAATTCCCTAAATGATGGAAAAGACCATTTCATTAAACATTTAACCCTTCAGACTGCTCTGTTATACCAGATGCGATCCATTTCAGTTTGAGCATCGCTTTTATGCCACGATTTCCACTAAAACGCAGGCTCTTTTGATCTAAAACCATAATAGATTAATATAGCATCTTCTTTGTTATATGAGGCTTTTAGAATCATTGTGTGATTTTATCTACTTTCTAGCAGTGGTGGATAATGGCAAGTTATTTTAGTTGCATTGTAGTAACTCTAGCTGTGGCAAAAGTGGTGTTTGTGCAGAAACTAGGGTTGCCATGGTAATATTTTATAAGGGATGAACAAAGCTCTACATGTGTTCAGGCCAGAAGATGTCGCTTAAAGGGACACTAATGTATACCTTCCGTTCCAGCTATCTATTTTGCACCTTGAGTTTGATGGACACACATTATCAGCACTTATGTGCTTTCTGTACACCCACACAGCCCTCACTGAGTCAAACAAACACATACTAGAACAGCTACATTTGAGACCAGATAGTATGTTAGAGCCATCTGGTGGACTGTATAATTATTATCAACTGTTCCGTGTTCTGTTGAGTTATTTAATGTCTTGCTTATTTAACCAGTGTACAGCGTTAGAATGCATGAATTTGACCCTTGAAGATGACTAATATTTTAAAAAGCAGTATTTCATAATTGTTGTTGAAGTAATGATCTGTTATATAGTCAATGATTAATACCTGACCCATTTAACCTCGTCATAGCACATTCCACAAATAGTGTAGGCTACACTGTGGTGTTAGTGACCCTTTTTTAAACCATTAGATGCATTTTTTTTTTTTTTTTTTTTTTTGTGGAAACCATTAGATAACTATCATCTGATATAAGTACCTAGCATGTAAAGTAGCTAGCTAATTGTCTGGACCCACTCTGCATAAAATGTATAATTTTTCCTGTCTGTATTAGAGGTCTGGACGTCCTTGACAATATACAACTTTGAAAGAAATTGTTCATCCAATTATGAAAATTTGCTTAAATATGGTAGCCATCCATGATGTAGATTAATTAGTCTTTTCATCTGAATAGATTTGGAAAAAATTAGATACATCACTTGCTCACTAATGAATCCTCGAATGGGTGCCGTCAGAGTCCAAACAGCTGATAAACACATCCCAATAATCCATAAGTAATCCACAAAAATCATTTAATTTAAAAATCCCACTTCTGGCCAGTAATCTGTTTTTATCAGCTGTTTAGACTCTCATTCTGACGGCACCCATTCACTGCCAAGGAACCATTGGTGACCAGTGAATCTGTTCCAATGAAGAAACAAACTGAAATACATGCTGGATGGCCTGAGAGTGAGTACATTTTCAGCTAATTTTTATCTTTGGGTGATCTATTTTTTTAATTTCATACATACATTCATATTTTCACATAATTTAAATTTAATATTCAGTTTTTCTTTTTTTTTAATTAAGAAAAATATTTGTTTATTAAGTTATATTTTGCTGCATCCAATATTCTGTGAGTAATCTTATGTATGATATTTCCCCATTACAAAAAAAAAAAAAAAAAAGGTAACAACTTTATTATTCATTACTATTCATTATTTGGATACTTTCCAAACAATTATCATTCCATTATTTTTATATTTGCACACAAATTGCTGTACTGGCTTAATTTAATGAATAAAGAAAGAAAGACAGATTTAATTTATGGGAAACATAATATTATCAATAACTGTAAACAATCCCATAATAATAAATCTGATGTGAGAGGACCGTCATCTGTCCGTATCCACAATCCTTGCTGACCTATCTGCCAGTAAGAGGTTAAAAGTTGTATAATAAAGGGCTCCCAGAATGCATTGCGTCGTGTCAACTGACAGTGTGCGTTGTGTTGTTGTATACTGATCTTGGATTTATCGCGACCCGGGGGGAGCTTGATCATTTATACCACGCGTGTAATTATTGCGTTGGACGCTCGCGTTGAGCTCGTGCAGACCATGAGCGGGATGAGGACCGCCCTGGCCTCGATCGGGGTGTTTGGGCTTGTTGGTGTAGGCTACGGCATGTGGGCCATCATTTCACCTGGAGAGGACAGGAAAAGGGAAATGTTAAAGGTAGTGAAACATTGCAATTTATTAATGAGAAACATAAACCTTGTTGATTAACTTACATAATCGTGGGGTGTTGCTTTCACGACTGTTGGCGAGTAACGTTAATGATTGTTTGTAAACAGCCAGTTTCATAATGAACGTGGTCGTGCAGGGTTTTAACTGTGAGGGGAAACAAACTAAATTAAATGTTTTTTTATTATTATTATACACTGATTGATAGTTACTCCCTATGGTCGCTTTGACGCCTCCTGGTGAATAGCAGTAAGAGAACTACATTAGTTGTTGGATGCAATTGACAAGGATCCCCACAGCTCTCAGAGTTGTTTTATCCCCATGTATCACACATCTGTGTAGAATATGATGAAATAATATGATGTTTTTACATCCCCACAAATATTATAATGTTAAGTTGTAAACAAATGATTAGAGTTGTGTCCTGATCCACTTCTTCAGAATCTGCCAGAGGCCAACCCCGTCCGGATGGAGGAGACCAGAAAGAGGAACGCCCTCGTGCTTCAGGCTCTGAAGGATGCTGCAGAGACGAATGAAAACATTGCACGCGGATACGGTGGCCAGAAATGAAGGAATGCGTTTGCACAAATATCATACTCTCACATGCCATTAGCAATCTGTACATGCATAGGAGTTTAAACATGAAGCCAGTGACTTGTTAAAAAATAAATGATCTCCAGATGCTCCATGCCCTCACTTGATGAACACTGCCATGAATGGCACGTTCTGTAAGATTTGCTTTGATTGTGATTTCCTTGCTGGAATATTAATCTTGAAATAGCAGGTGCACTGCGGACCAGTTCATGATTTGCTAGTAGCTGGTTTATGGCTGGTCCAAAATGGATCACATTGTTTATATATTGATATAAATGTTTATGGAGATTGTATAGCAAATAAAACTTTAAACGTGTTTTGTGCGAGTTACTAATACATAGCACTTTTTTCAAATAGTATACGTCGAGACTGAATAAGCTAAATGACGAACATTACACGCACTGTTATCGCGACTGCGCAATATTTGCACAGCCATGACCTGCACAAATGCAAAAACAGCACGAACTCTAAACGCTTCCGGTGTTTAGGGACATCGTGACCCGATGTTTCTCCCAGAGAATGATGGAGTTAGTAGACGGTTTTCTGTATAGACGGTAATGATGTTACCAAATGATTTGGAAATTTGACAGCATCAATTGTTAAAAACACCAGAGACCAGTGCAACGGATCTTGGATACTAAACAGTTCAAGCTGAACATGTCAAACCCGGAGCAGCCGAGTCCGGTCGCACCACACGCGACGGTGAAGCCGCTGTTTGGGGGCTGCTGGAGCTGTCGACTCCTCTCGGGCGGTGCGCTGCTGGTTTCAGGGGGGTACGTGGGCATGCACGCGCGGAGAGCCGTACGTCACGGCGGACCCGCTTCTATGGGCACCGTGCTTCAGATGATGTTTGCTGCAGGTGAGATCACTCGTGTCCTCTCTGTTATTAGACGTGAAATCAGAACTGACTCTGATCTGTTCTCTCAACAGGTTTGGCAGCCTGGGGCATCGTGGTGATCTTTGATCCAGTGGGGAAGAAGACAAGAACAGCATAGCTCTGCATTTGGTCTTCCTATGTTGACATGAACTATTGAATGATTCACCAAAGCCACACTGGCAGAGTTATTCAATTCAAATAATTATGAGAATGAAATGTTTTCATTAAATGTTTTTATTTGCAACTTACAAAAGCAATTTCTTTCTTTCATCGAATTGATTCCGTTAATTACAATATTATAATGACATTTTACAAATTATTATAATATACAAAGTGCCCAAAATAATCAATTATGATTCACCTTGATTTTACATTTGTTTTCCCCCATCAGGAATGTCCTACTAGTCAACAAAAGTTAATTATTCGGGAATGCATTGAACTCTGACAGTCATTTTTAAAAGCCAATTATGAGTTAGCATTTGGCCCTTTCTTTTTGCCGAACGTTGGGACAACATTGACAAAGCGTCGGTTATACTGAATTCTTCTCTTTGCTCTGCCAGTCTTTTTCTTTTTCTTCTCCTGCTTGTCCACCTGAAATAATCATCAGTGAATAAATTAAATAAACCAGTACATGCCCAAGATTATTTAGATATATATAAATAATGGGATAGAAACATTGTTGACATGTAGCTTACTTTGGGAGTTTGTCCTCTGACTTTGCCTGCTCTTGCCAGGGAACCATGGACTTTGCCTTTGGGTGGGAACAGGTTATATTTATGAAAACATCCAAACCAAGATATCTATCATAAGGTAGCCAGATTTATCAATTACTTATAAATAAATAATAATATTTCTAGTTGCTTCTGATTACCTTCAACACAAATGAAGTTTAAAATAATGTAATTCATCAGACCTTTAACCAGTAGCATGATAAATAGTCACAATTTGCTCTTTACCTCCTAAGAGCCTCGATGTGACCTCGAGAGTGTTGAAGTCCTCGATCCCAGACTGACAGATCAGAGTCTGATCCTCCAGAGGAACCCCACAGAGAGAAATGATCTGATCATCACACGCCAGGCCCTCCAAAGCTTCAATCTGAGCCTGGAAAACAAACAAATACATCTCTTACAAACTGGATTCAAGTTTGTCTAAATTAACCATGTATAAAAGTCAGTGAAAGTACCTTGATTTGGGCAACAGTCTCTGAACCATTCAGATGAATAGAGTGCAGAGTCTGGCCACGAACAAACAACTGCATGATGTTCAGTCTTCACAAAACAGAATTAATTAAGAAAACATGAAATCCGTTTGACGGAATCGTTGCAAACAGCACAATATAAACAATATTATAGTTTAAATATTAAAAATACTTACATAAATCGCTACCGATAACAGATATGAACGCCAAACACAACTTCAACTGAAACGTTTAGGCGATTCTAGAAGGTATTGTCCTGCGCATGCGCGTTTTATTAAAGCCACATAAAAGTTATCTGGAAAGCTTCTAAATCACAGTTTTAGTGTAAACATTGCGTTTTAATTTCAATTTTCAAATAGTAGTGTATACAACATTGTAAAAAATTTAGATTTAATTCAGCTTTAAAAATATGATCCTTGCGCATTTTCTAATTCGTGACGTCATGTATCCCCCAAGTCCTTCCGGTCTCTCAGAGGCAAGAGAAATGTCCGCCTCCGTCGGAAGCATGTCATTGACAGTCTGCCGAGCTGCGAGGGTTGCTTACAGAGCTTTTAATCCAGCCACACGTTCACTGAATACTGGAACTTGTTTAAGAGTTAGTATTACAATCATTTTTACCGTATAATTTATCCAGGTAGTGTAAATCAGTTGCACTTCATTTCTCACAGTATAGATTTGCATCAGAAGATTTGTTCTTGAAATGTTACGAGCAGCAAACTTGATACTGAAACATAACTGAGTGATTTAACAAGTCGGTTTGTTTTAATTTTAGACAGAAAGAACACCTGCTGAAGGATCAAGGGGCTTCGTTGAATCCACAGAGGAGTTCAGGTTCGTGGAGAGACTGGTTCCTCCTTCACGCATCCCAGCTCCTCCTAAACATGAAGGCCCTGCTCCGTCAGGATGGACCCCACCATCAGGTACACACACTTGTATTTTATATTACATGAAAAAAATGGATGTAATCATAATATTGGTGCCTAGGCTTTAAGGAATGGATGTGGTTTAATCTTTGTTGTCAGGAAAGCATTTTGAGATTCTCATTCATGGAGTTCTGTTTTTATTATTATTAATTATATAGCTACGCCACCTTCACTGCCTTACATGATCCGTCGCTCCAGAATGCACAATGTGCCAGTGTACTCGGACATCAAGCATGGCAACCAGCACAGCACTCTGCTCAGAAAGATTGAGGGAGACATCTGGGTGAGTGTAATGAACTGTTCAGAAGAACAGTGTGTAATATATTAGTCCAATTCTTTTATTAACTGATTATCAATTATTTCCAGGCCCTGAATCAGGATGTTAAGGAATTCCTGCTGGGGCTTACAGGCAAAGAGCCTCCAACACAAGTCAATGAAGTAACCGGGACCATCAGGATCAAAGGGCAGTTTGATAAAGAACTGAAGGACTGGCTATTGAAGAAGGGGTTTTAAATTTGATGTTGACAGCTAATGATCTGAGCCGCAATACAAAGGCTGAGAGGAAATGTTTAAGAGTTTTCTCTCCTGCTTAAACAGGTGGACAATCTGTAAATTATCATTAGCGTACCATTTTCAATACCTGTGTTTTGTTATTGTATTAATGTTTCTGTGTTGTCCCTGTTGTTTAGCATTTAAATAAATGTAAGGTATTCACTAAATCCTATTTGTAGTACTTTTGTCTGAAAAAAAAGTTTTTATGTAAATGTATCTAAATTATCCATGCACTTTTGTTCAAATGCAAACATCATATAATTATGCAGACAGCAATAAAACGGGCGAAAAAGGACAACCACTACAAAAACAATACCGTCTATGTACAGCAGTATTTCAGTCAACAAAACCATAGAGCTTTTTTATTTGTAAACTGAATTTATGAATGTGAAACCTATGAATTTGGTCAAAATCAAAGTAAAAAAAAAAAAAAATAGCTACTATAGAATGATCAGTGAAAGCAAAAGGTATATTTTCTTATAAAGGTGAGAGAACAGTTTTGAATACTGCATATAATTTATTGTTTTTTTATTTTTATTTATTGATAAAATGAAAACTGGTTTCATGATAGTTCTTACAGGAAATACTGTTTATATTTGCATGTTTTTTTTTTCTTTTTCCGTCAATATTGATTTGCCGCATAAACAAACTATCTGTTATGTCTCAATCCAGGTAATCTAAAGCACAAGAACAACAAAGTTCTCAATTCTTAAAGTTTTATTCAAATCCATAAGCAAGTCAACATAGGCATCTGTGCGTCAGATGTCATGTCACATAACGTTAAAACTGCTGCTGGATAGCCATGCATTACATGAATGACAGCAGGTGCAACACACTTCGATTCTTACTATGCACCTTTTCTTTCTTTCTTTCATGCGCAAATATTGCGCAGTCTTGAGGCATGAGGAGCAAGAAGACGTATACGTCATCATGTTGCGACGAGAAACGTTATTCTAACGTGACTCTTTATATGAAAGCAAATGTATAAACACCTCCAGACGTATCTGATAATTTTTATATACATATTTGCACGTGTGTGGAAACAAAGTTCGCATACACACAATTTTGTCAGGTAAGATAAACACTATGAATCGTTTATTAGGAGAGATGTTGATGATGTGTTAACGTAATTGATTTTAATCTCTTATGCTTTAGATAATATTTAGACTTACCATATCAACACTATACTCAATTATTAAAGATTACTTTTTACTTTCAGTTGCAGATCTGAACATTAATACCAATGCAATCTACCTCGGTAAATTAGCTGTTAATGGATCCTGTTGTTAGACGTAAAATCCCTGCGTGCGTTCGTTCATTACTCACTGATATTACACCGAGGACGGAGAAACACCTCAGTGACTGGCCTGAAACAGACTCGGAATCAATCACCACCAAAGATGGGATCGCGCTCCCCCAAAGAGGGACTTCGGAAGCTCTCCTGACACCTGCTGATGGGACTGCTACATCATCACTTAAACCATGTGGGCTCTGCTTATCCAAACCGTCCTGTTACACTTGCCCGAGGTGTAACGTCCCATATTGCTGCCTGGCTTGTTACAGGAGTCAGAGTCACTCTTCATGCTCAGAGGAGTTTTATAAAGAGTCTGTGCTGCAGGAACTGAAATCCCAAGGTGTCTCAGATGAGGAGGGGAAAAGCAAGATGCAGGAAATTCTGCTCCGGCTCAGACAGAGCGCTGAGAGTGAGGGAGGAATGGAGAACTTGTTAAGAAACCTGGGAGAAGATGAAACTAGTGTGACCGAAAAAGACGCACATGCTTTGGAGCTGCTTTCTCGGTTAGCAGAGATTCAGTCAAGTGGGGATGAAACGAGTCATGAGGCGCAAGAAATACTTGCAGCACTCAGAGATATTGAAGACGGGACTGATGAAGAGGAAACTGATTTGGCTGAAAAGTTAGCAGGCCTTGATATTGACTCTCTATCAGAGGAAGAGCTCTGGTCGTTGTTGTCCACCCAGGAAAAGAAGAAATTTGAGAGACTGGTGAAAGAAGGTGGCATTGGTGGAGTGGTGGTCCTGTGGAGCCCCTGGTGGGAACGGCATGAGAAAGATACTAAAGCACTTATCAAGGAACTTCAGTCTGAGAATGATAAAGAAATGCACAATGTGAATGATAAAAAAGACAGAAAAATTAAGAAAGTCAGTAGCAATAAAGTAAAATCAGACAAATCACTAAAAAGCTTCATCCCTCCAATAAGTGCCAAAATCCCTCCTCTTCACACACTATCTTCAAACCCATCTCCTCTAGTGCAGTACAACCTGATCAACGCTCTTTATGGATACACCTTCTCACTGTGTCTCTACAATGGAGATATTTCAGAGATGTTGTGCGAGTTCTGTCAGGTGGTGCTCTCCATCTCAGAGGTTTTGGGTGACGGACGGGTCTTCAACTCCGTCTCTGAGGCACTCGACGCTGCAATGAGAGCTGTATCTGCAGGAGGATACTTTGATCGTGAGGACCCTTTAGCTTCACTTCGAGCTGTGGAAGCGGTGGCTCATATCCTGACTGGAGAGAGCAGAGAGGATGCTGTGGGATATTCTCTGTCCGCTCTGTCCCAGCTGCGCACAGCTTTGAGCAAAGCAAAGGCTTCGGTTCCTAAAGAAGATGAGCAGATGAGGCGGGTGTATTTTCAAGCTGGAAAGAAGTGCGAGTTTTTTCAGTCTTGGTTGAAAGAGAATCCTAAAGTTTTGAGGAGTCTTGCAGGATGTGTGTGGATGGACTATGAGAGAAGGGAGACGGAGAGGATGAGATTAGAAGGAGAGAAGAAATGTTTGGAAAAGGGACGGGAAAAAAGTAAAGGACCTTTGATAGAAGAAATTGAGTGACAGTATTGTATCCATTTTTAAATAAAAATAAATCATTTAAAATAAAATAATTTGAATTACAGGTATTTGTGTCTGAAGAATTGAAATCTGAATATTGATATTTCTTCAGGCTTTAAATGTCATTATTTCTGCAATCCACACCTGAGGCTTGTACTACAGAACACTGATGATAACAAAATGTTTTTAATAATATAATACAACATTTTTCACTTTTTGAAAACATTTGATTGAATAGAAAGCATTGTTATGATGCAAATATAAACAATGTATGTGATATATTTTGTTGTGTCTAGTTTCCTGCACTGATGATGACACATCCACTGATTGAACACATCAGTCTGCATTAATAAATGTATGGGATTATTCTTTAGGGCACTCGTCTGCAGTATGTGTCCCAGGCCAGTCTGTATTTGGCTCTCATCTCTGGCCTCTCAGTGGATGAGCAGAATGGTGAAATATATGACATAGAAGTAGAAGCCAGAATATGCGACATTACTAAGAAAAAAGTTGCAATAAATTATTAAATTATACTGCAATTATCAGTTGATATATCAATTGATATAGAAAAACAGATATTTTTAAGTGATTTATAATATTTATATATTTTTGATTGGCTATTTGGCTAGTTTTGTTACCCAGACCTGGCAACCCTGGACTGCATAAAATCATTATCATGCAGGATTGTGGGGTGTGCTCACTGGACCAAAAAGTAAAATGATACATTTGGTCCTGCTCCGCTTATCATTCACATTGGCATTTTTGACAGCGAACCTAAAGGCATGGTGATATGTTCACAACCTGACTGGTCAGTTTGAATGATGTATATATCGTGACAGAATTTACTGAACACCTCAAACAAAAGGTGCGTTAGACTTAAAGCTTTAAGTCGGACACAATTAATGCCTTCTGCTGGACTAAGCGCGCTCATACTTGAGTGTACATTTCATTTTATTTTCACCACCTGCCAACTCACAAGGAGCTCATAAAAGGCACTTTACCTCATCGTTGTTTCACGTTTGCCCTCTTCTCATTTTGTTTTGGTGTCGTCAAATCATGTTGCATAGCATCACATCTTCATTACTTCCTGTTTTTGGTTTGTTTAGAAGTATTTGGTCTGTGTTGCATTCATATTTAATTCGAACAGCACCAGAGTTCGTTTGGAAGCAGACTGAGACCCATGTTTTTCAGCCGTCTCGGTCCGCTTGTTTGGTGCACAACAGAGTTCAGATTGCAGCGTTCAAACTCGCACCAGAGTTAGTTTTGAACCAAACATGACAGGTGTGAACATACTCTTAAAGGAATGATAACTATGCAACTGAAATGAGAGGCATCGGAAAAATCATTTGCTTATCACTTACCACAAGGCAGCGACCATGCCAGAGCCATGAGAAGGTCCCCCATTTTTTATGTTGATTATCATGTCAACAAAGACTATCCTGTTTAATTTGTGTCAAAGACATTAAATATATTATTAGCATTATTTGTATAACATTACATTACAGGTAGACAGCCTATATTACCATCAATGGGATATTTCAGTCTGGATCCTTCTCTGAGGACCAATCCTTCAGAAATCTGTTAACAAATAAATCAGTTAAATATCATTTGCCTTTCAATGAAAAGTATGATACACTATCTCACCTTCCCTATAGAGGCCACTACAGGACACTGGCTGCTGGAGACCGACACACACTCTCAGCAGGAACAGGACCATCAGAGGCAGGATGGTTGGCAAAACAAATATAATATACAAGAATAGTCTATTATTTAAATTTCAGCGCTTTTGTTAAATGCAGTAGTTGTGTAGTATACGCATTTGTAACGTCATGACAATTTTCAGAATTTGTTGAATCAACCAAATTACCCAGTAGTAATTTATTAATATATACATAAAATATATATATAGCTTATTTTTCTCTTACCTCTGTTTACCACAAACTCACTGTTATATTGTATGGAATAGGCTCACCATCACTGTAGATGCCTGAGGGTGTGACCCCTGTGTGCAGAACACACAATCTGACCAATCAGCGAGTACCGCTGCTATCAGAAGCATAGGGAGAGACAACCAGGGAGCCAATCAGAATCAAAGACGAGCGGATGAAACCGCCCCAATGCTTTCCAGACCAGTGGCGATAGCGTCTGTTCTGGCTTCATATTACAGTGCATTCAATAACAACAGAAGTAAGGATGTGGGGTTTTCCTCCCAAGAATCTGGGACACAAGTTATTCCTTTATGTACATTACGTTTATTAAATATACACCATCCAGTTAATGCAGGTTGAACAGCTTTCACAGTCAATGAATACAGAAATCAACAAAAGACCATTTTCAAACAAGCCGATTTGGTTTTTATAGACAGAACATATTACCTATAATATACAGTGATTAGAGTTATTAAATGAATGGGTTTATGTTCATTGTGTATTGTTCATTTGCGGACTTTAATAAGAGATATATTATATTTCAACTTTTAGCACCCATAGTCCACACACTCATAGCCTTTGATCAAATTATCTCAATCCAGCTATAATAGGTTTCAATCTGAGGCCAGTGTCCTTATCTTAATTGTACAAGTTACTTCACTGAAATTGATACTCCATCAGTTACATAAAATAACTGCAAATTTAAGTATTAGTATTGTCCAACAGTTGAGTTCAGTTATGTGCAAACTTATTTGTCTATTTAAGGAAAAACAACCACTCTAGCCCCTCTCACAGATGACCTCAATGACACTTTGCTCCATTGGAGACGGGTCCAGGCAACGATGGGCGGCACTACCCACAATCTCATCCAACAGGAAGTGCACTAGGTTCTCATCAGACACAAACCGCCACAGGTACATCTGCAAGTAGTGGCAGTCCACCTGGATTTGCTGCAGTCCGTATCTGCCAAACGTACGGAGACGGACACATTCGAGGAATGTCTTCAGACTTATCTTAATGATGCCAGTTAGCACAGAGACCTAGGACAAGATAGAAAACTGGTCATGCAGACTGAAAAAATATTTATGTCTGGTCAGCTATCCTTGTGGGGACTCTCCATAGGTGTAATGGTTTTTATACTGTACACACCGTATTTTCTAATCGCCCTACACCAATCCTACCCCTAAACCTAACCCTCACAGGAAACTTTCTGCATTTTTAGATTTTCAAGAAACTTCATTCTGTGTAATTTATTATCTTGTTTATCCATGGGGACCTCAATTTAGGTCCCCACCGTGACACGAGTCTGTGTGTATTCAGGTTTAAGTCCCCACCAGAATAGAAAAACAAGTACACACATGCACGCACACACACACACACACACACACACACACACACATTAACATTTGCATTCGTCAGTTAGTTAAATGACAGAAACAATAGATAACATCATTTTGTTTTCTACCTTGTTGAACTCCACTGGGCTAAAGATATCGATCCTCTCAGAAAATAGCTTGTGAATGTTACTGAGCAAGTTTGTGTCCATTGGAGCACTGGAACAAAAAAGATAAACCATTATAAACAATATCCTCAGTGTGACTATGTATAATCCATTAAAGGCATGTGATCAGCTAAAGAAAAAAAGAAGGAAAACATAATACAACAGTAATGATGCTAAAAAATATTAATATAATTTTTGTATTAAAGTATTTAATAATAATTATAATAATAAGTACAATATTATAGTTTTTTTTGTTTTCAAATATAAAACTATAAGCTTATATTTTGCCTGAAAATGCAGGGAGGCTTAAAATTCTCTTTTGTTTAAAATAGATTTACAAATTACTCTCAATATTGGGAAAATGGTTGGTGCAGCTGCTTTTTTTCAAATGCCCATCAAATGATTTAAAGTCAGTAAAATGGGTGAAGTGATTGTGCACCTGGGAGTGTAGCTAGGTGCGTAGCGGATCTGCTGTCTTGAGCTGCTGTACACAGAGAAGGTGCGTTTGCTGGAGTCACTGCTGTGGGCTTTCCTTACTCCTTCCTCATAAAGCAGTCCCACCTTGTAGCACATGTGCAGGCAAAATTGGTTTATGCAAACGGTTAAGAATTTATATGTATATTTTTTCCTGGATCCAAACGGTCTGTTACATATCTACAATCTTTTTTTGTATACGAAATATAAAACAAATGTTTGGTGCAATACCTGAACATCAATAGAGGTGGTATCTTCCACCACCCTCTTCATTACAGCCCGGACATTTCTAGGTTCAATGGTGTTCACCCAGTCTCTCGTTTCCACGCTCTTCCTCAGCATTTGACTGATGATTAATCCTTGAACCTGGATCAAAACAAAACTTGCTTAACAAATGTTGTCCAACAGCAGTCCTAGCCAGAAATAAAAGACTCTGTACAGCTGAACTTAGTTTTGACTTAGTTACCTTCACATAGTGGTTCAGTAATTTCTGAGCAGCTTCTCTGGCCTCTGCACAAAGTGCTGTAACTGGAGTGACTGGAGTGTGGTGCTGTTTAGAGAGGAAAGGTCAATATGAATAGAGTATTTAGAGAGTTTATTTCAACAGAATATAATGTATATGGAATACCTGTACGAGAAACTGTTCATCTGTGAGTGTGAGGATGTAGGAGATGGTGGAGGTCTCATAGTCCAGACAGAGACGAGAGAGCAACAGAAGGAGAGCAGGAGGCGTGGATCCTCCTCTGTCCCCTGCGCTCTCACAGTACTGACGAGACGATTGGCAAATGAACTTAATAAAGCTCACCACCAGGCCCTCACGTACACCTTGGCTGCAAAACTCACCCTGAGAGAAACATACGAGAGGTATTAGAAAAGCAAACAAAACATTGGAACATACTTCATTTTAAACCAAATAAATTTTATGATTTTATTTTTTTACAGGATTGGTATGAAACTTGGGGACTGTTGTGAACAACAAATAAAACATAGACATGGTAAGAAAAATGGTGCTAAAAATAGTAACATCACCATAGTAAATGAATAGGAAATTAGTAAGAAAATAGTAAAAAAAATAAAAATAAAAAAAATAGGGAAAATATGAAAATACAGAGCAATCTACAAATCAAGTCTAATACAAGTTTTTAATAAGGTCTAAATATATATCCAAATGCTAAACTTAAATGGAAGTCTGAAAATTCTCTTATAAGCAACTAGGTAATACAATGCACACTCAATTTTCTCTTTCTTTCTCTCTCTCTCTATACACACACACACACAACAACACATTGTTATATTATAGGGGTTTACAGGCATTATGTGATTATACCAAAATACACAACTTATTTTCTTTATTTCTTCAACCACAATGCTCAAAATTGTCTTCCATGCACTTAATTATTAAATATCTTTGCTCTATTTTTAACTTCAACACTGTGTTTGGAATTGTTTTACATAAATTAATAAAATATATTTTAATCTATAGGTGAAAATTGTCTAGTGTCATAAAAATTCTCCTTAATACAAAAATTCTAAATATTTTAACAAATGACTGAAAATGTTTTAACCACCAAGTGAGGAAAACCAGACGGTTACTGTATGGGGTTCTATACTTAAATGTCCTATACGTGGTACTTTTTAATATATAACTTCAATATATACACTTTAATCTTTACCTTGAAATAGGGCTTGTTGGAGAATGTGATGTCCTTTGCTGTGAAGAGATGCACTGATGCTAATACAGACTTCAACTGATTCAGAATAAAGTTTGATAAGGACGACAGCAGTTCTGGCAGACTGGGTGTGGCATCTTTACTTGAAGCCCCGCCTCCGGATGCACTAGCCCCTCCCACTGATAGACGGGGTGCAGCCAAAGCCTGTCTTACATCAGTAAGGCTGTCATGGTAGAAGGTTTGTAAGGCGGACAGGTACTGCTTGATTCTCTCTCTTGCTGCCCGCACCACTATCTCCGTTCCTTGACTGGGCACTGCCGACCCTGGAAGTAATTTGGATATGGCCTGTAATCTGCGATGGAAGCGATCCAGGGCTCTCACTAACAGAGAGTTATCACTCACTCCCTTCTCTTCCTGTATCCTCCTCTCCACTAGAGAGAAGTATCTAGCAGCCAGAGTGTCCACAAACACATGCAGCTTGCCATTAGCCATCTCTGGGATGTTCTTTGAAGCTAATTCACCCTCCTGTGGACGGTTGATAAACAATTCTTGATAGGAGGCAATGACTAAACAGAGACTACTGACAAACTCATTACATCCTCGATCTATAAACTCAAGAATGTCTGTTCCGGCAGTAGGAGAGAGGAATGGATTGGTCGTGGAAGAACTAGAAGGAGATACAGGATTTGATCCAGGGTTGGTTTTTTGAACCAAGTCTCCACCAGTATCAGTAACTGGAGAGTCTTTAAGCTCCGCCTCCAGTCCCTGGAGATCTGCCTCAAACCTAGACTGGGCATGGCTGAGGAATTTGTCACAGAGCTCTTCTGCTGGCTCATCTAACTGCAGAAGAAGCTCAACACATTCAGAAAGGTCTTTAGCACTTGAACCTCCATCCCTGCAAGCAAAGACGAATTAATAAATTACATGAGGTAAGATTTTATGGAAGGCATTTTGACTGGATGTAAATGATTTTTAAATGGTTAGTTCACCCTCTGACCCAATGCAATTGACAAAGGTAGTTAAAGGGATATGGGTTAATGGGACAGTCTCAAGCCTCCTGGTTTTAATCCAAAATATCTTAAAATTAAGTTCCAAAGACGAACAAAGATTTTATGGGTTTGGAACGACATGGGGGTAAATGATTAATGACAAAATTTTCATTTTGGGGGTGGAGTATCCCTTTAATGACATCATTAAAATAGTCCAATTGACATTGATGGTTCAAAATTAATTTTATGAAGCTACCTGAATTATCTTTGTGTGGAAAAAAGTATTCTTGTAGCTTCTTAAAACTAAGGTTGAACCTCTGATGTCGCATGGACTGTTTTAACAATGTCCTTACTACCTTTCTCGGCCTTTAAGATGCTATTTGTATTGCTTTCTTTCGGAGGATCTGACCTCTTTCATTAAAAATTGCTTAATTTGTGAATCAAGGTCCTATGGTTTTGGAAAGACATGAGGGTGAGTAACGAATGACAGAATGTCCATTTTTGGGTTAACTATACCAAATACAAAATCAAAAGTTCAGATGCTTCTCACTAAATTCTACTAGACCAAACACGGTTAATTTTTTTTATTAATAGAAATATATGCCATGATATCCCACAAAGCACAGACCTGAATTTCTGTCGCAGCTGTTGAGCGAGCTTCTCCATAATGACATGGCAGTCATCTTGGATTCCCCTGAAAGAGGGCATATGACTATACTGCTGTAGTACACAGCGTGCCCTCCGATGGGCACTCACTGCCTGGGCATAGGCCTGCAGCTCCAGACACTTATTGAGCCTTGCTGGCAGCTCAAACAGGAACTGGAGCTTACGTAGGAGAGTGTGAACACCTATACAGAATATGAAAGAGCCATGGCTTACAGGGAGGCAGAAATCAATTTCACCTTTAAATCAGATGAACATGTACCTAATGTGGTTTTGAAGTCATAAAGGTTGTTACACTACCAATACAAGCCTCGAACATGGATCATTTATCATTACTGTCATCCGTTCATATCACATTAATATTCATACCTGATAGTTTCGTGATTTGTGCATGCTGGTCCTGCAATGTCCCACTAATATGGGCACTAAACTCTGTGATAGCAGCCATGTTCGCAGACAAACAGTCCATTTCATCTTCCATCTTCTTGAAATCATTCTTCATTTTTCTGATTGTGTCTGTGGAGAGACAAATAAAATTAAATAAATGCCATACACTGCGAAATTCAATGAGAATAAGAACGGTCAATTATGAGTTCAAGCCATGGTAACTTCAATAGTAAAATCTGAACAACTTTCATCTGTTCACAAACCTGTAGCTGAGATGAACTTATTGTAGTTTTCATAAACCAGGGTTTGCATGTCACTGTCCAGAGATCTGATCTGTTTCACCATGCAGCTCTCATGATCCATCAACTCACCCAAAGAACACTCCATCCTCAACTGAAACACAAACAAGACATTTCAAAAATAAGCCGCAGTAAATCGGAGCCTTCTAGCAAAAAATTAAATAAAAAATATAATCACATACGGGTATTTATGGGAGAATAATTTATATGTAGTATAAAACGCTGAATAAAACCACAGAGTGACAGCTTACTCGTTGCAACACTGATAACATATGTGTACACCTCTAACGTAAATAATACACAATAAACACCTAGTCTTTATCATTATTCATGACACTACCTTATTTAAATAAACCTCCGGGTCGAAATGTGGTCCGTTGATATCACACGGATCCAGAGACTCGGCTTGTTCTGTGACTTTTCCTTCCTCATTCAGGCCGTAGTAGTGCTTCAGCATACTGTGAGCCCGCCGTCGCCGGTTCGGGTCCGAGTCCGGTGGGGTTGTAGCTGAACTCATTTCTACTACAGTTCAACTATAGCCTAATTTTAGAGCGAGAAGGACTTTATCTCATGAATGAATGTGGTTGCAACCTGCCAGCTCACTCAGTCTGTTGATGTGGCTGCTGCTGCTCTGATCCAAAATGGCGTTACTGTAGACAGTATTTCAAAATAAAGGTACGGCCGTGAGTTATACTGTACATATATATATATATATATATATATATATATATATATATATATATATATATATATATATATACAATAACTACAATGTAAATAATGTAAACGTTACAAATAATGGATGCTTGTCACTGCTTTCATACATTAAAATATACACAGTATTTAGTTTGTTACATTTATTTCGTTCCTTCTTTTTCTCCTCAAGATTTAATTCTACTACACATCAAAGACCTTATTACAGGCATAGTTCGTTTAAATAAAACATTAATAAACAATCCATAATATAGAAATTTATTTACTGATAGGTATGCCAGAAGTTAGTGCAAAGTGGGAATAAAAAGGTTTAGTGTTGCATATAAATGTTTTTTTTTTGTTAATTTTACAATAAAAATGTGGGTAGTGAAATTTGTGTATAAAGCCTCATAAACAACAGAAGGTAGTGGAGATGCAATTTCAAAAGACAGATAACAACAATACAACTATCAACAGATTAAATTAAAAAAAAAAAGGCACTTTAAATTCGAAAGATTCAGTATTTCTATAACACGGATGTGACTATCTACAGCACAGTTAGTAGGTACACAGTGTGTGTGATCTTCATATTGAAATATAAACATTGGATTAGTTTTAGAGTGGAATATATAATAAGGTACAGAACGTAAAAAAAACGGGAATAAGCATTTTAGGATTAAAATCTTGACAACAAGTGTTTTGCATAAATACAGAAATGTAGTGGGTGTACTGATCGTTTTGCTCCATTCAGCTGGCTGGTTTCCATTCACAGCTCAGCTTGTGATGCAACAGTTTTCATTTTCCACACTTTTAAATGTGATCGAGTGCAAGCAGATAAAGAAACATTCACAAAACAACATGCACACCACAAAATCAATTTAAGACAATAGATGTCATGCACTGATAAATACAGAATTGTGTTTGGTAACTGATGACCTGTTAATGTAGGGCTCGACCTTAAGATTTGACAGGTACGTTTAAGAACAATTAAGTCATTTGTTAAAAAAAATAAATAAATAAGCGCAGTGCATTGACATCGATTACCAAAACAGGAGGTATAATGAACAAATTCATTCATTTAGTAATTCTTCACAATTCAAAACATCAGTAAAGTTCCTAAATTGTTTGGTAATGATGTCAAAGGGAGAATAACTGGACATTCAGAATCAGAGGTTATGATTAAATGACTTCCTTTGACATTTTTCTTCTAACCGTCCTGGACAATTGTTAATGTCGGGCCCTATTACTATTATTATCGTAAAAAATATACATTTCATATAGTTAGGTACATTCAAGCTCTAAGACTGGAATCACCTATTGCTCATCAAGCACCTACAGAACTGGTGATTCAATGTATTAAACACAATTCTCTCTGCTTTACAAATGCAGATTATGCTCACATATGACCTGGATTGTTTTCAGCAGTGCATTACATGCACACCATCAGAAAGATATGATTCTCCAGAGCAACAAGGTAGTGGGACCACTACTACAGTCAACTGCACTTAATGTGTTGAGTCATGATTTACCTTTGGTCACCACTGAACAAAAAAAAAAAAAAAATCGTACAAATAAGAAGTTTGCATATGCAAACAAGCCCTGTAGTAAACAGAGAGCAAAAACAATACACACATACAGCAGACAAGTAGCATAGAATGTCATAATCTCAGTCTGCGCTGTCTTTGCAATGCTTTGCCACAGACAGCAGCCCTGGTTTTGCATATAGGAGTGGATGTCCTATACTAGAGGCAATGACTCTTTGCTTTGGTGCAGCAGGTTTAGTATTAGCAGTATTAGTGACATGGATTAAAGTGCTGGACTACTGTACTCTTGATTTATAGCCACTGGGATGTAGTTTCGTTTGATGTTTGCATAGTAGAATCTACATTCAGAACAGTGACCTAAACAGAGCTTTCGGATTGTGTCTCATAGTCTTGCCCTTGCAACCAAAATATCTTTAAATTAGTTTAACAAAACAGCATTATTGAAGCAAATTTCACATTCGCTTTCAACAGCCAACAAAGAGCTTTAACTTAAAACTGTGACATAACACACAAATTATCTATAAATACTGGTTTAGCTCTTCAGTCTGTGATCTTGGTCCGATCCGTCCATTCAGATGGTTTTGCACAGTGTCTCTGAGGATCTATATAGACAGATGTAGTTCTGGTCACCGGGCAGAAGAGGGCAGTGTTGAAGCTGGGGCTCATCCTTGCTCCAAACTTTCAGTCACCTGAACTGCAGAGTAAGTGGGAGACTGAGCCGGTCGCGTGAAGAAAGAAGCAGCTCTTTTGGGCTTCAGACGTTTAATCTCTTTGCCTGAAACAATGGCAAAGAGGTAAATTAAAATGAGCTTTGTCCCAGTATATTATTTCCTCATTGTAGACGATAAAATGTAATGGTCAGAACAAATGAACACCAGTTGCATCCATCGCACCAATGCAATTTTAGTCTCTTACCATCATCAACGTAGCTGATGGTGTTGAGTGAATGGACTCGGTTACAGACCACGCTGCTCTGCCTGCGCATTTTCCCCTGCCGTCGCTCTCGGGTTTTCTCATTGGTTTCCCGACCCGTAGGTTCTGGGGAAGGTGTGAGCTCACCGTCAGTACCAGCAGCTGCTGACTCGCCAACAGAGCGCAACTCCACACAAAACTCAATAAGACCACTCATTAGTTCAGCCTAGAGGACAAAATAAAGTACTTATTTAATACAACTATAATACAAGTAAATACAGTTTATCCCCTGCTCATTTTGTAAGTTTGCCCACTTACAAATAAATGAAGTGTTTGTAATGTTTATAGTAAATTTGTTTTAATGGATAGAGACAGAATACCACCCCAGGAATCCCCCCAAAAAAAACACATTATATAAAGGCTAGAGATTGATTTGTATTTTAATGAATGAAAACTTTAAGGATTTAGAGAGGATCTGTAAAGAGTAGTGGACCAAAATCCCTCTTGAGATGTGTGCAAACCTGGTGACCAACTAAAAACAAATGTCTTAACTAGGGTTTCTTCACCAAGTACCGAGTCATGTTTTGCTTGAAATACTTATTTCACTCATTGAAATGCAAATAATTTCTAACCTTTATATAATGTTTTTTTTTCTGGATTTTTTGGTTGGTTTTCTGTCTCTACACGTTAAAATAAACATACCATAAAAATTACAGACCCTTCTTTTGTTGACAAACTTACAGCAGAGGATCAAATAAATATTATGCCCACTGTATATGTTATATATAATTATATCATAAAAATGTACATACCTAAAACTCTTCTAATGTTTGGGGTCAGTAATCAAAATATATTAGTAAAAATAATAGTGTGAAAAGTTTTTAAAACTTAAAATAACTTTTCTATATAATGGTAATTGATTCTATAACTGTAGTCTTCAGAGTCACATGATCATTCAGAAATCATTCTAATATGCAGATTTGCTGCTCAAGAAACAATTCTCAAAAAACATTTTACTGAAAACCGATACTGTGCTATAATCTTTTTGTGAAATTCCTTGATGGAATAAAAAGATAAACAGCATTTACTTGAAACTTGTGTTAAATTATACATGTCTTTAGGTCTATTTTGTCCAATTTAATGTATCCTTGAATTAAAATATTAATTCGTTTGATAAAGAAATATATTTATGGCACATTTATCATCTGATAATATTTAAAAATTCATTTTATTTAGCATTTACTTATTTTATTGCTACAATACTTGCTTACACTGTCAAAAATAACAACATTAGTCATTATGTGCTCACCTTTTTTGAATAAATCTTTAATAACTTGTTGACAGGCATGCCAGCCTCCTCTCCATCAAACTCCAACCAGAGTATATGGGAGTCTCCCTCTGTCTCAGGATAGCTGTGATCCCAGGAAAGCTCACTGAACTTGAGACCAAGGAGGACGTGCTTCTCTTTCACATCCATGACGTACACTCCTTCCAGACTGATGCCCACACTCACTGCCTTACGGCCACCTCTGTGAAGAAGACCCTGGGCTGGCTTGTCTATCTCCCCCATGAAAAAAGCACATCTGTAAAGAAAAAAGAACTACACATAGGTAAGGCTCAGACATATTTGAACAGCTTTCCACCTGCGATGATCATACCCGTAGTAAGGCAGGGTGTGGCAGCTCCTGAGGTATTGGTGCAGCAGAGCGATGTGCTCCAGACTAGAGCCAGCGGCAGCAGAGGAACAGACTGAACGATACTCCTTTATAAGATTTTGCTCCATCTCTGCATTCCTCCCACCTCTCCCCCTCAGTGTGGACAGAAAACCTCCACCTCCTAATGCAGCGTGGGCCGGTAGGAATGATGGCAGCTTCTTCTCCCTGGAATAACATTACAGGTAGAAATTGAAAATGTAGTTACAGCAAATTAGTTAATAACATTATACTGTAATAACCAGCTAATTAATTCTAGGACGGAATGATGAAAACATATTAATTACATTCTAAATGTTACATTTAAGTGTTTATTTTTTTAAATAAAAACAACTTAAAATACAATACTTACACATATCTTTTACACATGTACTTAGTATAGTAACAACAGTAACTAAAGTAACTTGTTTCCTTATCAAGTTGCTTTGGATAAATCATCTGCTAAATACAAAAAAAAAACTTAAACATAAATGTAGCAAATTCTGCATAATTTTAAGCAAATAACCAAATACCAAACCCGGAATATACATGTCAAAACCTCAAAATAAAGTCAAAACAAACACTGAAAAATGGACAAAAGATACTGTATTTTTCGGACTATAAGTCGCACCTAAGTATAAGTCGCATCAGTCCAAAAATACGTCAAGACGAGGAAAAAAAACATAAGTCTACCCTCTCGCGGCTGTAGACGGTAATGTTTTCTCTTGGTTCATGTCAAATTAATTTTGATAAATAAGTCGCACCTGACTAGAAGTCGCAGGACCAGCCAAACTATGAAAAAAAGTGCGACTTATAGTCCGGAAAATACGGTAAGTGAAACCTCAACTTTGCATAAAAATATATATAAAAAAATAAAATAAATTGTAATTCTGCCATTAATTGCTCACCCTCATGTTGTTCCAAACCCGTAAGACTTTTGTTTATTTTCGGAACACAAGTTTAGATATTTTTGATGAAATCGGAGAGCTTTCTGACCCTTCATAGACAAGAATTGTTTAATAAAGTCGTTTATTTTTTCTTTGCACACAAAAGTATTCTCAAAGTTTTGCAAACTTACTGTTGAACTACTGAAGTCACATGGACTGTTTTTCTTTCTGGGCTTGAGAACATTACAGTTAAAGTGCTATCTATGCAGGGTCAGAAAGCTCTCTGAATTTATCGAAATATCTTAATTTGTGTCCCGAAGATAAACTAAAGTCTTACGGGATTGGACATGACATGAGGAAGAGTGATAAATGATAATTTTCATTTTTGGGTGAACTAACCCTTTAACCATTTAATCACTGATCTAGGAGCAGAGAAGGGCACCTGATAGCCACTGTTAGAGCCTGGTCATCAAGTCCAGTCCCCAGCTCAATGGCACAGGACAAAGCTCCCAATCTCAGCCAGTGTTCTGGGTCACAGGGGTAACGACCCTCTAAGATATTCATCTTGGCCTCTTCATAGAGTAGCCTCAAAACTCCTTCATCTTCAATCTGACATTACAAAATAAAGACGTAACACAAAATTAATTAAGATCATGGAATCACAAAACACATTTTGAAATGAACTTATTTAACATATCAATACTTCAAATTCTGTTAATACATTAAAAAAAAAAATAAACAATCAGCTTTGCCATAACTGAAGCAGAAGTACTAGAAATACCATGATAGGCTACATGGGTTTTGAGTCAAAGGCCTGGTGCACACTGTATGTCTGAGATAAACATGAGGAATTGTAAAAGATTATGCATGTCTATATGGTTGATATGTAATATAAAATTCTTTAGGAAGCGTTATGTTATGATCGCTCTTAAACATAAAAGGTTCATGACCTCATCTGGCCAGCCTAATAACTTCAGGCACAAACGATCAATCAAGTCCAAAGTCTTTGATAAGATGTACAGTATAGCACTGCACAGTCTGACATGCAAGACATTTGACATTGTACATGTGGCTTTGGCTTTTGCGCAATATCTCTCTGGAGTCATATTACATAACCTGACAAGCAAACATGTTAGCAGACAAAGAAAAACTTAAAAGTGTGCACTGGGCTTTAAGGGGTATTTCACCCAAAAGATTCATCATATACTCAGCCTCATGTGGTTCCAAACCTTACTTACCTTCTTTAGTAAAATAAAAAAGAATATTTTGAATAGATGAATGGAATTAATAAATAAATGAATAAATATATTGAAACTCACTGGGGTCCAGTTATATGGACAAAAAAAAACACTTAAAAAATATTGTGTTGTGCAGCTGAAATAACGTTGGGTCCCACTGACCTCCAAAAAGAAATGTCATACATAATTTTGGAAATACATGAGGGTGAGTAAATAAGATAATCTTTAAATTAATCTTAATTTTTTATGAACATTCCTTTAAAACTAAAAAACACACCTGAAGTTCTTTTGACTTGGGATAAAAAACATTTCTTTTGTACAGAAGACATGGCTCATCTGAAAAATACAAAGATGTTTTTTTGTTAAACACCTTAATGTTTCAAGTGAAGCGAAATGTGCAAAAGCAAACATCACAACAAGCATACCTTGAGAAATGTCTTCTTGGGGGGCGTCGGTAAAGCGATACAGCAGGTCTTGCCACTGACGACACAGCTTGTAGGGCAAATGTTTCGGCTTCAACTGCAGGTCTGTGCAGACATATCACAATGAAATCAGACTAAAGATTGTAAACAATAGGAAGAACTCCATAAAAAAATATGATGACCAAACGCTACGGCATAATTTCCTCTGTTAAATAATAAGACTATATGTCTAACTAAAGGTTGGAACAGAACACACAACTTTTGCACAGAATTTTGCCCTAATTTTTAGTATGGATGGGTTGACACTAGTAGCCGGAAGTCAGTGCCAGTCTGTAGATTTAAAACAGACAGAGTTGACATAAAAATGCATATTGCTTTCTTTTGTCATGTTTTTGTCTGTATCAGTTACAAGGTTGGCAAGTGTATGTGTAATGCCTAGTGTAATGCCTGTGTTTTCAAATCTGTACCGATTATAAAAGTCATGCAGTGTATTCCAGACATTTAAAAGTAAAAAGCTGCCCTTGTTTTAAAAGACATCAAATAAACCACAAATGCCAGCGGGTGACTTTAACGCCCTGAAAACTTCCTGGTGTCCCCTCCCAACACTTCACTTACAAATCAGCCTAAGACACTGTAAATGCCATCATTGTGCTTGCCCTTTTTCATAACCTAAATACGAAAAGGTCATAAATTCTGTATCAGCCTGACATCTGAGCACAGCACAAAAGAACGATCATTACCAAGCAAAGGAGAGCAGAACCAGAAAGCGAACACATCTACGGCAGTGCTGGGAATGTTGAGGGCTTCTCGGACATTGCGGCCGAGCTCCTGCGCATTCATACAACCGAGACCCTCCAAAGTCAAGTGCACTGCACTGTCGCTCGCCAAGTACACCAACAAATCCTGAGCTGGAGAAACACAAGAGGGACAAATGATCATGTCAGGTCAAGCATGATCAGATCAGGACCTCCAGTCTGGGGACATCAGAACTAACCTCTGGTGACTGAAGAAGCCACACTTCCTCGCTGGGACTGAGAGTGCTCTGATGAATCAGGGAGGAAGTCGCCATCATCTCCCTCCATCTAATCCAGAAACAAACACAACTACTGAGTAGGAAACACAAGGCATTTTATTGCTATTTGTTATTGGTATATTCCGTCCAAACTAAGCATAAAAAGAAAAAAAAAAATCATCAATATGATAGTAGTTTTCATAGCAAAATTATAAGTCATATGCATAAACAAGTTTATAAAACATTGAAGGCTAACGCAGCAACTCTTTAAGTTCCTGAACCACTATGTTTTGCAGTTTGTTTTCGCTATGTAAATCTCACCTTGTTTACTATAACGTTACTTGGTTAAATACGGTAATACTATCAAAAAAAGTGTAGGGAATTAAAAGAAAAAAAGACAGCTGACGTCCCGGCAAACGTTAGCTAAGTTAGCAACTCCAGTAACAGTCAGGACACCAAACAAAACACAACAACATACCGAGACACTGTCCTTCGTTTCAGAAGCTTCTTTCTTGATGTAAACAGGCAGGAAAACCAGCAGTATTTGACGGGGGATTAAGTTACATAAAAGCTGAGAGTATGACGGCAGCAGCAGTGCAGCTGTATGATGTTCTCAAAACAGCGTCCACCAGTGAAATCAGCCCAATAACAGAAAAAACACGCAGACCTGGAGCAGAAAGATCTACGGCCCAGACAGCGTCAGAGTCACGCCCCTGTTGTTCCTGATGCGTCCAGTAGGGGGAGGAGGATATAACACATCATTATTAACCGTCTCGTCCATAGACATTGACTAATTGAGAGTTTTGTGTGAATTTAAATATAAACATTACATTAAGATATCAGATGATCTAAACTACGATTTAAAATATATATATGTATATATTTGGATCAAATGGACAATGTAATGATACATGATTGTATGTAGCGTAATTAGCCTATATTCACTGTAGTTTTTCATATATACAGGGGACGGAGTAATATTTAAATTTATGCATTTAGCAGACACTTTTATCCAAAGCGACTTACAGTGCATTCAGGCTATCAATGTTTACATATCATATCATATTATGATATATATGTTGTTGTTAATTTATAGGCCTAAATAAAGTTACATTCAGATATTAACCATATTTAGCCCATCAGAAATACAGTGTAATCATATGGACCATCAATGAAATATGTAATGTAGTATATATATTCACTACTGGTTGTCATACGGCTACAGAACAGTGTCCTACAAAGCACTTTATAAAGACAAACAAAGTTCACCCTTTTCTATAATTCCAAGGGCCATTTAGCTATTTGAGAAGAAAGAGACAACTTTTTGTGTAAAACAATATTATTAACACCATTTATTAAAAACATGAACTAGGATGACTCCTGTTGATGACTCTCTTTTAATTGTTGTTCAGTCTTTCTGTCAAAATGCTCCTGCTCGCTGATAAAAACAAAACTTGGATAGTTGTACAAAGAAATGGTTATTTGTGAATAATGGCAGGATGTCATGTTTGACCAGGTTTTCCTTTATAGTATATTGTCATGTAAATGACAGGTCCTCGCAGAAATTTCTCCTCAGCCTTTATTTTGGACAGATTTTCCACAAAAGCCAGGGCATAGATAATGGACTACCAGAGAAAGAATTGAGATTGATCACACACCCCAAGTAGCCAAGTATGATTTCACATTCTTAGCTTTTCCCAACCAAAACAAAAAAGTGAAGTAAAAAGTGTCACTTCTATAATAACCACAAAAAACATTAATTTTGAGCATTGGTTTCACATTATGGATAAACTATTTGACATTGAAAACAATGTGAATCTGACATCATACAGAGCACAGCTAACACGAGACCAACCTCTGGAAAAAGTACACCTGATGAATTTGATCTAGTGACTGTGGGTGTGCTGTCCAGAACTGAAGTCTGCTGACCCCCAATACGACAACTCTAGTTACCAACAATAAACAGGCAGATTCATAATTTAAATGTTTTAATTTCATTTAAATTGTTTGAATGTAGATTATCAATAATAGAAAAGTGAGTATTGAAAAATGTTTTTTGTCCTTACAATGGGATCTAGTGATATTTTTTAAGCATACCACTGATTTGAGATATAAAAAAAAATCTTCAAAATATTTTGCACTCTCCATGACAAAAGCAACATGAAGTGACATCAATTATGAGTTTAATTTCAAGGTAAACTATACTTTTCAATATCTTTATATAAAATAATAAAGCAGTCACAGGCCCACACAAAAACTAAAGTAGAAGCAATTGAATACACACAAAAAACATTGTTTATTCTCACAGAACCACAGAAAAACTCCAAATGAGAATGTTGGAGAGTCCCTGCTTTAACATGCGGATGAACAATGACTTCAACCACTTGATCTTCTTAAAAACATGAACAAGAAAAAGCACCACTTCAACAAGTTGCAAATCCCAGTTCATTGTTTATGAATTTTCAAATGATTGGGTCAGTTGTGAAAGTTAACAGCTATTAACACAGTGATCTGGACATTTTCACCTTCATTCTTTAGGCAAGTACCTGCATCAATATGTGCCAGTGCTTTAGTCTTATTTTCAGAGACAACACAAATGTGGGAAGAGCCATGAATGTTTTGGTTAAACAACAGTAATGACTTCTGACTTTATTGAGCACCATGTAGGATATAGTCTGTCGTTAATACCCACATTGGCCACCTCAACACTATACGCCTGTGTCCAGTCCTGCTCGTCACGCTCCCTGAGAAAATATGACAGCGATCTAACAGCACCCGCTGCCTGACTGTTGCACCGGGGTGCTTTCAATTTTAAGATCAGGTTTCTCTGAACCCCCTGAAGTCCCTGGTCTCATGCGCTTCTTTATCTCCTCTGCCATGGTCATGAAGGCCTGCTCCACGTTTGTGGCATTTTTGGCACTCGTCTCAAGGAAAGGGATGCCAAGAGAGTCTGCAAACTCCTAAAAAAGGGTTGGAGAAAGAAGAATAGTCTTTCTGTAGAGAATAGTGTTTTCTGTTAATGTAAGTTAATGTATAACTAAAAGTGTTTGGTGTTGAAAAGACATAGCTTACCTTTCCAATTGATCCTCTGCAGTGAATGGGTGCCGTCAGAATGAGAGTTTGATTAAAAACAACACAATAATCCACAAATTATCCAGACAAGACAACTTTTTCACCGAGGGATGCATTATGAAGGGTTATTATTAGTAGTATTTTGGCCAGAAGCAATTGATGAATATTTTCCTCACAAATAAACAGCTTTTAATTTCAGAAGACATTCATTGATGAACTGGAGTCATGTGGATTACTTGTGATGTTTGGACTCTCATTCTGACGGCACCCATTGACTACAGAGGATCCACTGCTGAGCAAGTGATATAATGCTTAACTTCCAAATCTGTTCAAATGAAGAAACAAACTTATCTACATCATGGATGGCCTGAGGGCGAGTTAATTTTCAGCTATTTTTGTTTTGAGTTAACTATTTCTAAGTCTAAAGTCTAAAAGGAAGTTCATTATTTCCCTATCAACCAACCTTTGCTGTAGTGTAGTCCACAACTTTTTTTGTAGTGAGGTCACACTTATTTCCTACAAGTAGTTTGTTGACATTCTCACTTGCATAGCGATCGATTTCTTTCAGCCACTGTTTCACATTGTTGTAGGACTCCTGAAAAAACACCAGCATTCAACTTTTAAGAATGTGTGCAGTTCTGATTACATTTGAGAAGTAAACCTATATTACTAAGCAGCAGTCATAAATGATTCAAACCTGATCGGTGACATCGTACACAACAATGATCCCATGAGCTCCTCTGTAGTAGCTAGATGTAATTGTGCGGAATCGCTCCTGTCCAGCGGTGTCCCACTGTAAACGTTTACATGTCTCATTTAACTGTAAATTTACATTAAAAGGCACACTTAAGATGAATCCTAAAGTCTACAAACTCACTATCTGCAGTTTAATAGTTTTTCCATCCAACTCAATAGTTCGGATCTTGAAATCCACTCCGATCGTGCTGATGAAACTCTCTGTGTAGGTGTCGTCCTGGAAAAGAAAAATCAATCATATTTCAAGCACACATAGTCAGAGATCATTCATATCCAAAGATGCTGTAAAAAAATAAAATAAAAACACTTACTGCAAAACGCAATAAAATGCAAGATTTTCCAACTCCAGAATCTCCAATCAGAAGAAGCTTGAATAAGTAGTCACTGTGAAAATATGCACAAAAAGTATCAGTTATGAGATGTTCTTTTTATATATAAAATATATTATTCATATAATACTAATATTAAATACTATAATATAATTTATTTATAATTATTGAATAATAATGTTAATATAACAATTATATAAATTATATATAATTTAAATGATTAATATACAACCCTGTCTTCAATGATCCAAAAAAAGCTCATGTTACTCCTCTCCTCCACTGGCTACCAGTAGCTGCTCGCATCAAATTCAAGGTACTGACGCTTGCCTACAAGACGACCACTGGCACGGCACCAACATAAACTCACTAGTTCAATCTTATGTGCCCTCCAGAAGTTTGCACTCTGCAAATGAACGATGCCTTGTGGTGCCATCCTAAAGAAGTTAAAATTCACTCTCACAGACCTTTTCCTGGACTGTGCCCAGCTTGTGGAATGACCTCCCAAGCTAACTGCTTCTATTGTTCTCATTTGTAAGTCGCTTTGGATAAAAGTGTCTCCTAAATGATTAAATGTAAATGTAATCATTATATAAATTGAACAGCAACTGGAAATTTGGTTTACCTGCCAACAAAAGTTTCAAGGAAATTGTGAGAGGTCATAAATGTTCATAGTTCTCATGACTTACTATTCAGGGTTCATGATGTGACAGCAAAGGGATTGTTATTGTTTGTCCAGCTGGTAGAAGCACTCTGGGCCGCTTACTGTTCACCGGCTGACCGCAAAATCTGAGCCAGTGTTTAGCCTGGAATAGTAGCAATAAAAAGGGGATCTCTGAGTTTTGTTAAGCCTTTGTGCACCGTTCCCAGACCTCCTTGTAAAATCAACCCACCAGTCTGACTTTACGTCTCCTCTCTCCTCTGTGCTCTCTGGTTTTACAAGGCGCAGGTGCGGCAGTGACGGATGATGATGCGCCGCTTTTCTGACCCGCTTTCGCCGCCTAGTGGTGGGGTCCATGCATTTGTAATTTTGTGCATACGTTTTCAGAATTCAGAAAGCATAGTAAACTGTAAAGTTATGTAAAGTAAAGTTGGCTTGTGCTTTGTAATTATAAAATATGATGATATTGTGTAGTGTTTGCCCCTTAAGACAAACGACCAAGGCTCAAATGTGGTTGCTTGAGGTTAATGTGTGGCTTATATATAATATAATATTACACTTTTAATTTTTTATTTACATTATAATCGAATTAAATGTGTGCATATGTGTGTTTACTCTCATCAAGTTTTAGGTAGAAAAAAAAAAACAGATTAAACAGAAATTCAAACAGCATCAAACTTTATTGAATAAAACATCCTAAATCTTAAAATAGGAATGAATAACATTTAAATATCAAAAAGAGTACATATGGAGAAAATACTTTTTTATATATCTATAAAACAATCCTTAAATATTTTTCATTTTGAATTAGCTTTTAAGGTTTAAAACAGAAAAATACAGAATGGCTTCATTTTATATAAAAAGCCCCTTTTCAAAAGGTATTAAACCTCTAAAGGCACTGCAATGCAAAAGAACTTTATGAATACATTCATTTGGAGAAATATATTGTCTGATGAAACATAATTTGCAGATAATACAAGACAACAGCCCAACAGAGACATTTTGGCATACCAGGAAACAACGCATTTAAATAAATAATGTAAAAACAGAAAAACTTTGGCGCAAGTCAAAATGACAAACATTACGAAGGAGAGAAAACCCTGCTTGCCTGATCAGATTGTAAGAAATATTTATTGAGCAGTTTTATTTGTTTCAGAAAAAAAAAAAAAAAAATCCTGACTTGTTGTGGGACAGAAGTCTCAATAAATATTGGATTTCTTGCAACCTACAGCATTGTGCAGGATTCTTCCCTTTTCTTATTATTTCTTGATATCAGTTCAACTGTTTGCAACCATTCAGGTGTGTGAAGGCTGTTTGTTTATTGTCCAATAAAAAAGACCTTCTTTCAGGTTTTAAGTTTTAAAGTAATATTGCTTAAAATACTAAACTCTCGACCAGTGAAACCTGGGAAAACCTTCAAAACATTGTGCAAACTTTCAATGAATAACTTGTCTGATCTAAACTGGACATGATTTGTATCCCACTGAGATGTCGCTGAGATCTTTAAGATGTTTTGAGGAAGAGCTTCACGTTTAAGCCAAATGTCTTTGAAAGTTAGAACAAGGCACACTAATGTCCTGGTGTAGTCCAAGTCATTTAGGATCGGCTCTGGTGCAGTGAGCCACAGCTCTTATAAAAAATTGAGTTTCTTTATTGAAGAACACACTTTTCCTTATTGCTGTATTTTCTACGTCTTGCCTCCAGACCTCTCTCCAGTCTCTCATCCTCCTCCAAAGCCCTGCACATACAAACACATTCAGTGCATGAGTATGTAAAGGTTCATTTCCAGTGCAACAAAACACACATTGACTAGACTCACCCTCTCTCTTTTGCATCCATGTCTCTGACCAGCTCGTCCCGCTTGTTGACCAGTGACACCAGTTCCTGTAGCAGTAGTTGTTCTCTGTGCTGTTGGGCCTTAGTTTTCTGCCATTCTGATGGATGAAATATGTCAGATAACTGAATATTTGACTATGTTCATCGCTGCTTCATGGCTGCTCAAGGTACTACTTTAATAAAAATACTTATTAACAGATTGCACGGCTTACCTTCAGTAGCCATCATGGCTCTGAGCTCTCGAGTTAGCAGCTCAAATCTTCTTTCTAAATCCTGCTCTTCTTGCCTGCAAGGATAACATCATGAATGATGCGGCTGACAGTGTGCACTGATTGTGTCTTACACATCAATACATACAGCAGCTCCAGATGGTCTTGTCTCCTGATCAGAGCATTCTTCTTGTTGACCAGCGTGAACCATTCCTGAATGAGCTTCTCTTCTTCGACTTTATCACTTCCTGTTAAAGAGATGATGCGGTATATCACGCTGTATTTCAAGAGTTAATCTGAGATCAGCTTCATTCTCTCCTTCCCTCTATATGAGTGTTCTTCTTACCGGTCTCCATGAGCTTTCTGAGACTTTTCTCCACGACTGCAGCTCTTCTGTCTATGTGCTTCTGTTCGGTTTCCAGGGCATGAAGTTCACTCAACACATACTGATTGGTATCCTGCAGACACTGGCCAGGAAGTACCACAGGGAGACATACATGAAACCAGACAAGAACAATACAGACAAAGAAAGGAAAAGACGGTGAAAAGGAATGAAGTTTGAGTGTAGTAGAGATGGATAGAGCCAGATACAGACAATAAAAAGACCAACATTGATAAGACAGAAACAGATAATGAAGAACAAAGATAATGGGGAGGAGAGGAAAGGACAGGCTTGATTTAACTAAAAGATTTACAAAAACAAGGAAATTAAACATGGGATGGTAAGAGCTTGCGAGTCAGGGGCCGGATTCTGAATATTCTTTTTAAGGATGAAGTACCTCTTAAGAATGTTTTTGCAATTCTGGAAATTCTGGATTCTGAATTCCTTTTTTTATTAAGGAGAAAATGACAAGCTTTGGTGTTATTTGACGCGTATAGGCAAAGTTTCATTGATGACATTGATGACAACATGAAATGCTAAGATATGTTTTCGGGAATAAAAAATATTAACCCTAACCTTAATCTTAAATTAGACAACAGGGAAAAAAATGTTCTATTCTTAAGAATGTTTCACAAATCTGGCCCCAGAATTAGAGAATTATGATGATTATTGTAAACTCAGAAAGATATTTTCTTAATTGACATGCAAATTGTTTTAATTTATTTTTCTTTGAAGTTTATTCAAAAATTACACTTGATGAAAGACAAAACACTCCAGCCGTCTGAAATATTGAGGGCATACTGACCATTGTCTCATTATCTGCTGATTTAACATCTTGTTTTGCTTCCTGAAGTTCTGCAAAAAAAAAAAAAAAAAAAAGAATCAATTTCCAAATTCAATCATTTTTTTGATATTAGGAAGCTGTTGAGTAAGGTTACCAGATTCAGCACTTTCTCTGGCAGCTGTTGAGCCATTAGTTCCTTCAGCTGTCAGCTCACCTTTATCTGACTGTCATAGGTTAGTAGAGAAAAGACAATTAGATCATATATTAACACACGTAAATGCAAGGAAAGGGCAAATTTGATGTCTTTGACCTCCTTTGGCTGCTCCTTGGAATCAGTCTCATCCATGGATTCACTCTTCAGGTACGACCGCCGTTTCTTCACCAGATCCGCATCTCGTATGTGGCCAAATCCTGATTTGGAAGCCACTGAGTTTGATCGTGGCGGGGCCACAGGAGTCTGCGCTCCTCTCTCTGTCTCCTTACTGGCCATCTCTTCCACCTTTCCTGCACGTTTAGTCCGAGGTGGAGGAACAAGAGCTCCATTTGGCTTACCCACAGTGTCAGTTCCCTCCTCTCCCAGTGAGTCCTTCCTGTTACTGTCTCCTGACAGTGCTCCAACTTGGAGCCTCTCTGCACAGAATTTGGCTGCTGCTTGTACATCCGCCCCTTGGTTTGGCCTGGCTACTGCATAGCTGGACTGACTGTTGTTCTGCTCTATCTGTAACACACTCAGCTCCTGCCCAGTGAAGTGTGCACGGATTTGGCACAAGTATGTCATGACTATCAAACGATCTGGCACAGAGAGAAGCACCATGTCTGAGGGCTCCAGCAGACGAGAGATTCCCAGTGATGCAAACCCGTCGAAAGCCTAAAAGAGAAGCAAAAAATGGGTAGCACAAATGATTTGATAGTTTATAGTTAAAAAATGACTTTATGTGGAACATCTGCTTAAACCATACTTACAGCTTTGTTATTTTGCTTTATGTTGTGAGGCTCCAATGCATCAAAGTCACTGAAAAACAACAACTAAGTAAATACACAATAACAAATATTTATTTTAGGTTTAATTCCAATTATTTCAGAAATAATTATCATATTATGAACAATAATAAGCTATAAATATACAATACTGATATTCTAAATGATGTCTAAATAAACGTATATGAATAAAATGCTATTACTTGATTTATTTTTTGCAATTATTTTAAGTTTATTTAGGTATCACAACATAATATTTTAAAGAATGAACAATCATTTAAATTTTTTCAATTGTGCTAAATATATATATATTTTTTTCAATTTTGCTAAATATTACATTTAACTGTTTAATTAAAATAAAGCTTTTAGAAGAGTGATGGTAGAGGTAAATTAAACAAAAAATTAGCAAATGAGCATGAACAATTAAATATCTAATATCAACCAATTTCTGTAAATTAAAATATTAGTCATTAAATGATATGGTGCAGATACAATGTGTATCACTGATTTTTTTTTTTTTTTTTTTTTGAAGCAAATCATAATTTTATAAGTCTTGTGAACATAAATTAAATACTACTAAAAACAATGAGTTTGATTTGAGCTAGGAATGGATGAAATACATCAGAAACTCACATTATCTTAGGGTGGAAGTAATGTAAGATGGCACAGAATGCCAGACCGTTACGCCAAGAGGTGCTGAAGTTTGTGATTTTTACTCCCTTATAGTTTTTAGTGATCTCTTTACACCACTCCAGCAAGGACTGACTGGAGGTCACCAAACCAGGACTGGGCAGTGGACTGGCAAACTGTATAGTGACAAATGGAAAGACCAACAAAATGAGTGTTAGACAGCATTAAGTGTTAGACAGCATTAAGATACAGTCTACGTTTTAACAGGTACTTTATATATAAGACAAATTCCACATACATCCCATCCAGGCACTGCAGAACCCTCTTTAATGGATTCGTCCATTGCTTTTACTATTGAAAGGTCCATTGGTGGTGGAATTATTTTCTTTTTACTGCGCATTGGAGGAACAATCACATGGGATGAGTCTGCAGTAGTCTGGCCATTAACCTGCATGGTGCCTGGGCTCCTAGATGGCGTCTCGCTCTCTTTAGTCTCTGGGGTTACATCAGAGGACTCCTTTTCCTGAGTATGACCAGACCTATCAAAAGGACAGAAACTGTTAGGCATGCTGACATGACTTACAAATTTTGCCATTATTATAAATAAACAATTTCTCATCATTAATTTTGTTTCACATGACATTTTTTGAATTTAAATGTCAAATTCAGTGTTAAAGTGAAAATGAAATAGTTATGCTAGGGCTTCCCGTTCTGCAATGCTTAGGATGTTTTGGGTTGATTTGAGGTTAATGAAAAGACATGCAAATACTACTATACACAATGTTATTACACTACTGCTCAGAAGTTGTAAGACATTACATATACATTAAGATTTTAAAGACATTAATACTTTTATTCAGCATTAGGATGCATTAAATTGATCCAAATTGACATTCAAAGTAAACATCCCAAATCATATTCATAAAAAAAATCCTGAATAAAAATAAACATACCACAGTTTCCAGCAGCACAAATGTATTTGGCATTTATAATAATAAGAAATGTTTCTTGAGCAACAAATCAGCATATTAGAAAGATTGGATTAATGGCTGCTAAAAACTCCAGCTTAGCCATCACAGGAAAACATGAATAAATCTTACCAACCCTAAACTTTTGAACGGTAGTGTAATTTGTGCACAGAGGTGTAAAACTTTAGGAATCAAACTTTAAAGCTGTAGATGACATTCCAGACTTCAAGTCAAAAAATATAATATGGCAAAATGAACTGAATTTTAGACATTTCACCCCACTCAAACTTACAATTCATCAGGCACTGGAGATGGTGGCTTATCCTGCTCTATTTGAGCCTCTTCACTTCTATCAATACTTAATTCTGATTCTTCCTTGTTCTCAGTTTCAGCTTCTGTTTGTGTGTTCTCTGTCTGGTTTGTGGGCTTAACAGCTGGTGTATCTGGGCACTCCCTTTCAGCTCCCATACATTCCAGCTGAATATTTTGTTCATGCTTGTTTAACTGGACATTATCATCTAAAACAGCATTTCTAGCATTGGCTTCTCTGTGGTTATTATCTATCTTAAAGCTCTCCAGTGGCACAGAGGGAGTCTGAGACTGACTGATATCAATCTTCTCATCAATCTGCTCTGGAAAAATCACTGATGGTGGAGGTCCGAGTGTTTTTGTAATCTCAGTCTGACCTAAATTTGGCCTCATCTCATCCCCAGGGGGTTTCATGCTAGACTTTACTTGCATGGGAGGAGATGGAGGAAGTTCAAAATCAGACTTGCAGGGGATCAAACGTTTTTTAGTGCGTGGAGCAGGAGCTGGCGGCTGTGTCGTCTCTTCTTCAGCCATCTGACGAATCTTTGCTAACAGAACGCTCTCCTCCGAGAGGTCATCCTCCTTTAGACTGGAACTTTCTGTACTCTTTGAGGGCTCACGGTGGCTTTCGAGTTTAGGAGAAGGAAATGGCCACGGGACCACTGAGCTCCTTGGAGAAATGTCCTTCCCGGAAACAATGTTCTCATCTACATTTATATCTTTCGGTCTTTCTGTGGCTGCCACAATAATTATTTCTGATGCCTTGGTGATAACTGGGTTGCTCTCGTTTTCCATCTCAAGTTTTGAAGTGTTGTTTGTACACATAGTTGTGGTATTGTCTCCCTCTAGTGGTGACAAGTTGTTCTCACTTGTCTCATTTGCACCATCTTTGCATATCTCAACAGTCTTTACAGCTGCTGTCTCTATAGTTAAATGTGAAGGAGTGGTTCCTTGTTCATCGCATTGTGGAACCACATGCCTTTTAGCAGCTGCAGAGCTACTATTTTGATTGATGGCATCAGGGCCGACTTCCTGTAAAGGCACTGGTGGGGGTGACTGCATACTCTTGTCTTGACATGAAGGGAGAACTTTGCTAACAGGTTTGGAAATAGTTTCCGATGGTGTAGTGTCTTTTAATATAGACCCAGATTCTGGTGGAAAGGCAGTCTGAGGTGATTCCGGTTTTTGAATGGCTGTGAAATCGCTTGGTGATATTGGCGGTATTGAGGATTCCTCTGGTCTATGAGAAATGGAACACCAGAACATGAGATCAAAATGTTGCACCTTTCCAACTGGGTAATTATAGCGTGCAAAGCTTTTTCGGTAAAATGCAATCAAGTGAAAATGGCACAATCAGTTCCAGCTCTGGTATACAAACAGCAGCATTAGCCCACAGTCACCATGTTTTCTGCTAACAATTTTTGCAAGCTTGCAGCAGCAGTTGCAAAATAGACAAAAAAAAGCTGCGAAGGTGCTGTTTGGTCCTTTTTGAAAAACCAGAGAGCCCAGAATCAATACAATAGGAACCAACACAATTTGTTTAATGCTCATATTACACACACACTACCTCTCAAATATTTGGGTTTGGTATGATTTTGCAACATTTAACACATTTAGTCACAAGGCTGCATTTATTTGATCATAAATATATAGGTAAATGCAATTTATTACTGTGATGGGAAAGCTGAATTTTCAGCATCATTACTCTAGTCTTCAGTGTCACAAGACCCTTCAAAATATAAATCACATATGCTGATTTGGCGATCAAGAGACATTTTGTTTGTAACGTCATAACTACCTTGACCCTTTATTTTGACCAATTTAATTTATCTTTGCTGATTAAAAGTACCAATAAATACTAATTGTCTTAACTGACCCCAAACTTTTGATTAGTATTGTGTCCCATCACTTAGAAGTCTAGTTGTCCTGTTTTTCAACAGGGTGACCATAGGAAACAGGACACATTAAATGCACGGCTTGATGTCAAATGCACACTCATCCAGCCCTTGTCACACACATACAAATAACGTAATGCATAGCCTAGAATGCTCAAAAGTAAGCCAGACGGAACATCGCTAAAATCAAGCCGTTCGTGTAAAGATGGTCATAAAATTGAGAGGCAGTGCAGGCAGAGGTGACGTCCCATGCACTTACCCTCCATCCATATATAGCTCAGCAGACCACACTGTTCCTAAGTCTTCCTGACCCACTTCAAATTCCAGCTCCTCCTGTGAACCCTCCGACTCTGCCATGGGCCTTAAATCTGCTGCTGTTATCTTGCCAGGCAGAAGTCCTTCATGTACATTTATTTTTGGGCTTTCATGCATTTTTATTTCCTCTAAGAATACCTTAGTCACCAGACCATCTGTTTCCAGAGTGCTAAGGTTTTGCACCTCTTTCTTAGCAGTAATGTCTTCCTCTTCCTCCAGAGGTAAGAACGGCTCTTCATTCTTCTCTTCATTTGATAGCACACTCTCAGACTTGAATTCCAGGATCATGCATTTGTCATTTCTTATTGGTGTCAGTATTTGGGTTTGTTCATTTGCTGCTTTCTGTATAGGAGGGCTTCCTTTATCTTGGGTCTTGAAATTCATAGATCCGCTCTGAGTTTCTCTGGCTGCCAGTTTCAAACACTCTACTAGGCTCATGGCTACAGGCTCGGAGGTTTGTATATCTATCTGCAACTCGCCAGAAGGTAACAAATCCTGGATTATTGATTCCTGAAGCTCATCGTCACTTGTATGCTCAATTTTGGTGTCAGAGAAGGCCTCGGGAGGGAGGATTTCAACCACAGATCCATCGTGATCATCCAAAATTGTGTCATCTTGAACATCTGCTTCTGTTGTGCTTGGCTGCTGTAGTATCGATGTCATGGTCTCATAACTACAGAATGAGGACATTTAAATATGATTACATTACATCATGATAAAACAAATTCTTTCCATTTGCAAAAGGGCTTTTTTTGATGTGACCTCCTTTTTGAATCACCAGCAAGAATTCAATCCAACTGGCAAGCTCCTACTTAAGCTAAGCTTCTCATCACTACAGGACACCATAAGTGGGGATGCAAAAGCTTCCTTGCAAATGCACAATCACACCAAAAAACAACCTTTCAGTTTTTCAGGAAAACAAAATTATAGCCATGCAGATGCCATGGCAAGAGAAGCTCTGTGCAAGCCTCAGAATCATCCCACACTTACCCTTTATACAGAACACCGAAAATCCCCCGTATGAAGCCTACAGATACCTCTTCCTGGTTAGAAACTGAGTCATGTTCCTGTATGCAGGTGTCCACGTTTCTGTCTGTTCCTACATCAAGCTCAAGGCCAAGCTTGGTTTCTAAACAGACACTGACAGTCTTCTGGTCTTCTTTAGGTCCAGCTTCAGTTGTCCAAATAGTCTCATTGCCAGTTTGCAGCGTCTTATCATCTGAATCTTTGTCTTTAGTGGTCTTCTTTTTACTGTCTTCCCTCTGGCTTTCTTTGTTGGGATTTTTATCTAGTTTGTTGTGGAAATGAGACAAGGTAAAGGAATCCCCTTGCTCCTTAGGCTTGGTTTCTGATGTTTTTTGTCCATGTTGGCTGCCATGGACCAAAAAGTGTAAGTGACAAAAATATTCTTTGGAAATCAATGTTCTCTCGCTAACATCTCAACTCCCAGCAAGTACAACAGATGTTTACTTTAGCCTCTAATAGAGATGCATTAGAAACTCAGTAAAAAAAAAAATGTTTTGGAATGTTAAAATATACAAAAATATCAATATACACAATTGATCAAATGTTTGGGATTGGTAAGATTTTTAAATATAAAATGTTCTCTTATGTTCATTTATTTGATCATTGTGAAATCCCTCATAAATCATTCTAATCTGCTGATGTGGTGCTGTATAAACATTTCTTTTTGTTATCAATGTTGAAAACAGTTTAATATTTTGTTGAAATCATTATTTTTTGATGACAAGAAAGTTCAAAAGAACAGCATTTCTTTGAAATATATTTTTTGTAACATCATAAATGTCTTTACTGTCTCTTTTGATCAATGTAATACTTCCTTGCTGAATTAATGTATTTCCTTCGTCTTTCTTCCAAAAAATCTTACAGACCCCAAAGTTTTGAACAGTGGTGTAGATTTGGACAAAACCATGCAAGCCCAGATAGTCTGAAGTCCACACAAAAGTCCATGCAGTGAGGTCAACAAACCTCATGCACTTACCCCCTATCCAGAACCTCTTTTTCTGGTATCAACTTGCCCATGCTAACACCTTCATCACTTTTTTCTTTTGTTTTCTCCTCTACTGCAGCCCATAACACACTCTCTTCCTCAATCGTGACTTTTTTCTTTAAATCACTTCCATCAGACTCTGTATCCAGAGACAGGCTGGGAGTCAGAGGGCAAATTTCCTCCAGATGCACTGATGTTCTTTTGTCCTTTTCCGTTACAGCAACAGCAGGGGAGATCACAGGAAGTGGAGGCTTCATACGGACCGGTATACTAACTTTAACAGCTTCTTTTTTCTTCTCCTTGATAGTCACAGCTTGTTGTGGTTTAAGGACAATGGAGGGTATCGGCTGTTGGGAATCTGGTTCATTTAAACTGCGATTTTCAGCATCCTTGACTTGAATAACAGCTTTTTCTTTGCTGTGAGGTAAGGAATAAGGTTTGTCACATTTTACTTACCTTGTTTCGATCAAACATTAACGAACCTTTATCCACATACATTTGCCTGCTATAACACTGGTATGCATTTGAAGCCAAGTTTATATTCAAATCATCAAAGTATGACTTGTTGAACCTCGCTCTCTTATTGACACATGAGAGCGTACAAAACCACCGAAAGACCATTTTAACACACTTGATTGTATGAGATGTGCAAGCATGCAAGCACATTTGAAACCAACTAGCTCTTACCCTGCTTCTAAAGATTTTTTTGAGGACATTTCAGCTTTATTTTCTTCTTTTGGCATCTTGTCAGGTGTTTTTTGCTTATTTATTTCTTCATTTCTTGCTTCATCCTCCTTATCTGTTACTTTCGCTTCCAGAGAACCCCAGATTGGCAGTTCTTCTTGGCCAAGTGAGTGGATCTCCACACTCTTCTGCGTTAACACTGTGTTGTCTGACTCCTTCACAATCAGCTCTGGTTTTGCTGGTTGACTGACTGCTGGAGTTTGTTCTGAGATGCATTTAAGGACTTTGGGCTCCAGGGGTTGGGGATGAATGGGAGGAAGCTCTTTGGGCAGATCTGATATTTGAGGGGAACCCGCTTTGAGGCTAACGCTAGGCCTTTCAAGTGGAATGAAGGCCATTTCATTATGACTAAGAGAATGACAGGAAAGAGAAGAATGAGACAGGAAGAAAATTGTTACAGATAAAGAAATGAAAATAATTTAGTATTTAGTAAAAACTTTAGGAAGCTCCACTACAATTTTTTTCCTGGAGAATGATGTTGATGATGTAATTCCACAGAAGTGCAATTTATTGGTCGGGGAAGAAGATATAACTATCTATTCATACTGAGGCGAGTTAGTATATTTTATACATGTTATCTCTAAAAATGTGTTATCTAGAACTGTTCATGACGCCAGGGTGAGTTTTATGTGGCTAAGTATTCAAATGAATTCCATTAGAAGACAGATAAGGGTTTAGTGAAACAGGAAGTGACCAAAGAGAGAATAGTTCCAGTTTGCCACAGTTTGGGAGTGTAATAGTACCACACGGGCAGCACACTCACCTTTCCTGGATAGTTAAAGTCTTGTCCAGATGATCCTTATGGGACTGTTTCTCTGTCAAACTACTGTTGGATTTAGATTTAAGGACTTCTTCCACCCCCACTTGGCTTTTTTCCCTTGGAAGATCTATAGGGTCTTGCTTTAGAGGTGATGAGCTGGATAAAATGTTATGGATACTGTGATCTGTAGGGGTAACCACAGTTGAGGCTAATTTCTTGATTATCTTGTCCTCATCTGACTTGTTGAGGTTGGCACCAAGCAAAGCACCCTTCACATTCTGTATGTTCTGTTCCTCTTTTGGAGAAATTTCCCCTGCTAATTCAATTTTTGTGTTTTTTGGTTGCTTTAGTAAGTCGTCATCGGTTTGAACCAGGCTAGACTGCATTGGCTGTTCAATGTCAGTTTTAAGTGGCTCTTTGTCAGGGTGTTCGCCAACAGTAACATCTTGAGAAGTTATGATCACTTTATCGAAATCGGCCACTTTAAAATCTGTCTCTTCCTCAGCCAGTGGCGGTTTCTCTGCAATAAAAGCTTGATTTTTCTTCATATGAGTGGAAACTGATGAGGAAGCTGTTGTTGCTGGAGCTGAGAATGGGTGTGGAGGAGGGACAGTCATAATGTCCAGTTCCTCAGATCTGGGAGCTTCCACAGGCTGTACTCCAGATGACTTAGGCCCAAGACTGGGAGACAAAGATACTTGGTGTCAAAGGTGGCAAAAAATGGGGTGAGATGCCAAAGCACGGCAGTTTTTGGCAAGCTTGGATGCAGCATTTCCTTAGAGAGAGCAATGTTAGTGGCGAGGAAACAGGACAAACAAGATAGATGCAGAACTGAAGTGGTGAGGGAAAGCAATAAAGAGTTTAAACATTTGCACAGTGTAAACTGACAGCTGGTGCAGGCAAATGTCATGGTCTGTTTAAAATAGGCTTATCACAAGGCCATGCATTTCCCTGTTGTTATTAAGGAACCGTTTTTCTTATTAAATATGTTATATTTGGATTTGTGTCCAAAACACTTTCATACAGAAACAAACAATGTACTAAATGCTGATTACACCTCTGCAAATCAGACTGCAGAGGTGATATTATTTTTTTTAATTTAATGATAATAGTAATTGATGTTAGTGTATCATGCTTGATGCCAGAACAACTAATCATTTTTAAGTGCTCACCTTTTTACAGCCGTGGCAGGTTTGAGCTCTTTTCTTTCAGTGCTGATGGTTTCAGGTTGACGTAGGGAGGAAGGAGATTGTTGATTAGCAATGCTAATGCTGCAGACAGTTCGAGAAGAACGATGCTGCTCTGTTTTGGGCTCTGAGTTCTTTAGATCTTCAGCAAGTATATCTGTTGACCATAAACGCAAACTGAATTAAAATGAGTCTTAATCTATTCTACTCTCAATTATTTTCAGCTCATTTACTTCATCAATGACACAAGTAAAGAATACTTAATTATTCACCTTGTAGAAACGGGTTTGTTTGATCCTCTTCTGTAAGTGTGTTGAGCTCCCTGGGTATCTCTGAAAAACAGTAAATATACAATAATTTTATATCATTTTTATTAATGTATAATGGGTTTTATTCTGTTTTGATTGTTAATTTCATTTTTAAAGACAATTTTTAATCTGAAATGACACGAGTGACCGAGGTTGTCATAGAGTTTTATGCAAATAAGCAGTAATATCTGGAGAGAGATTTTGGACCAATGAGAGTTCCCTGTGGGTGGGACTATCCAGCACGACATGAACGACGTAAATTAAAGCAAATAACAAAATATAGTCTAATACTGTATATAGTCTACATAATCTAGTCAACTGAAGTGGTTGATAGTTACGATACAACCTATTAATTACAGATGTGATGTAATCGCAAAATAAGTCTCCCAATACACCATAACTCTTAGACCTATCACCAATCACATTAGTTCTTATTACTGCATCTTTTAATAGGCAGTTAATACCTGAGCGAGTAGAAGAAGATTGAGTTGAACAGCAGGGAGCAGCTGTGTTGGCATCAGTGGTTGACAGTGCAAGAGCAGAGCTAGAGGAAGAGTCAGCTGCTGGAGTAAAAGAGGCAGGTAGAGGTTTGCTAATGGGGTAAGAGACAGGGACAGAGGGAGGTAGAGGTGGCTTGGGGAGTTGACTAGAAGTGCAAGATGTTTCGCACAGAGCTTCAAGATCCGGTCTGCTCAGCAAAGGAACATGGGTCAGAGATTCATTTAGAGGGACACTGAAGAAGGGAGATGTAGAAACATCCATCGTCTGTTCATTTAGCTGTGTAGATACTGTGAGGGAAAGACATGCACACATGCATGTATATATTTCAGAAACATATGGTATGTTTATATATTAAATACATTTACATATAAATTATATTAATATATTTATATAGATGTAAATATTTTCTAAAAACATACTGTATGTGTGTGTATAGTAAATATACACGGTAAACACATATATTACGTAAACAATTTTTTTATTTTGAATGCGATTAATTGCAATTAATCATTTGACAGCACTAATATATCTAAAAGAAGCAAAACAGGAAGTTTTTAGAATATTAGATACATTAACAGGCATTACTTGATCAAGCGTTAGAGGTTCAGTTTGAAATATGTATTGTGAAGTTTTTAAAATTTGGTGCAAATATAGATGTTAACATCAGAGCAGGGGCTTTCCAACATTTTCAAAGACAACCAAATATGATGATCCCCTTGCGAGGGACCCTTTCTAAAATATAAAGGCAGCCTTATACTATTTAATAAAAATATTACTATATGATATCATGTAATATTAACCAGACAAAACTGTAAAAAGACCAAATGAAATGATTGTTTGAAAAATTTAATAATTGGCTTCTCTATTGTATCACACTAAAGCTAATTATTTTTAGTTTTTAATCATTTTTTGCAGATGAGTTTTTCTTAATGTTAAAAAATGTATGCTTTCATTTTTAATTTGTATGATTTCTGACCAGTCTTTAGAAAGCGGGACTGTACTTTAGTACTGCTGCTTCTACTGTTTACATGCAGTCTGAAGGATTTCTCAATACCTGGCACAGTGCCAGCAGATGGACTCTTAAGTGTGTCAGAGAGAGAGAGGGAAGACGTTTTGGGCTCGAGCAGGGGGACAGGAGTGGGGGATACAGGACGAGTACTGGGGACAATCTTGGGCTTAAAAACATTGGTGCGAGGTGCTCCAAAAGAATCTGAGACAGAAATGCAATGACACCAAAAAGGACGCAGACCATGTGAAAGAAGATTAGTCAGAGATGCAGCAAAAGTGAGAACAAGAGAGACGTGGTTAAGAGGAAATGAATCTGACTTCTCCAAAAGCAATTTTAAAGAGTCAACATACCGTTCCTATTAGAATTTTAAGAAACATACACTGAATTGGCATGTAATCTTTAAATGTTTAGGAATCAATATTCTGTACCTTTCAGGAGCACAGTGGGAGGAGAGGGAGAGTGAGAGAGGAAGGGATCAGAAGGAGAGGAAGGAGAAGTCTGAGGGAGTTTGAGCAGAGGATAGTCAGGGGTCACGGGACCCTCCAGAGGGGCCTCGGAGCCTGACAGTCTTCTTTGAAAGGACACAGGAGCTGGACACAATCACAGAAGGAAAAATAGACAGAGAAACTAGACAAGAAGTTCAGGCTTTGTTGAGAAATACACAGATGCATAAGCACTTTAACAATGGTAATTGTTTGCCTGGGTGAGGTTTGTAAAATAATATTTGCATGGACCTTCTGTGAAAAAAATCATCCATGTGCATGGCAGTGAATTCACACTGCAGCTAAATATGACTGTCACTCTTCTCTGGTCTTCTTAAATGCGGTTATCACACTTCAGACTTTGCAATTTGTCTGTGGCCATAGTGATTTTCAGTTCTCAATTTTCGGAAAGAATTTGTTTTACGCCACATACCCACATAACAGCCCTACAGCACTTCATCTGATCAAAGAGATTTTCAAAACAACATTTTCGCCAAATCCTCCATGTAAACACAGAGGTGATGACTCAGATGGGAATGAAATCAGAACCACATCCCTTGTGTTTGTCAAAAAAAACAGTAGTTCGTTTAGCCAGAACTTTGCTATTGGGTGGTGAGAGAAAAATACAGATAAAATCACAGACTAGCACCAGTAAATGTGGAAATGACATCACTTCCGTCAAGTGACATCACATTTCAAGTGAAACAGTTACCATTAGGGTAGGGCTTTAAAGAAAAGGAAGACTAACAACATGCTAAAGTAAACAACATGCTAAAGTAAACACTACCTTTCAAAAGTTTGGGGTCAAGAATAATTTTTTTATGTTTCTAAATATGTCCCAAGTCTATGCTCACCAACACTGCATTTAATTAAAATTTAGAAATATTTAGACAATTTAAAATAACTGTTTTCTAATTGCATATTTTGAATAAAATTAACAAATTTTCTGTGATGGCAAAGCATTCTAATTTGCTGATTTGCTGCTCAAGAAACATTTCTTATTAATATTGAAAACAGCTGTGCTGCTAATATTTTTGAAGAAACTATGATATAGAATTCTTTGTTGTATAGAAATAAAAATATTTTATAACATTATAAAAGTCATTACTATTATTTTTGATCAATTAAATGCATCTTGCTGAATAAAATGAATTAATTTCTTTGAAATTATCTCTCTGACCATAAACATTTTAATGGTAGTGTAGCTGAGATTGTGATTGTATTAGAAAAGAGGAACTCAAACCTCTATTTGAAGGCTGTGCACACAGTTGCCACAGAAGCAGTATGACCGTTTATACAAATAACTGTAGGAATGCAACCTAGGTACCAAATGATATTGCTGATTCCAGCGGTTAAATTTAAGTCTATCTTTAATACCTGAGCCTGGGGATGGCAGGAAGACTTTGGGCAATGCTGGAGGGAGCAAACCACAAGCATTTTGCTCTGTGTGTGAGTCAGGTGGAGCCTGAGGCTGGGAAATGGGTGGTGGACGTGGTGGTCTGGAGCGGGCGGGTGAGGGCATGGTGCGAGGGGTTGGACTGGGTGGGGTGGGTAATGGTGGACGTGATGTCAGGTCAGGGTTATGAACAGTGCCAGGCACCTGGTATGAGAGGACACCACCAGCAGGCCTGTCCTTACCACTGACTGAGGTTAAGATGGTGAAAAATGGTGGAAGCAGGACAGCAAAAGAAAGAAAGAGCAGAGGGAAAGGGATGAAGCAAAAGAGAAAGAGGTTGCAACTTCATAAAAGACATTAAAAGGTTCACCCACTCACCCCCCCCCCCCAAAAAAAAAACCCACAAATCATTATTTTCTCACCCCCATTTTATTCCAAACTTGTATGCTGTTATTTTTCTGTGTAACACTAAAGGGGAAAACAGTCAAAAAATGGTGCTGTTTAATAGTTTTCTGTAATTTGTGATACATATTTTCAAGAATTAAATTGAATTAGATTGAACTTTATTGTCAGTATGTAGCGTTTCAGTACAGAGCTAATGAAATACAGTTACCATCTAACCAGAAGTGCAAGAATATAGTGTTTCATATACATACAAGTGCAGAGCAAGGGAAGCTATGATATACTGAATGTACAGTGGAGTTGCTATATACAGTATTAAGCAGAGTATGTATAGAACATAAATAGGAATGAATGTAGGGATTATATGTACATTATGAACACCAGCAACATCAGAACAGTGATAATAAATACAGTTGGATGATTGTGCAATAGTTTTGTTAAAGAATGTATTCTATCCAAAGTAATCAGTAGTGCAATAATATTTTTATAGAAATAGTTACTGTGCTATGCTAATTGTACTGTTCCAAAATGAATGCACTCTTGCTGAATTAAATATGTTCTTCAACACGGAAGTGTACTTTAATTACTTTAGTTAGAGAATGTGAATGTAAAGCCCGAAGGCATTACTTTGATGTTATTTAAGTTATGGAAATTGTCACTCCAGTGACATGTAATTTGTGTCATTTTTGGTAAAAATTATGCATTGTTCTAAAATAATTGAATTAAATCGAATTGAAACCCAATTTCAGATTTTACATGAATTAAAGAATCGTAACTGAATTGTTTTCAGAACTGAAATATTTACAATCCTACTGGCCACTATGTTTTGTTAGGAAAATTTAACAATTGTAAAATTCCATTTGTGTTCCAGGAAAAATAACATAAGGGTGAGAAATAATGATTTTTGGAGGGGTAAGCTACTCCCTTTAAATTATAATTTAATAGCTCAATGAAATTCATGATGAAATGCAAGTCAAAGCAATGCAGGACAAAGGATGAATGTGATAATCATATGCAACAAAACCACATCAGTGAAAATCCATAATACTGAAACATTTTAGTAAGACGTCATTTAATGGAAATAATTAATCAAATGTGGATTCATAGGAAGTAAAAAGATATGAAAATGATCAGTGCTGTGATTAAAATGAAAAGACTGTAAAGAAGGAATTTGCAAAGAACATAAGTAAAGGTTTCTGTTACCTATTGCTGAAGGGATCTTTAGAGATGCAGGTCTCTTTTCATGGGAGTGTGTTGGTCGAAGAGGAAGATGGGGTGCTGACAGTGAGAGAAAGAGAGAAGGAGAAGTTGTAGCATGTGAGGAAGTAAGGGTTACTGTAGTTAGATAAAAGAAACATGCATCATTAGTGATTCATGCAAGTCCTGTGTAAGTGGACAGAGGAATAAGGATGCAAGATAAAGAATACAGTAAAGTGTTTTATCTATACAGTGGCTCATAAAATCTGAGACCACTGAATATGCATTTACAGTACTCTTTAGCATTTGTATAACGCTTTACAATGTTTAACTCTTCAAGTTTTCATTCCAAATAATCAGCATGACAATAGTGCAGAATCTAAAATATGTATTCTTCATCGATGTTTTGGATTTCTCAGAATCCTAAAAGTTTATTTCCAAGTATAAATTTGACCTTGAATCCCAGATTTATTTTTTAAATACCTGGCACTGCAGTACTGAGATTAACACCGGTGCTAGATCTTTTATCCTCTTCTTCATCACTCTCATTAAAGTCATCTAGGTTCCCAATATCCGTTGGCTTTACACTCATCAGACTGGCAAGACTTTGCATGTCCTCGTCCCTATGGAAGAAAACAATTTGTCAAGAGGTACATATACATGACTTCATTGAAAAGGCTGTGAAAACTTTACAGTGTGAGTAATGTATGTGTCTTCATTCCCAGTCAGTCAGCCATAGTAAGCTTGCCAGACTGTGATATGCTTTCCCTCATGCGCAGGAGACACCTACAGTAAATGTCTGAGATTGACTTCTGTTACTTTATTATAATCCTGTGTTTTTATTTCTGGATGAAAAGTGGTATTGTACCCACCATTATGGGCTGTTGGTTTTATTTAAATCGATACATGTATAGTTTTAGAGGCTTATTAACAGGTTATTTGATAGATGTTCTAATGGAAATTAGACATATAATTATATTGTATTACTTTATTCTAATGCTCTACAATTATGCTCAAAAGCTCACATGGAATTATTTTAGATGCTCAGGCTGTGATTTGAGAGTTCGCTGTATTGTTTTGGAACATTCTGCTCTGCTTCTTGACCTGAAGATGTCAGGGAAGAAACCCTCGGCAGTGTTGAACAGCAAACCCCTGACCGGAGAGGCAGCCACTTCTCTTTTTAGATTCAAAATGCACAGTGCACTCCAAATATTTGTAACTGTAATCAAGTTTCGGTGCAGTCACAATTACATTAATCAATGATTAAATCTACATTATCAAACACCACTTGAAAAGTGCAATAACTTCTTGAAAAAGAGCTCCATGTGGATGACTCACGTAGCTTTCCCCTCCTTGAGGAACACACAGGATAAGGAGAGCTTCAGCGTGGCCTCCACCACCTTAACCGACAGAGGCTTCATTTTGAGCATCAGGTCCGTCTGTGAGTGTGTGGCACTGGCAAACTTCTTCAAGTTCAAGTCCACAGACGCCAGAACTTTCCGACTGCCCTTTGCTGTCTCCTGTAGAACATCAGAGAAGGTCAATGAAGTTTAATTTAACTAGTAGAATAACACATTGTGTTTTTTTTATTTCATTTCCTACAGTAAAATAATTTCAAATAATTGAAGAATTGTTTCACATAAATCATATATATATATTATTAATAAAAAACATTCAAAGAAATTTCACCATGATTTGAATAAACTCACATTTTCTATGAAAAATGTCCACTCTTTGTCTTCGAACTCATCCGCATGTGGGTCCTGTCAAACAAAACCATGATTAAAATTTACTGACAAAAATTATAGTTCAGCATCTATCAGTCACGCATTTATTCTTAACAAGCTGATTATTGCATATATATATTTAATTAATGGAATATACTCTATATATTGTATAGATAAAAATTAACTGTGACAGATGTCCTACCCTGTAGAGTGTGACGGAAATGTCTACATTCTCAGGTACAGGCCACACCACCATTCCCCTGTAGGGGTTCTTGATGCCTGGCTGCCATGAATGAAGCTGATGAGAAAATAAAAAATAATGTCAGTCATAATAATACATATTGTACAGCAGTTGTAATCATTGTAAATAACATTTTGTTTTACATGATCATTTAATCACTAGCTTTCAAACACTTGCAAATAATTTTCTGAAAATTATCTGGGGGGAAATTTTGATTAATTAATTAAAACATTAATGAATCTAAAATAATATTAGTCCAAATATTTTATTTGACAGTTACCTTCGAACAAATGCGTCTGTTCCTCCGTGTCCACACCACTCTCAGTTTGTCTGGTTGCCTATATAATTATTTAAAAAGAGAGTTAGTTGAGTGGGAACTTACAAGTTCAATGATATGCTTGGTCCTTTAATTACTATTGATGAAGACATCTACAGTAACTCTATCTGTGTGTGCTTAAAATATCTGGATATAAATATAAAGCCTATACAAACTGATCTTGAAAGAGCCACTGTGGCTTTTCTGGTGTGTGTCTGCAAAAAGCTACAGGCAGTGTAACAGATCTTGTGATCTTGTCTCCCAGTTTTACCCCAAGGCAGAAAGGAATCAATAAATGCTGCCAACTGTTTCAATCCCCACACAAAACAAGAGCACATGATGCAAGGCCTTGCATACAAGACACATCCAAACTAAAGAAACTTCTTGTTCACAAACAAGTACACAAGCTCATATGATCGATTGAGAAACTTTCTGTTTTGCAAGATAACCAAGTTTTAATTTGTCTTGTACTGGAACATATGGAATCTATTACTTTTCCTGCCATGAATTGCTACCTATGCTATGTAAAAACATTAAATAAACAACGTTTAAAAGAGTTCCTGTCTGTTTATTGTGGGCACACCACCATACAGACCTAGACAAGTGTTATATCTGATATAAAGGACATTATGATGACATACCCAACAAAAATGCAAATCAACGTGCAGCTTAAAACAAATAAATGGAAATGACTTGTACCAGGTTTGCAATTTACATGTATGCATTTGGTTCTTAAATAAACTTGCCCTTTAATAGTGAATTGTTAAAGTGAGCCCATTGTACACTTCTGAGCTGTTCAGTCAATGTCATGCTCGCTGCATTTACATTATATATAAATATATATTATATATAATTAAATATATATATTATAAATTATATATACATTTTTTAATGTATAATCTCTTATGCTGACCAAAGCTGCATTTAATCCAAATACTGTAAAAACAGTAATATTGCTAAATATGATTACAATTTTAATTAAATGTTTTCTATTTTAATACATTTTAAAAGTGTTTTTTTTTTTTTTGTAGAAAATCATTCAATATTCTGATTTGATGCTCAAGAAACATTTCATAATATATTCACAGCTGAACAGGTTCACATTCACAGTTAAAAACAGCTTCATATTTTCGTGGAAACCATGAGAATTATTTCAGGAGTTCAAATGACCAGCATTTATTTGAAAGACAAACCTTTAGTAACATTATAAACATCTTTAGTGTCACTTTTTAGCAATTTAATGCATCCTTGCTTAACAAAAGTATTCAAAAAATTAACTGAAATAACACTAATACTTAAAACATAACCGACTTTCAAACAGTGGTGTATTAACTCTCTCATGATGTTCCATTTTCTACATGAAACACAAAATTATGATTCACTCTGTTCATCACACAAAGCTATTACATAGCTTCAGAACATTTGGAATATAGTATATGAATCGCATCACATGAAACACTTTTATCATACTTTTATGGTGCTTTTGGTTCCTTTTTAAAGCCCCTGTTTATTCTAATTGCATGGAAACTCATGGCCAGTGCATGATTTCTACTTTATCATTTCATAAAAGAAAGTCAAACATGTTTAATGGGGAACATTAAATAGTATCCCTTTAAACACATTAAAATTATTCTTAATAAATGGGACCCATACGTAAACGTCATAGTCCTTCAGTGATGTTCACACTCACGTTTGCAAAGGTAAGCTTAATATGTATGTCAGCGGCAGCATGAACCGCTGCACAAAGAGAAGCAAGACCCAGCTCTTACTCAAGTTACAGCTAGTAATAGCAACAGGGCAGAAGGGTCTAAAAGGATAAATTGGGGGAGAAGAGAGGGCCATGGGTAGAGCACGGATGGACGTAAAAATAGACTGCCGGCCTGGCCGGAAAAATTTGTCCTTTTTCAGTCCTTTTTCTTTAATTTTCTTTCTAAAATGCAGTTCTTCTTTTTCATGTCACTTTGACACGTGAAACACATGTCACAGATAAACACACATGCTCACGCACAGTTCAAGTTATATTACCCTATCAGAAGCTCAACCGTTGTGTCATCTTTCAGCTGTCTAATATCTGAAGCTCACACCCTTCTCAGCTATGGCATAACATCAACAGACTTTGACCCACTGGCAGTATATGAAAATCACAGCTGTACTGTAAATCATCTCACAAGATGATTCGTGCAAGATCTGACGTTCTTTTATTCATTTCTCCTTTTGAAACACTCTAACTGCTCTATTGCTTTTAAAAAGTCATACTGCAATACACATGTATAGGTCAGCAAAAGAAATTGTGAAGCTGTGGCAAAGATACAGGACGTTCTTTCCTCATAGTGTTTGTTGCAAGAGAATCTAGGACTTTCCACGTCAGCCGGAAAGCTCATTAGGTGATAACAACAATTACAACTGCTCAGGTTTATTATTAACCTAACCTTTCTTTCCGACAACAATGTTGAAAGGTTAAATATGTATTAGTATTAAATTACAAAGAATGCCATCAGTAAATAATCACCAGTAAAATGATGCAGGCTGTCTATGATGGAGATAAATCTCAGATAGTGTTTAACATTAGGAAAAAATGACTATGAGCGTTTCAGTTTCTCCTACAAGCCATTGCATAACGAAGGGTTGCTTCATTTACCAGGCCATGACTTGTTCAGAGAATAATGCCAATAGTCAATTTCACCAAAATGATGAAAACTTTCAGTTTAACGTAAGCGCCCTTGTGCACTGTGAAATATGTATATTATTGTGTATATTGTGTGTACACTTTGAATAGTGGGTATTCTGTATCTTATATTGTCTCATACTGTCTGTCACTACATAACTGCAATGTATTTTGTTTGATTGGAAAACAACATCTTTCTCAAATCCAATCATGCTGTCTTTGATCAGAGATAAGGACAGATAGATAAAGGCACGTGTCAGTAATGAATGAGAGGAAAGAAACACTCCGTTAGTGTCAACAGCTGTCTCTTGATCAAGAGCCAGGACAGAGCGTCTCTAGTCAGAGACAGCAGTAATTCAATTACTAAATTCTCTCATCTTAACAAGTATTATACTGTATACTTCCCAAGTATGAACTTTTAGAAGGAAGAATGAAATCGAAATTGAAAACAAATCAAATATATTGCATAAAACATAATTTGACTTGTAACGTGTTAAAAAACAGCAGTAAAATATTTTATGAAGTATGTCATGTTCCTGGCTTTTTAAGGGGGAAGTCATGAGTAATGCTCGTTTTAAAGCTCTCACATATAATACATGAATAAAACATAACCGAACAATGACAACACCTAAACAGAAAGGAAAAGCAATACCACCCAGTTTAAAACACTGAAACATTATATAGATGCCGTCGACACAATAAACAGTTTATAGGAGTCAGCGAAATAAACTTAAATGAAGCAGCAGCACTTAATTCAGCTTAGGTGAATATGATGGATGTTCGTAATATCTTCAGTGTTGACAGCACGAGTGATGGAGGCGGAAGTGGATGGGGTGGGCGATTACTGTCAACGTTCTCCACTATATTTCAAATAGGCTACGTCCCTAAAATCGACAGCTGCGTTAATTGTTCTATTCACAATCATTTACAAAAACAGCGCAACAATAAAATAAGATAGAGTGTGTGTGCGCATGGTGCTGTTTCAGTCAGAAGAACCGCCCTTCAGCACTGCGTATTTAGGAAGCACACGCGCTATAACGGAAAAGAAATCATAACTTACCATTTCTTTGTACATTCCAGAACAAGTTCTTGATACGAAGCCACGAACTGAAATTTAGTGGCCTTTTTGCCAACTCTTTGTAATCTTTTCCACACTGAAGTCATTCTTCTGTAGAAAATGCAGTACTATCCGCGAATGAAGTCAGGCGCATGGAAATTGTATTTTTACAGTCCCGCCAGTGGACAAAAAGTAAAAAGTCCTCAAATAGATGGCTGTCAAGTGGCTCGTGAAGTGAAATGTTCCTGCTGAGGAGCACGAGCTGCACCTCATGCGGCTCAGTACCACCGAACTGTCGCCTTCGAGTAAAGACCATTTACGGAAACTACTGCATCACGTTACACACCCCAGCGAGAGAATCCCCGTGTACTGCCATTAGTTGCCTTGGTGCAAAAATCAACAACATTTGTGCGTAAAGAATCTGTAGACTTAATTGGTTTTCTGTTATGGAGCTTCACGCGATACGAAATGCTTCTAAAAAGCAGCTGTCTGACAGTGAACTGATGAAAGTGGATGTAGAAGTGCAAGAGTACTGTAGGTGGGAAGGGTTATGCAAACACGTCTATGATGCAGCAGTATGCAACCTCCCTCACTGTATTCAGTACAGTACTAAAGGTACAGTTGACATGACAGGTCAGGGGTTACATCTAGTCAGCTAGGGTCAAAGGAGGATGCACTTTATAATTATGCATCAAAATAATTAACATATTTTGGTTGCAAAATTACAGATAGAGTTAAAAAGTTCAATTTTGGAGAAAGCAGCTTAAAACAAGCTCAATTATTGGGGAATTATTTGCAATACAGTTGCTAATAACTTTTGACCAGAAGGTGGCATTCTGAAATAAACGCTCTTTGATGGGTTTGCAAAAGTAGGTGAAATCTAAATGCTGGATTTGCCCAATAAAAATTAGTAAAATGTGACTCTAGAACAAAATAATCCAAAGGTATGAATATATTTATCTTATATTTATATTTATAATTATATTCATATTAAGGTTGCAATGACAATCTGATAAACGTAATCTTCTTTAAACATATGGTTCTATTGACTTCCATAGAGTTTTGTGCAACAAGAAAATGCTTCAAACTAAAATACTATGCACCTTCAGAGCTTGGGTCCTGTGTTCAGTGCATTTATCAACATAATGTTCTGGAGCAGTAACGCGGGGCAGTCCAGTCCTTGATCACAGCGATTATTTTTAGTGGACATTGGCAAGGGGATTTTTCAAGTTACACAGGATCTATTTCAGATGGCTGAGAGCGAGGGATAAATGGACAGAAGCAGCTGGAGGGATGGATGGAGTGGTGCCACTTGTGTGGGTTATGGGGGAGTACAAACGTTTGGCTCAACTGATGACCTATAATCCAAATCGGTGACCCCTTAGTCATATTCCTCTAACCTCTTCCTGTCTGCTGTTGCCTCTTACCGCTAACCCCATTATAATCATATATAAAAAACATAATATAACGTATATTCAAATACATTAAATATAATTTTTTTTTTTGAAATAAAAATGCCCTTTGATGTTATATATTGTACCTCATAAGGCATTTCAGAAAAGCTCAGCAAAGGTGTTTATTGATGTGTGGAACTAACTAGCAGTGGTTTGTTTCAGGATTTGTTGAATACAGTTTGCAGTCTAATTTCAGGTGTGCAAATTGTTTATGTTAAACTTACAAACAGACTTAACTCGACTGGGAAACAGTGATTTGTGGTTATGACTATGAGTTTCCAAATAAGGCCCCTCCCTTCACTGGATATCACAGGCAGAGTTTGTATCCGGGTAAGACATGAGCTCACTTGTAATACATGCTTACTCACTAGGTGGATCAAGAAATGCCTCATCCTTATTAAAGACGTGCCACATCACCTCAGGGTACACAAAGCATAGAAAACAAGAGCCTCATTTATTACTGAAAAACATGATGATGAAGTACATATAATAACAAATCTTTCTTGAGCAGAAAATCTGCATTTTAGAATGATTTCTGAAGGATCATGCGACACTGAAGAGTGGAGTGAGTGTGTTGAAAATCAGCTTTTGCAGTCATAGGAATAAAAAATGTTTTTAAATACAGAAAAATACAAAAAATATTTAAAATTGTAATAATGTTTTACAATATTACTGTTTACACTGTATTTTAATCAAATTAATGCAGCCTTGGTGAGCAAAGGGACTTAAAAATATCTTACTCCAGACTTTTGAGTAGCAGGGTAATTCAGATCCAAAAAGGGTAAAAATCTTCCAAACCCTAATAAATTAACTTTAGAAAGATCGAAATGGATTTAAAAAATGTTTCGTTAAAAAAACACAGTAACGATATTATAATTTCTGCCATAATATTTATCAAAGGGCAGAAAATGCATATTTTTGTGTTATTTATATGTGACTGAAAAGATACATGACCTTTAGTTTGAGTTTACTTTTAATAGACATACCACATATCCAACAATATCTTGTACATCTGTGTTGTATTTATAGAGGCATGGGAGAGCTTGCTAGAGGAATGCCACATCCTTCACCACTTAATCACTCCATCATACCAAATATGTGCACTTTATCACATCGTAAGAAAGATAATCTCACTGAAGAAACAGTATGCAATGTGGAAAGTGCAGTGGGAGTGTTTCAGTGAGTCAAGGGCAAGGTTTTGACACGAGTGGTGCTCGTAGCATAATGACAAATGCTTAACTCTGAACGACTGCCCAGAGCTTTGTTTCCTGTACCTGCATAGACTCAAACAGAAGACCATTTAGTCAAGAGCACCAGACGGAAACATTTAATAACCGTCTGCTTTTCTTTGGAGGGCACACTCTGACAGCAGCTGCTGTGAGCATGAAGATCCTGACCTCCCCGAGCGTTTAGACACTGTGGTTCACTAACCTGCTCAACTTCAATAAAAAATGTCAGAGTTTCAATAAAGATTATGGTACAGTACTGTATATGACACTGAGTTAAACAATTAGTAAACCAATATATACATACAGACTTGATCAAATAATTTCAGCTGCGCAAGCATCTATCAGCTAGCAGAGAATTTAGTAAAAATCATATTAAATAGAATTAAACTAAACTTTAAATTGCTATAGTATGTTGCTATATATTAACTGCTCTAGACTTGTATATAAACTTGATAAAACCTAGAGCACAGTGTAATGACGGGCCATGCAGTCACTGTTGCTGTAATTATAGTGGTTATGGGAAGAGATTTTAGTAATGCCTGGCCTGTGTCTGAGCTCCTTCCTCCCCCCTCTCCCTAATGCAAAAGAAGCTAGCAGTATTACCTAATAAGCACAAGATATCTAGAACCATTTGTTTATACTTGTGCAGTAATGAGAGAGTGCTTCAGAAAGATTTGAGCAAGCCTCAGTCCAAACATTCAGATTTAGAATAACCGTTTTAATCAGATGGCATGCATCTGGTATGACTCAAAGATAAACATTAAAGGAGAAGAATCTAGAAATCTTCTTTCACGCTAAACGGTATCAAGATGATTAAGAGGGCAGATGTTTCCCGAAACAGTTGTTTTGTTTACTCCAATACTCCTAGCAAGCAACATGACAAAACATCCGTTGAAAAAGTTTAGAAAGGAAATGAGTGCCACCTAATGGCTGATTTGATCATATCTGCACTGGACAGTTGTTTTGAACATCTTTGAGACAACAAAATGTTAAATATTTTTATTTATTTTGTACAGAAAAGCACATTCTGCATTGTGTTTAACTTACTGATGAAAGACAGAGGTGGACAAAATAATATTGTATAATAAAATACAAGGTGATCGAGAAAATATAGCGATAAGTGACAATATACATCTGATGAATCTACATAATATAATGAAATTGTGACCACAAAAGAGAATACTGTGTAAGGCATGTCTTTTGTTTGATGTATTTACCATATGTAGAAAAACAACCTTGACCACACTGCTTCTGGTTACAACATCCTCTTCCTGTCAATCCTCATCCGGTCTTTATGACTTCACAAGCAGTGAAAAGGGAGTTTTTCATAGTTCCTTTGAAACAACCTTACAATCACCATTGTAATAGTATCCTACAAAAATAAAGGCCTTGTTTCATTTAGATGCTTACAGAATCTATACTGAGATCCATACTGCAGCTGAGAGAGCACATGCTTCAATTAAATGGGGATGTGGAAGGAGTCTTTGATCCACTGGTCTCGAGAGTTTTGAGTGGGCTGAGGAAGGGACAACAGCGTCTCCCCACTCTCTCTTTCATGTTCATCTTCATCTTCCTCCTCTTCATCTTCAGAATAACCATTTTCGGTGTTGAAGGAGCTCTCGCACAGGGAAGAAGAGATGTCCTGGAAAGCTCCTTTGTATTCCTGTATGGACTCATATAGAGACCACAACTGACACAGCAGTGACATGTCTAACTGTCGAAGTCCAACCTGCCAAAGACAAGAACATGAGCTATGCTGGATTTCAAATATATAATGTAATGATCAACACACACACACACACACACACACACACACACACACACACATATATATATATATATATATATATATATATATATGTATGTGTATATATAATAATATATATATATATATATATATATATATATATATATATATATATATATATATATATATATATATAATGTATATATTATTACACACACACACACACATATATATATATATATATATATATATATATATATATATTTTTTTTTTAACTGAATGTTTTATTTATTTTAAATAAAACGGTCAGTGAAACAGTTATTGAAAAAATTTATCAAATTGTTTTAATATATTCAACTATTCAAAATGCAGTTAAAATGTCAGTAAAGAAGTGCTTTGACACAAAATATTATTTTACATGTTTTTAAGGTCTGATTTAAATGTTGAGGTCATATTAATTTATATTTTTTGTTTGTTTGTTCAGCTCAAGTCAAAATGCCTATGGTGTACCTGACCATATATATATATATATATATATATATATAATATCAATTTTAGGCTATTACGTTTTCGTGTTTTATTAAGGTCAAAAGAAGTGACTCTAAAATATATATATATTCATAAAGAATATTTAGGCTACATTGAAAAATGTAGAATACAAATGCAAATACAAAGCATACCGGGGGAGATATTTTACATGCACTTTTATCACTTCTGACACGTATTCGTCATTGATCCATAACTAGTTGCCCATTTTGCACAAACGGAGCGCAGGTCCGAGTCAGGCGTGGTCCCGGACTCACCATCTCTTTGCGCAGCACGGCCAGCGCTGCGTCAAGGCTCGCTGGTTTACTGCGGTCAGGACAGTCGCTCACTCTGGACTTGCTGATGTCCGCCTGGATGCGCGTCCTCTTGCTGTAGACCTTCTCGATGTCCCTCCAGGATCCTCCGCTCGAGTTCAGGATACCGCTCAGTCCTTTAGGTAACGGAGGCAAGCCTTCAATAGAGCAGACGCTTCCAGCCGGACAGTCCGCTGGACTGGACTGAAACCCGTTCATTTCCGATTCCACTGTTTTCGCTTTTAAAATTAAAACCTGGTTTTAATATTTTCTATGCCCGGTGTCGTTATTTTGTTCATTTATTTTTACCACCATGAAAAATATCCAACTGAGATGAAATACAGTATCTTTCTTTTAAAAAAATGATACGAAAGGTGAGCGCGCACGAATGACCTTAAACTGCAACTGTCACGTTCAAAAACTAATTTCCGGAAGCGATATTCTATGCGCTATCCTTCATATACAAGTTAACCACTAGTTTACACTGACTGTAACTAGTAGCTCGTTTACAAGGTAACAGAAAATTATTTCGCTCTAATAAACTCTTTGACAATCTCTGTTCTTCGTGAGGTACTTGATTTCACGCTCTTCCTTATGTGCATTTCGTGGTAAAGCAGTGTATAAATCTAATCCGGTATATAAAAACAAATTCCTACCCTTAGATATAAGCAAAAACTGGACAGGAGACCAAGGAGCCCAGCTTTTGTTTTCGTTTAACGTTTTCTTTTGTCTTGTACAGCTAAACCTCGCCCACTGCTTCTCTCCGCCCAGAGCAGTATGTTTCTACCGAAGCGAGGCGCTGTTTCTCATTTACAGCAGCATAAACTGATCGTCTTCTTTCTTTCTGTGTAGTTTCCTGACTCTCGAGGACTTTTCAGGTGCTTCATCTGAGCCTCAGCTTTGCTTTGGGAGAAATTTTTTTTAATAATCTTAGGGGTCACGGAATGAGTAATTGCATTTAAAGATGATAGTATAAAGGTGTGGAAAAATGCAAGGTCTAAAGACACTAAACACTACTTAGATTTACAGGTGCATCTCATAAAATTAGAATATCAGGGAAAAGTCTTTTATTTTTTTTAAATTAAAAAAATAAAAAATATCTAACTTTCTTATATTTTAGATTCATTGCACACAAACGGAATAGTTTTTGGTTTTTATTCTGATGGTTGACTTACAGCTTAGGAAAAGAAACAATTAACACCAGCAGACTATGGAAAGCCTTTTTGACATTTATTCTTTAAGCTGTACTAGTATCTTTTTCCAAGTTACTAGTACTTATTTTTTAGATACTAGTATCTTTTCCATTAAGTACTAGTACTTATTCATTAGGTACTAGTGCTTATTCTTTCGGTACTAGTGCTTATTCTTTAGGCACTAGTGTCTTTTGTAAAGTTACTAGTACTTAATCATTAGATACTAGTGCTTAATCATGAGATACTAGTACTTATTCATTATATACTAGTGCTTATTTATTAGGTACTAGTACTTATTCATTAGATACTAGTACTTATTTATTAGGTACTAGTATTTATTAATTAGATACTAGTACTTATTGATTAAATACTAGTACCTATTTATTAGATACTAGTATTTATTTATTAGGCACTAGTACTTATCCATTAGATACTAGTACTTAATTCAATAGTGACTAGTAACTTTTATATTGTTACTAGTAACAAATTTAAATTTTTTGCTATTGACTTCTATGGGGATCTGTCATTGAGATATCAACTATTTAGTTTTGACTAGTATGTATTCCACTAGCGACTAGTACTTAATTTTTATGTACTAGTAGTTATTCATTAGGTACCAGTGTGTATTTTTTAGATACTAGTACTCATTCATTAGATACTAGTACTTATTAAATAGACACTAGTACTTATTCATTAGATACTAGTACTTATTAGTAGATACTAGTTCTTATCAATTAGATACTAGTACTTATTTTTTAGATACTAGTACTTATTAATTAGGTACTAGTGCTTATTTATTAAAAACTAGTTCTCATTCATTAGATACTAGTACCTATTAAATAGATACTAGTACTTATTTAATAGATACTAGTACACATTTATTAGATACTAGTACTTATTCTAAATGTTACTAGTATGATTTTTTATTTTACTAGTAATTTTTTTTGTTGAACTCTACTGTAGCCATTTGGACTAGTCATAACATAAGACGAGTGAAAAGGCAGATCTGACTAGTAAGATAAGAATAGTTACTAGTAGTGATTAAAAAAGGTACTAGTGTCTAAAGAATAAGAACTAGTACCTAATGAATAACTACTAGTATCTATTAAATAAGAACTAGTATCTAATGAATAAGTACCAGTATCTAAAACATAAGTACTAGTATCTAATGAATACTTACTAGTAATATTTAAATATATACTAGATACAATTGCAATAATTACTAGTCAGAAATTAAAAGATGATATCAAAAACAGAATAACTCAGAGTCCCTGTTCGTTTGGAGATATCTTCAACCTCATTAAGAACTAGTAAGAATGCATTTGGAGATATCTTCATTTAAACAGATCATTACATAAACATGAGTACCTCTCCACCGTCCAATCAGAGTCCACATGGTAATACAACACGCAGAATAAATTTGCATTAGGATTGCGTTTTAAACTTTATTCTCATAAAAATACGCGCGATGGTTTGAAGAGCAGAGATAAAAGCATGTATTGTCACAGTAATTGTTTATTTTCATCAAGTTTCATCAGTAAAACGTCTGAATGTTATTCAGCTACATCTACAGCGAAAGCTGAGTTTCCTGGAACTTCATCAGTGAGTCTCGTTTGTAGAGTTTCTGCGCGAGGGCGCCCTCCGGCGACGAGTATGAATTAAAAATAAATTCATTGAGTACTCATTATTGCTTGCAAAATCCTAATTTGAGTAAAAATAGCTAAAATAATTAAGAACTTTGAGGTAAAAAATTGCAATTCCTTACGTTCTACTATAGAAGTGTGCATTTTTTTGCAGCTATATTTATATTTAGTCTTGTATAGCAGTTTTGTATATTATAGTGAAATAGTGTTATTACAAAAGTAATGTTCCTTATTTTGTTTAGTGTTTTTTATTTAGAATTAATAACCATAACCATTATTAGTTTTATTGATATATATATATATATATATATATATATATATATATATATATATATATATATATATATTTACTAAAAAATAAAAAACATTGGGCAAAATTGTGCAGTCCTTCAAGTACAGCAAACCTGGTGTTTTATTATTATAATTTTTTATTAATACCTTTTGGCCTTCTTTTCAAATAAAGAAAATGTTTGTCTGAAAACCACAAGGTTTGGATTTTGTCACGCTGTCTAGTCTCTGTTTCCCTGGGTGTCCACTAGTGGGCTCACTTCCCCTTAGGCACTTCACCGTAGGCACTAGAATTCCTCTAGTCTGGTCCTGTCTTCACAGTAATTGCACTCCACGAATCGTCACATATTTTGTGTGCCCTGTACAGAATATTAATGTAAAAACATTCAGTGTCTGCAGCACCAGTGCTACAGTCATGCCCAAAAATATGGACAGCTTTGGTATATATGATGATAAAGAAGGCTGTGAAAATTAATCTGCATTGTTAATCCTTTTGATCTTTTATCAAAAAAATGGTGTGTCTTCTCTTCAGTTCACTCCTCTCATTTCCTGTAGGGTTCAGGTCAGAGGACTGGAAAAGGCTATAGCAGAAGCTTGGTTTTGTGCTCAGTGACCCATTATTGTATTGTTTTTGAGGTTTGTGTTTGATTGTGATCTAAACATGGTCATTATAAGATTTCTAACAGAGTCAGTCACTTTTTGGTTTTTTATCTGTTGGTATTTGATATAATCAAAGATGCCATGTATCTAAAACAAGATGTCCAGGACCTCCAGCAGAAATATAGGCCCATAACATCAAAAATAGAGCAGTATATTTCATTGTACATATGGTTTACTTTTTATCTCTGTGTTCACCAAACCCATCTTGAGTGTTTGCTGCTAAAAAACTATTTTTTTAGTTTCATCTGACCATAGAAGCCAGTCCCATCTGAAGTTCCAGTCATGTCTGATAAATTAATATGCTTTAGTTTGTTTTTGGATGAGCTAGGATAATTTTTATTGTAACCATCCCAAACAACATGTGGTGATGTAGGTGCTGTTTGACAATTTTTTTTAAAGGTTTTCTGAGCCCGAGACTCAACTATTTTCTGCAATAACAGCTGTGATCCCTGGAGAGTCTTTAGCCACTCAAACTGACCTCCTCACCATGCATTAGGATGATAAAGACACACATCCTCTTCCAGGCAGTTTTGTAACATTTTCTGTTGATTGGAAATTCTTAATTATTGCCCTGATGTTGGAAATGGGGATTTTCACTGCTCTAGCTCATTTGTTAGTCACATCTTGCAGTCACTTTCTAATTTGTGAAGCTCAATCATCTTTGCTGCACATCAGAAATATATTCTTTGGTTTTTCTCATTGTGATGGATGATTAAGGGCATTTGGGCTTTGTTTTCCCTCTTCTTTATATTTATGTGAAACAGGAAGCAATGGCTGGATAATTTCATGTTCATAATCCCTCTAGAGTGCTCAAAATTGTGAATATGAATGGGAATATACTTTAGAGTAATTTTACTCATAAGAATTTCTAAGGGTGTTCTTAATTGTGGCCAATGTGTATTGTAGAAAAACATTTATATCATAATGATATTTTCCCCATTTTAAATTATTATTATCCAAATAAAGGTTCGATTTTGGTAAATTTTTAAAATAAAAGATCAAAAAGATTAACAATGCAGATTAATTTTCACAGGCTTCTTTGATCATGTTTACCAAGGGGTCTAAAAAAAATTAACATACAGCTTGTGTATGTTATTTATTGTTTTTACTGGAGGAAAAATAGGAAAATAACACCTAATACAATTGGTGTCGAATCTACATCCTGCCAGCAGAGGTCACTCAAAGACCATTAAATACATTAGGCTACTATATTTATGAAATTACAGTTAAAAAACTGACAAAATACGTTTTCAATGTGCTTGTGTAAAAAAAATAATTGTTTCTTTTCTATTTGGTTTTCTAAAAAAAAGTACATCCATCTCCTTGTTTCTGTTTCCTGATTAATCTCTCTCCTATATGTTGTTGGCTCATTAATATTCAACATACAATTTCCATACTGGGCAGAAATGCAAATTTAAAAAGTACTAGTATCTATTAAGTTCAGGATATCTCTGGTCTAAAAAGTCACTAGTAACTAAAAAATAAGTACTAGTTCTATTTTTTGTTAACACGGGTAGTTTAATTAAATACTAGTCACTACAGGAATAAGTACTAGTATCTAATGATTAAGTACTAGTATCTAATGAATAAGTACTGGTAACTTTACAAAAGACACTAGTACCTAGAGAATAAGCACTAGTACCTAAAGAATAAGCACTAGTAGTTAACGAATAAGCACTAGTACCTAATGAATAAGTACTAGTACTTAATGGAAAAGATACTAGTGTCTAAAAAATGAGCACTAGTAACATGAAAAAAAGATACTAGTACAGCTTTTAGAATAAATGTTAAAAAGGCTTTCCATAGCAGACATCACGGCACCCAAATCATCACTGAGTTCAGAAACTTCACACTGGACTTCAAGCAGCTTGGATTCTGTGCCTCTCCACTCTTCCTCCAGACTTTTACCAAGACGATTACCAAATAAAATGCTAAATTTACTTTCATCTGAAAAGAGGATTGCGAACCACTGAGTAACAGTCCAGTTCTTTTTCTCCTTACCCCAGGTAAAATGCTTCTGACGTTTTTTTTTTTTCTGGTTCAGGAGTGGCTTAGTTCTAGGAATGTGACAGATGTAGCCCTTTTGCTGAAGATGTATGAGTATGGACTCTTGATGCGTTGACTCCGGCTTCAGTCCACCTCCTTGTAAAGCTCTCCCAAGTTTTTGAATATATTTTGATATAGCACTCTGTGATCAGCTAGCTCTTTCAGCAATGAGGGTGTTGATGATTGTCTTAATGATTAGGGTGTTGAACTAATCAAGCTCAAAATGGAGTATTCCAATTTTTTGAGATATTGAGTTTGGAATTCAGTCGTAACAATCAGAATTACATTAAAAAAAAACTTTGCGTGCGCTTCAGTTTGTGTGCAATGAATCTAGAATATAAGTTAGCTTTTAATTTAAATTACAAAAAAATAAAGATCTTTACCATGATACTCACATTTTTTTAGATGCACCTGTAAATACCCAATTCTGATAAGAAAAGTCTAAATTGTGAGACCTCAACCTGCACTTTCAAGACAAAAGTCTGAATTGTGAGATAAAAAGTAGCAATTAAATATTTTTTTTCATTCTGTGGCAGAAAAAAAGGGAATTGGCAGCCACCACAATATCAAAACTGAACGGCAAAAATAGATTTTCCAAAAGGTTTTGACTTGAATAAACATGAACTCTGCACATTTCAAAATCCAAAACCAGAGCAGGTTTTTTTTTAAATCGCTGTATTTCAGGAGGAAACCAACTGTATTTAGAAAATGTTTAATTTCATTTAATCTTTCATGTAATGCTTGATAAGGCAGCGCTTGTGAGCTCAGCGCCGTTACCGGAGAAACCTCTACCTCTCCCGCTCTTAAAGCATGTCCTGCTAGCTGAAAATTAATTTGCATTTATATATATATATATATATATATATATATATGGGGGCGGGGGAGTGCCACCACAAATAGAGTGTAAGGCTGTGGGAAACACTGGGATGCAAACTGAAAAATTAAAAGTGAAAAAGTCTAAATTACGAGACATAAACTAAGAATTTAGAGGAAAAAAAGACTGAACTGTGAGATATCAACTCAGTTACCTTTTTTCCTGTAAAGCAAACATGCCACGAAACACACTGCCGTGTAATGGAAAGGTTTCTCAATGCATAAAAGTTTCTCTGTGATAGAACACATTGTGCATTTAAAAATGTGATATATGGGAATTGGAATGTGGGAGAAAAGCATTCCACTGCAAAAACAAGGAAAAACATGTAAAACTGTAAAATGGAACAAAAAAATCCTAGATGTCGGGCAGTGTAATAAAAATATGCAAGGTCTAGAAATACTTTCAAGTTGAACTTTTTTTTTACTTCGCTGAAAAAGCAATAGGAAAGCAGTGCAGTGAAATGCAAAATGCATTCTGTTTGAATGGCCCCTAACCAGACCAATGCTGTTATTTGTAACCAAAACAACACTAATAGCACCCAAATGATTCTGTTGCAGCTTTGAAACAATTCACTCTACCACTGTAATTGATCTAACATTGTCACAACACTTAAGTTGGTGCTTTCATAAAATTTGGATTTTCAACCGATCATGAGTTCATAAAGCAACGGGAAAAAAGTTAAACAAATCAAGTAAAAAGAAACCAGCCTTTGCAGCTCAAGCAATGTATTTCAACACACGACACAGTCACATTCTGCGCTGCATTAGAACAAACATAAACACAACCGAAACACGCCGTTGAGTATATTACTGTATATATGTATTAGTGCTGTTTGTACTTCCTTATGTGTGTGTGTGCTGTTACAACTCCATCTGTGCTTCAGTCTTATGAGAGCTGCAGTTCTTTCAAGCTGCGCAGGGATTCGGCACAGCCTCGGATCAGACTGCAGAGCTGGATGCTGGCCTCCACTGACCCCGAGTGCTGGAGCTCCTGTGTGGCCCATCTGAGTTTATGAAGCACTGCCTCCTCTGCACTTGACAAGGCTGGGTGGTGGTGGAGGGCGTTGCCCACGGCCCCTGAAGGAGGTGCAGTCTGGGGAGCAGGGGTGGCTGGTGGCAGGAAGTTGGAGCTGGTGGTTGGGACAGAAAGAGGAGTGGGCTGTATGGCGGGAGGGGGACCTCTCAGTCCAGACGCGGCCCCCTCGCAGTGCTCCGGCCGGGGCTGGCCCGTGATGGAGAGAGGGGGTTCGCTGGATGAGGCTCCATGAGATTCAGGGAGAGGCTGAGTCGCAAGCTGACGCTCTCGTACCTGTGACAAAGCTGCCTGGGCATTTAAAGCTGAAAGAGAAATCGAACAAGTCAACAGAGATACACAAGACTGTACATTCATAAATAATTCAAAGGCTGAATTTAAACATACCTGGGTTGTCCTTGTCAATATCGGAGTCCAGCTCTTGACAAGCAACACAGTAATATTTCTTCTGTTTATCTTGCAGCAGAATTGTCTGCAAATATATAGGGCATTTCTTACCTTATACATGCTTCAATCAATAATAAATCTAAGTTAAAAACTAATTATTATAATTCCAGTGGGTCCATAAACCGAAAATCCTTTTTTGTTGCTTTTCCCCCCCATTAGAAATTACAAATACTGCATACTTGTTTTTTCTTAATCCCATCAGTATGGAAAACACTTGTGCTGCTTAACAATTTTGTGGAAACTGTGACTTCTTCAGGATTCTTTGATGAATAGAAAGCTCATTTATATAAAACACTATACTATGTCATGTTTGTTCAGCTTAATGGATCCTTTTCAAAAAAAAAAAATAAATAAATAAAAATCTTCCTGACTCGGTTTTGAAAGGCACTGAAAGTATATATCTATATATTACAATTTACTGAAATGCTCTTGCAGGGAACGTTACTCTGAGTCCTTTTCTGAAGTCACGGATGAATGAATGAATGTAACACGTGTTTCTCTCTCACCCCACACAGCTCACAGCAGTCCCCCAGCATCTTGTAGCCCTTCAGCAGATAGTCTCCCATCAGCTTGCTGATCTTGTCCTGCCGCTCCCGGCGAGCTTGGATCACCTTCATCTCGGCCTCGGAGGGAGGCTCCCACTCAAAGTCCTCATCATCTAGATTCAGCAGAGCACAGAGATTCCTCATGTGTCTGACTCACTGATCACAAACAACCAGCTAGCATCTGTATATGGAGCTTTCAGACAGTTATACGACCTTAGGTTGTCACTAATTGTCAGTTATTCTAAAAAGATTGTGAAGAGTTAGATATTATGAATGAAATAAAGCCACACGGCCTTACAGACAGACAGACACCGAAGCGCTAACGTTAAGCTGCTAACGTTAGCCTTGAAGAGGTTATTGGGTTATTTTAGCGCGGATGCAGGTGCACTACTTTAGCACGACGGAACTAAATTAATGAAAGTTAGATTAATGAAAGATAAAAATAGGAAACTCGGGAGCAGAATACGAAGTTTATTCACAATTTACCTGCATTTAGGGCCATGCTTTCCTCAGCCGCCTCACAACACAGATAACGTTTCCTGCTCGAAACTTCAACGGTGAAATGCACAAGGTGCTGTGAAAACGGACTGGCGCCATCTAGCGAACTGAATGTGGGACCTGCCGTCTTCTTTTTTTAGCGAAGTTTCTGGTGCTCACCTTTCTTTTACTGTCTATGGTGCACACAAAGGCTTTATTTATTTGATAAAAAATACAGAAAAAATGTTATTTTGTGAAATATTACTGCAACTTATAAAAACTGTTTATATTTTAATATACTTTAAAATATCATCTTATTTTTCTGATGCATCATTACTCCAGTCTTCAGTGTCATTGTGTTGGAAGCAGTGGTGCCACTTCATGTTTTTTTGGAACCTGTGAAACTTTTTTCTTTTATTAATATATATATATATATATATTCAAAATGTAAATCTTGTGTTACATACACTACCATTCAAAAGTTTGGAGTCAGTGAAAATTTATCTTTCTTTTTTTGAAAGTAATAAATACTTTATTCAGCAAGGATGTGTGAAATTTATCAAAAGTGATGAGATGAGAGATTTTAATTTTAAATAAATGCTGTTCTTTTTTTATTCATAAAAGAATACAGAAAAAAGTATCAGTTTCCAAACAAAACAAAACAAAAAACAAAAATGAAGCCACACAACTGTTCCATGCATTGATAATAAATCAGCATATTAGAATGATTTATGAAGGATCAGTCAGTGACACTGAAGACTGGAGTAATGATGCTGAAAATTCAGCTTTAGTCACAGAAATAAAGAATATTTTAAAGTATATCAAAACAGAAAACCAATATTAGAAATGTAATAATATCTCACAATATTACATTTTTGTATTTTTGATCAAAATATTACAGCCTTGATGAGCACAAGAGACTACATTAAAAAAATAAAAAATCTTACTGATCCCACTTTTAAACGGCAGTGTGTTACATAAAAACCATAGGACTTCTACAACAATGTCTTTTATGTTTGTTTGGCCATAATGCACACCATTAAAGAGCATATCAGCACAAAGACTTCATACCAAAAGTCAAGAATGTTAGAGGAGGGCTATTCATTATTAATTATTTAGAAAATTCATTATTGAGTTGACCGTGCACTCCTCTGTATACCAAAGTATTCCAGAGTCAAATACCATCCGATCTGACAGCTAAAGCTTGTCAAAAACTGGGTCATGCCACAGGACAATGATCCTTAGCACACCAGCAAATCTACATCAGAAGGGCTGAAAAGAAAAGAATCAAGGCATTGCAACAGCCAAGACAAAAGTCCAGAGCTCATCCTGACTGAAATGCTGTGGTGAGAGCTGTGCACAAACACATGCCTACAAACATCAATAAACTTTAAAAACGTTGTACAGATGAGTGGGCAAAAATTTCTGCAGAACAATGTTAAAGACTGATATATTCATACAGAAAATAATTACTTCAAATCATTGCTGCTAAACAGGCAATTGAATCAGTGGGTGTCCTCACACATTGCTATTACATCTTGCCTTTATTTTTCTTAAATACGTATTTACATTTTAAACAACATCAAAACTGAACTACAATGTGAGTAATTAGATTTACACAGACACAAAAGATTTTATGATGTTATCACACCAATACTTAAATCAGAATCTAGTCTGCTCAGCTGAGTGTCATTACAGCTGGTTTGGGTTTTGCTCTTGCAATCCCAGCAGTGTCCATTACAGTCTCCTCTCCAACTACACTGTCCTCTCGCCAGTTTCCACGCCACAGTGTGCTGAGCCAGTGCAAAGTGCTGTCGTCCCAGTTTTCTGGAAGCTGCAGCATGAGATACCCTGCTGAGATGATGCCGGCTGCCGCTGCTCGCACATGGCTCATTTGCAGAGTTTCAGTCACAAATGCATCTACAGCTTGTGAGTGACAAAAAGAGAGCGATAGACTTGGCAAATCTCAAAGAGAAAAAATTAAATACTACACATCTGATGCTTAATCACATCCAGAGTGCTGCAGGGATGACATATTTTTGCAGGCCAAAACCGGAAATGAAAATGTTTCCACTTCCTGAAGTCAGTGGGTTTCTTGAATGATTTTTTTTTTCACGTTTCATTTTACAACATAAAATATCTTAGTTATAGCTCTTTATGATTTTTCAAGTAAAGTCAGGTAAGTCACCTTTATTTCAGGAATATATCAGAATCAGTTATGGAAAATCAACCATGGAGGCGGTTCAGATTCTGCTCTAAAGCAAGTCAATAGTGTCAATATTTAGATCAAGTCAGTTCAGTGTTTGTTCAGTTCAGAAAGGGCATGTATGTGTGTCTACTTCTCTCAGTTTATTAAGCATAATCATATGTGATATTTTCCTGTTGGCTATTTTTCTATTTATATTGTAATTTGCGTTATCTTGCATTGGTAAAAAAAAAGCCTTTCATGTTTGTGGTCGACAGATTTTGGGAGTTAAATACCCCAATCAGACCTTTTATTATCTTGTAAAAGGTGGTTACTAAGTGTTTAAATAGGACTCCAGAGGTTGTCAGGGACAATAAATATCATCACACTAAAAGGAAAACTCATCTACTCCCTAGTCAACTTTTATAGCCAATGTTTATATTTGGGCTTTTGCAAACTGTTCAAACACAAACTTTCAGAGAAAATGTTTTTTAAATAAATACTGAAAGAGTTGTTAAAGTCATGCCTACATTATAGATTACAATTAACATTTAGCTGTTTAAATTATATTAAGTCTTAAAGCTTTAACTAAAATAATTAAGGACGTGGTCACTTGAGTGACAGGTGGATTACTGCTGCTGATGCCTGCCGTCAAGCTTGGTGGGCGTGGCTTCAGCAACCAGCTCAAGCCTTTTTGCCCATTTTTAATGAGATGGCCGCCTCCACCTCCGCCTCCGCCTCATTTGAGCTTCAAAAATGCCCTTCAGAAAACTACGGGTGACGTCACGGACACTACATCAATGTTTTTATAAAGTCTTTGGTTTTTGACCTACAAAAAAACTCTATTGCATATGTCTGTGAAGCTTCAAGTTTATTTGACAGCTTATGTATAATCAAATACATACCTGCACTAGCTGGGATGGTCAAGAGAATTCCCAATGAAATTAATCTGGGGTACGTGAATATTTCTCCCAGATTTACCAGCAAATTGAAAACTTAGGAGAAAACAGTAAAGGAAAAATGTATAAAATTGCCTATATTTTTTATATATGGCAAAAGTAATTTTTAACATTGTACAATCATTATAACTTCATGTGTAGTGGAAAACAAAAGCATAAATTACCAAGCAGTAGAGTAGCCATGACACAGAGTTTATCCCAAGGGATGTGCTGAGAGGGAGGCCAGTATTCCACATGTGTGAAATACAGCAATACACAAACCCAGGAGTGGAGGACAAAACTACACAGACCCACACAAGACAGCAACACACTGGCAGCGCCTGGTTGGACACTTCCTGCATGCTTCCTGAAAAGCACCTGAGACAAGCAAACATCAATTATTACCATAAAACTGCAGAATATACACTTATACACTCTTTCTCGAGGTTTGTAGTGGACACACGTACATTAGTAGACACCGAGAATTGATGGCGAATCAGTTAAACGGTTATAGTAATTGTACAACTTGACAAGGTCATTGAATGAATCATTATACAAAGCTGAATGAATCTTTGGAGTGAACTGTTTCAAAAGAATCACTGGGATGAATTCATATCCTCACCACTGGTGCTGACCTTGAATAAAGCAGAAGCTGAAGCTGAACCAACTCCCAGTGCCACTCCTGTGATTGAATCACTATGGAAACCATCCCCATAGGCCAACATAACAATGCCAGTGATGGATAGGATGGCAGCCACTATCTAAATACAGAGTAGACATATACGAAACAAACAATTTTCTTTTTTTTTAAGGTTACTTCAAAGCTGGTGATGGAACAAGCAATAATAAAATCACTGACACAACACTATTTGATTGCTCACCCTGACACCCATGAAGCGGTCCTTGAGTCCAATCCATGAAAGGAGGAAAACAAAAGCCTGGTTGCAGCAGAGGACGGCACTTACATCCACTTTGGAGATGCGGCAAAGCGCCAACAAGTACAGATAACCAGATAAACTCCATAGCACAGAGAATGGAGCGGCTCCTTTCAGAACAATCCTTACAGTCAGCTCTTCACCCAGGAACAGACTGCACTTTCTGCGATTCAGAAGAGGATCAAAATAACACAACTATGTCTTCTCTCTATCAGAGGGTTTGTAAGACCTAATTCAAAAGCAAGTGCAAGTTGTCAAATATGTTTTAAAAGAATAAAGTTCTTATGTTTTAAAATGTATTACTTAAAATATTTATTTGTCAAAACAATGTCTTTCTATTGGGACATGTTGTCACAAAAGCGTAAATATATCCTAAACTTTATATTATTAATTGAATGTCAAATGTGCATGAATCTAAAATATGTACATGTTATACAGGTATACATATTTCTATTATTTGCATTATTGCTGTAAAATTATCATTTGTCTATAACAATCAGAAATATATGCTAACAGATCAATAAAGAATCTTTTTTTTATATTTGACACATTGATAATTTAAAGGGGTCATTGGGTGCCCATTTTCCACAAGTTGATATGATTCTTTAGGGTCTTAATGAAAAGTCTAAAGTATCTTAGTTTGCCAAAAATTTCTCAATGGTAGTGTAAAAAAACATTTTTTTTTTTACCCTGTCAAAAATAACTCTTTTCAAAGCAAGCATTTTCCTTTAAATGTTAATGATCTCTGCTGACTCTGCCCCTCTCTTCCTAGCCGCTCTCAGAGAGTTTACTTCAGCCACATTCATCATGAAACTAGCTAATTAGCACATTATTAGGAAAGCATTTTGCATAGATTCATTAAAAAGCCTAATACTAAATTCTTCTGGTAGAAACTGGATTACGAATGATATGTGTGAAGATAAATAGATTTAGGTAGATCAGGGGCACATTCCCTTCAGGTAAGACACCAGTCCAGTCTGTGTTGAAACTCCACTGTCAATCAAACTATTGTGGGGGCCAAGGCGGTCCTCAATTTGAGAAAGGGGTAAAGATTTTAGTGGACAAAGAAAATGTTTGGGTGAATTTGTATCATTATTGGTGGTTGTGTACACACACTTCCAACATACATTTTAGTTCAAACAACTCGTAAAAGTGTATGTAGCATCTGATGACCCCTTTAAGGAATTATTTTGTTGCATGTGAACATTCTGCAAAATAAACCAATATCTGCGGATCTTTAACTGGTAAAGATGAATGCATGCAGTTTTAGTTGGCTACTTTATAAATAGAAAACTCTAAACCCCAAGTGTAAAATACAGCTTAGTCAGGATTCTGTGCATGCACACTACAATTTATTATAAAGCTGCAGCCTACCTCAGCTGATATTGCTGAAGGTTTTGCAGCCAGTGTCAGTGATGACATTGCACTGATAATACGCTGCTGGCCATGCATTCATTCATTAATGAAAAGCTGTCATTTGTTTAGCTTTAGAAACTGAGAGGATTAGAAACTGAAAGCAGCTTGCACTAAACAGCTTAAATTAAAATAAGGTTTATATACAATAATGATTATTTAGACTTAACTTGCTTTAATTGCTTCTGCACTTTTAATAATGCATGAAAGATGTGGGGGGTTGGAGTGCAAAACATGCATCCCAACATGAGCAAGTCATTCAGATATGCATGCTTAAAAATAAAAGTTTCAAAATGGTGTTTTAACAGTACAATGCCCAGTGTAAAGTTTCAGTTAGTAAAAAATATTAATGGAACCATCCAATAAAGAACCTTTTTTTAATGAGTGTATATAAAATACAATCATATATTTAAAAATGTTTTCTTCTAACCTGAACTCCATGCATGGCAACTGCTTCTGTTTCTCCATGAGAAGATGACACAGATAATAGAGTGGAAAAAAGAGAATGTTCCAGATGCTACAAAACCAAACGATGAAGAATGGGGCGGGATGTCTTATCAGAGTCTCTTTAGCACTATTGGTACCCCAGGCCCAGGAAACAGCTACACAAGCCCCTAAAATGAGCCCACATGCCACCCTCTGTATGGCTCGGAATGGACATCGAGTGCAACAGCGTTTAGATGGTCTTTTTGCATCAGATTCATCCTGAACTAAAGTCTGCTCCTGAGGATCCTTCTCACTTGCTAAGAAGAACAAAGACAATACATTTAAAGAATTACAAGTGCCTTTCCGTCATACTTCTGCAATCGCAGATTTCCAGACCAAAAGCACCAACAGATTTTATGAAAAAGCTGAAAAATATTACCTGGTGTGGGCAGGTGAAGTGTGACAGGTTGGGGTCCGGAGGAAGGAGATATCTTGGCCGAGAATTTGTTCATTGCTCGTTGTGCTCTCTTTAAAAAAAAAAAACGAACCCTTAGGTCAAGGTTTTGAGTCTCTGAATGAGCTCGGACTCTAATACCAGTAATATGCTTTAAGTAAACACACATGTTAAGTGCAGATTACTGCAGATCCACCTGTGATTAAAAATCTCAGGTTTAACAGCTTACAGTCTCACTTGCTAAATGATTTTAAATCACAGTTAGTGCTGATGTAGTTGTTTTGAAGTTGTGAGTACAAACCAAGTAAAGTGAAGTTTTTCATTGATAGTTCAGCATAATAATTATAATACATTTACTGATACTCTCTGAAACTCTTAAAGGTCTAAATTCACTTTTAAAAAAAAATCATAATAATATTAAGGGTTACAAAGGATTAATCAGGCAGTAATATCTCTTTAAGGTGACAATTGCACTTTTTAATTTGTGTAAATATGAAAAATGTATATCTCTACCAATAATTAACTTACATTAATATGAGCTAGTTAATAATGCAGATTTTCTGTCACTGCATACATTTTTGGCCACTGTTATTGCCCAGAAAGAAAATTAAATATATTATTTATCTTATAATGACCTTCTGTGACAACCTGCCCCAGTAGCTGGGTTCTGACCAACAAACAGTCTGTCCGAAAATCCTCGAAGACAAGCAATTTATTGAAATCGCTTTAGTCAGCTGTCATTTGATCAATTCTCTAACACTTAAACTATATTCATGTTTTATAATTTATAGTACTCAATATAAAAACAAATGTCAATGAAGGTTTCATAGGTATTTTATTTGGTTTAATGACTCAAGAGTCAAAAATTCCACACATGACAAATCAAACAAGACACAAAAGTTGCTGTGATTTAAATGTTGCTGGTTTAAATGGCTCTAGACTCTACACAAGACAAGTTACAACAAGCATACATAATGAGATGATTAAACTCCATACATTGAAATGCATTGCTCAGACACACTTTGTATCCTATGGGTTCATTTATAGGTAAGATGATGGTCATTAGGGAGCACTTTCACAAAGAAGAGGTATGTTATTCCTGGACTGAGAACCTCAAGGCAACCATTCATTCCACACTTACATTTTGTAGTTGGATTTATTCTTTAAACTCTCATTTTATCACCATCAGTATGACCTAGCGACTTTGCTAAGTGATACTAATGTGTTTTTCTGTGTTGTGAGGAACTCCTGGCATTGTCTGAAATGCCTTCTTTGTTTAATGGGGAGCCATGCGACTTTCCTTCTTCTGTCTTGCTGTGAAAGTGCCGAGGGAATGTACTCGAGGATAACATCTGTCCTGTGGAATCTGATATGGGCATTCAATCTGTTATAATCAGAGAGGGAGACACAAAGAAGGGGAGTGAGATTTTATGGTGATAAACATTGGAGAACAAAAGTTTAAAACTTGCCATGGGCAATGGCTATATTGATGAAAAAGTTGGTATACCTTTTGGTTTAGGGTGCATCAGGGTCAGAGGCAGCTCTACTGTCACATCACTGTGTGGAGAAAAAAAAAAAGTAGATAAAGTTTCGTTTCTGATTTCTCATAATGCATTTCAGCTGCATTTTTATTTACCTTGCTGTCAAGCCTCCCAGCAGACTGAAAAAAAATAGAGAAATAGATATATAAATAAAAACAGTATTAATAATACATGTATAATTGTAGTTTATGTATAGACAGTCAGTTAAGCACAAACTGGACAAATCTGTCGAAGAAAGAATTCCTTACCCTCCTCCTGATACCATGAGGTTAACCTTGATCTTGTAGGACACCAGGATTCCCAGAACCTCCTTATCCATACCTCCCCGTATTCTGGAGAAAATAGGAAAAACAACAACATGAATGTATTGTAAAAACTTGATTATGAGCATGTTTACTTCTTTCCTTAGGAAAGTTTGTAAAGCTGAAACAAACACTTACATAGTGGTTGAGGCCAAATTGGTGTCTTCATCTTTAAGTCTGCCGTCCAGCGCCAGGCCACGTTTCTCCTTGTTGTTTGAGAGCAGAGGAGTGATCGGGAGGGTTTTTTCAAAAGTCGCATTTCCTTCTACAGTTTCCCTGCAGAGAGCAGTTGAATCATACAGATTTAGAGAACTTAAGACTGATCAGCGAAGAAATCGTCAGTATAGCTGGGATACAAGAAAATAAGCCCCTGTCGAAGAAAATAAGACTCACCCAAACTCTTCACACAGCACACTCTTGGTGTATTTGTCGGCTGAATAGAGAACGACGTCTGTGGTTTGGTCAACTATGAGAGTAATGAATGCAACATCAGTCATATTTGTTATACCACCTGGAGTAATACTCAATTCTGATTGGTCAATGACTGATGACAACTAAATGACTACTAAAATGCATAATTAACCATAATGCCTGGCACCTGATTTCCTAGATCTACTAATTTCATTTATTCTTGTACCACTCCACATCTCATTCATTTTGCACAGTCAGCAACTCAAATCAACATTTCATGTCCATTTATTGACTTATTTGGAAGTAGTCATGCAATTAGTTTGATAATAAACAGTCAACCAGTAAACATTATATGTTATATATACAACTTAAGAATTATTTGAAAAATCTTTTAACCAATCTCACCTGTAACCTTGATTTTTTTCACAACTTTGGTGGTCTCATTCTTGATCTTAACAGTGACTGGGATGGGATCACCATGGTAGTAGATCTGTTATAAAGACAAGAAAACACATGAGTTTCGTCTTGATTTGGTCAATATCAAAGCCTGCATTCCATCAGAGGTTACATACTTCCTTGTCCAGAGAGGCTTCCAGAAAAACAGGCTTATCAGACATCATAAAGCTCTTGCAGAGCTCAGCTTTTTGTCCAGATCCTGTGTTATCAGGAGCAAACTGGATTTTGCGAATGACAAGACGGCAGGTGTCCCTGTGGAGGGAGAGGACAGAAAAAATGATTGGTAAAGTTTAATGAATTATCATCGTTTAAACATGAATTGAATGTGCAAAATAACCAATAACACACTTACTTCTTGTCGACCTTCTCATCGGGGTCATCAGCTGATTGAGCCAAGTAGGCCTTGACCTCAAAATCAACACCACAAGCCTGCAAGAACAGAGCCATGAGCAAGTCCATTCAGTGCATTTTCTGTTTGAAGCTAAAATATATCATTCACCTCACCTTTCCTTTGTCATCTGGGCCAGGCTGAAGCGTAACAGAGCAGGGAAGGTTGGTAGGAATCTGAAAGACAAATCAGTTCAAATGCAGATTATTTTGTTAGAAATAGTAAATAAATAAATGGTATTATAAAAAGTAACAAATAATATAAAAATGGCACAAGAACAATATATATATAGAAAAAATATATATATTAAAATATCTGTCAGACGCCTTACATTAAAAGTGAAGGGATGACCCTGCTCTCCAGCTTTCTTCAGGAGAGTGTCGTGCATCTCTGTCAGGGTGGGTTTGTGGCCAGCATCAGGATATAGCTGTATGTGCTGAATCCAGATGTCTTTTCTAAAGGAAAGCCCAATCACGTCCAGGTCTTCACGGCCATAGCGGAAAGCGCAGGCCAGCTGAATCCAAACTGAATGAAGCAAGAAACCGGTCAAACATCGAATCCATCGATTTTTCTTCTATTATCCTAAAGACATTTTGACTTCTCTTTCAAATTAATGAATGAATAAACAAACAAACTATTATATACTATTAAATATTGTTCTGTTTTATGGAGGCACATTGATGCTGGCAGTACCTTTTCTGTCTCCAAGGTCTGCAGGATCGATTTTCAGTACACCCTCTGTTTAATAAGAAACAATTCCAATTTAATTGTTGGATATGACCTGTTTTCTGTGTTTCAGTTATAAATGCAGACAGTTTCTCACCAACAGGCTCAACTGAGTCAATGTGGTCAACATAGTCTCTCTTCCCCAAGTAGAGAGTGAGCTGAAACACAAACATTACATAAATGTATTGTCAAAGCACAATATGAATATATGATACTACATTTAATGTAATATGGAAATTCTATAAATGAGGAACTGACAAAACAGCAAGTCATCAGCTGAGTTCAGTCATACCTGGCCATTTCCACTGGTCTTTTTGAAAACTCTTTTTGAGCACACACACAAAAAAAGGGAAAATGGGGAAAAGATACAGTAAGACATATGGTTTGTGTTGTAGTAAACAGTGATAAAACAAGATAAAGGGTTTAGTTAGTAAAAGAGTGGGATGCAAAGAGGAGTGAGATGGGGTCACTTGTCCTGTTTGGCCTATACCTCAGGTATTAACCTTTTCACCACCTCTACCTGAGCACTGTATTTGTGTTTGCAGGTTTGACCTTCTCATCCTGAGCATTTATCAAGCTGTTAAAGCTTAGTATTTTAAGACACCTCAAAGCCAAGTCCTGGACTAACCTGTGCTAATCCAGACTCTATGAATGGAGGCAGCTTGTGTTTACTCCAAAGGGGATGCCTGGTAATTGATTGTGACTGCCAGCTTATGACACATTCATGCTGGACTCTAGTGAATGTTCCCACCTGAGAAGATCTATTCTAAACTTACAGGAACATCCTCACTGACACATGACATGGTTTATCAATATGTGCTGCTTCTACTGTTGAATTTCCCTCAGGGGATTAATAAACGTACCAGATATCCTATCCTATCTTATCCTATCCTACTTAGATATCCTATATTAAGCGGTTAATTAATTTATGATCTCTCAAATAATTCAAAACAATAACAGGGATTACATACAGCTCATTGATTGGACATAACCTACTGTACATGAATATTCTACATGAATATTTTCAAAACACAAAAAATGAAGTAAGTGACAAAAAAGTATGGAATACAAAATATAAATATAGTAATTGGATAATATAAAATTATTAAAATGGAAAATATAATTTTAGTGTAATTTTGTTTAGAAGAACTGAGAACAATATTGGAGTTCATCAGAGGGCCGCTACTACTTAATTACTTTCTATAAATGTTTAATATATTTTTTTTGGTCATTGAAAAGTAAAAAAAGGGAAATGCTAAATAAAATGGTACAGATGTTTTCTGTATGAGAACAGCATACATTTTCAAAGGTGAGAGCAAAAAGGAAGTAAAACTTACTTGTCTACCATTGTAGAATGCTTTTCCTGAAAGAAATGAAAAAGAGAATAATATGAACAGTGAACAGGTGACAAGACTGTGAGTATGTGTCAATGTTGTTATAGTTATAAAACTGAAAGCATAAAATTGAAAGCATAAAAAAATTATGTTCTTTGATATTAAATAAATATAACTGAAATTAAATATAACTTATTTTCATTTAGATTAATTTGCTGTACTAAAACAACTAGAACTAAAACTAAAATAAAATGTTTAACTATATAGTCATATTTGTAAAATATGTGTGCATCTAGCCCTACTCTTTAATACCTCTACATCACTATGTGTGTATACGCCGTGATGTGTGATTCTGTGTGTTTGAATGCAGAGATAATCTCATGCAATGAGATTACAGCCCCACCTTTTTATTTTTCTCTCAACCAAATTTAAGATAAGCCTATATGGCATTGCTCATCCAGTAAACCTCTCTAAATATGCAAAGTTTACTAGGCTTTGAGTTTTTTTTTTTTTGCATGTATATCACATGGATGGAATATATGGAGGTTGTGTTCACAATTTACATTTCAAAAAGTCAAAATAAAATAAAAAAAGAGACTCTAAGAGGTTTTATAAATGCATTAAAAGCAAGAGAACCATGTTGAAACCATATGCAGTTTTTCCCTCCCCATTTGATTTGTTTCTCAAAAACCAAGTGAATCAATGCTGTCCTGTAATGTAAAGTAACTGAGTTCTTACCTTTTCACTGGTAGGGTGATATGGTGATCTGCTCCCTCTCTCTGGTAATCCGCGCCTGTCTGTTGAAGTCAGAGAGTGCAGATGACAGTCAGAGGCTCAGGGTTTTATACTCGGACCTTTGCTCTGCAGCCTGGTGCTGCTCTGTTGTAGAAGCTCACGTCTTTCTGTCAATCCAATTAAACACTTAACCTGCTATTTAGGGCTACAACATGCTTATAAATAAAAATGGGGAATTAAACGAAAGAACTACAGGGAAATGGTTTAGTATGAAATGCATGACATTTGTAACCTTGGGATGAAAAAGAATTACGACAGAGTAATGTCTTAGGATAAGGTATCTCAGTGTAGTGTTTTGTTTGTTTTGTTTTTATGCTTTACACATATGTTAATAAATTGTCATACTTACAGTAGTTTAGTAACATTACCTTATTCCAGATTTTAAAGAAGAAGCTACAGTGTGATACATTGATGTTTTATTTTCTATATCCATTCTTTTAATAGTCTTCATAGTCTAAAGACTTGGTATTTTGTGTGGAATAAACATCAGAATAATAAAAGCATTATGTCAGCTAAATATGTCAGAAACTCCAATCTGATCCTATTAAATGATCCAGTATTCTGTCAATACCTAACTGAGCCACTCAAAATGCAAATGTTGTAAATAAATATAAATAAAATAGCCCTACACAAATCGAAATGGCTGATCTGCAGTTTAAGTGTGAGCAGGACACTTCAACATTCACCTTGTACAACACCTTAATATAGCACTGTACATATTGTTTGTACTCAATTTTAGTACTAAAACAATGTGTGCATATTTTAGGAATATCCATTCTTAATCATTTATTTGTCCCATTTCTCACAAACAAGACTGTGACTTAAAGTGCACTTAATTAAGGAAACCCAAAAAGAAAGATAATGTAGAGATAAAGTAGGAGTCTCGCTGCACCAGATGGCCAACAGGCTAGGAAAGCCAGTAACTTCTGAGCAATTTTCTTAAGCCTTTGACTTATATGAAAGGTTTTTGGTCATTAAATTGTTTTCTTTATTATTATTATTTAAAATATATATAGTTTCAATTGCTTTTAATTATACACATATAGTCTTGACTTTAAAATTATACAAATTTTATTTAACAAAGTCCTGTACCCCTTAAGACAAATATGTAACAAAAGTATGATTGATTTTTGTTTAATCAAACTGATTTGTAGCTAATAGTTAATTACAAATGTAATTATATCCCTACATATTAAAGGTTCTTCCTTGCACAAAAGGTGTATGTAAGCTTGTTATGAAATCCCCCTTTGCTCAACACAGGTAAATCACTTAGCGTCAGTCAGTGTTCACTGAGATGGCCTTTACTTCCATCTGTTCCTTCCTATCAGTCCAACGGCATCATGTTTATCTAAAGTCTCTCCACCAATCCCAGGAGCTCAAGCAATCAGGTGGCACCTGTCTCACTGGTGCAAGAATTGGCACCCTAAGGATATTTCTTGAGTGTAATCCACTTATTGCTAAGAATTCACTTAAATAGCTACAGTCGAGTCAAAACATTAAGTTAAGAATATATATAACTTTATTTTTAAGACATAAGAAATGCCAAACTAATTATCAAAGCATTCTATAAAAAAGTGAGAGACGTTAATTAATTTAATTAAGTGAGTTAAAGCTGTCACACAAACCTTTCTTATATAGGGACATTTTAATGATGTAACTGTAGAACAAAACAACACACAATTATACATTTAAGATCATTTATAATGGTTATTATTAATATGTTGTGGAGGTTGATAATTATAAGTAATTAAAAAAATAAAAAGCAAAAATAAGTCAGTAAGACCTAAGTCTTTCACTTCTAAAATCTAAAGTCCATTTTTAGTTCAAAGTGTGAAGACTTAGGATTTAGTCCAAAGGTAATTACAGAAGAACACATAGGCGTCTGTATTTACACTTTAGGGATGGAGTGGGCAGGCTTGTTCAGAAAGAGGTAAACCCAGGTAACAATGTGACAAAGACTGTAGTGCACATACCAAAACAGATATATATATTTCTAAACAACTTCTAAATTAATAACCAAAGAAAACATTTTAGAATTATTCAGAAAATGAACTGAAGTCTTGTATCCATCATTTACAGGACTGATGCATATTTTTGAAAATGTAAACATTTTCTGATTCAACCAGCAAGACATTGATAATGTAGCAGCAGATTTTTTTTTTTTTTACATTTTTGAACAACAAATAATTTATGTTAATGAATGACTTAAAAGAAGTCTACCTCACATCTTTTAAATATATGCAAGTCTACACATCCTCCCTAGATGGCATCTGTGTCATCAGCATTTGCATTAGTCAAACTGCCATAGAAAAGTTATTTATTGATATTTGTTTCTTGTGTTGTTGACCCAAAGGTAGCACAGATTGCTTTAGAGTTTAATCTCTCCTAATCTGTCTACACACCAACTGTGTGCATAATGGGATCATGTCTACTGAGCGCACAGGATTCCCTCTATATTAGAAAATGCTTGCAGTCCTCTGTGACAAAACCAATGTCAATCAAATGAAGTAAAGACCTATGAACTTTAGCCTGACCTTTTGTGAATGCCCAAGGATTCTAGAGAAGGATTCTTCCCTTCTAGGGAACTCAACAGCTAAGGGGCACATTGAGGAAAACAGCTTCAATGTAGCGCAGCGTTGAGTTCCCTGTAGGTAAACCATGTGTAACCTGAGACGTTGTACCTACTAGTCATGTAGATTCAGTCATATTAAATGATTTTAATGAAATAATATAAAATAAAATATTTTATAAAGTGATGTATGTTTTTAATCAATTATGTTGTTATTATACAGTTATATAAATATTATTTGACATATTATGTAATATTTTACAAATTGAATATAAATATATGTTTATTTACTGTATATAGACACATACATAAATACATACACAATAATATTTGTGTGTGTCCGCGTGTGTGTGTGTGTGTGTGTGTGTGTGTATATATATATATATATATATACATATACATATATATATATATATATATATATATATATATATATATATATATATACATATATATATATATATATATATATATATATATATATATATATATATATATATATATATATATATATATATATATATACATATAATTGAATAAGGGGTAATGTATAATAGGTTTTATAAATTACTATTATTTTTTCTATATATATATATATATATATATATATATATATATATATATATATATATATATATATATATATATATATATATATATATATATATATATATAGTAAAAATAATAGTAATTTATAAAACCTATTATACATTACCCCTTATTCAATTTTTATTATACATTTCTGTGAATATTTATTCAACATTTATTATGTAATACATAATAAATATTACTTTATAATAATATTTATAAGATATATAACTCTACTCACATACATACACACTGTATTCATATCTATCACATATATTTCACATATATTTTAGGTATATTATGTGTATGCATTTGTATGATTTTTATAAATTAGTGTGGTGATAGTGTGGTGAAGTAGAGGCCGAAGTACTGCACGAGCGTGTATCGACCTCTGTCCATGGTGCTGGATTTTATAATACGTGCCCCTCACTACAGTGTGACGCCTGCAATATAATCCAATCAGTTCTAATCAGGGGCGGGTCTACGTGGTGGCCAGGGGGGGCACCGGCCCCCCCTGAAATTCGATTGGCCACCCCAGGTGCCCCCCCTATAAGATGTCTTGTGATTGGTGAAGTTCGCGATTCAAAGAAGTGCAGCGTCTTCAGAGAAACAACGCTCGTCGCGATATTGGACTTAATTAATTAATTCTTGACCTGGGTCTTCAGTCTGTGATTAACTCACCTCGTGTCTGACAAGTCTTCGGGTTCAAATTATTCCTTAATCACGTGACAGACCCATGCGCTATTTCTGACATTTCTGTCACTGTGTTTTTGTTAATGTTTCTTGAGGATCTGTGGTGTTATTATTTTATAAATAAATAAAACCTTTTTATAAATAAAATATTGATTAATTTGTCTTTTTGACTATCAGTAAATAAACACTAGGCTATATAATAATATAATAATCCAAGTATTCATAGCCTAGTTTAATTTTTAATCCATTTTTAATAATATATGTATAAGATGCTTGCTCAAAAAGGACATAATGACATAAATTAAAAGCAAACAACATTTTGAATCCTAAACAAGTAACACTACAGTTCTATAGTCTAATCTGAAGGGTGAACTCAAAAGACATAAATCATACAACACGGTCATTTTTGAAGATTAGAATCCACTGTAAAAAAAAAAAACAAAACAAAAAAAAACAATCAAAGTGATGTCGCCGTCATAGAGACGACTCGTTCTTCCCTAGTCACATTAAAGATTCGTCGTTCAAGAACGACACATCACAAGGCACCAAACAAAGCAAAAGAGCTGGTAGGTAACCTTTATGTATGGTTTAAAATGTTTGTATGGTTTTCTCAGATCAATGTTTTTACCCAGTCAGGCTCTGCTCGCGTTGGTCGTGGTTGATTTCAATCGAACGTTCAGTCAAGTTTAATAAAACACAATAAAAGTAAAATACGCTGGGGGGCTATCAAACAATAAACAGTCATGTTGATTTGCATATTTTGTATCAGTTTATTTTGTGACAGTGACCACATATAGCAAGATTGCACCAAATGACAATATGCACAGAATGTTCCATAATAATAATTGTCTGGTGACACGTTACTTGTTAATGCATGAGAGTAAGTCAGTTAGAGAGTCAGTTAAATTGTCAGGCCTAACTTAACCATTTACACATGAAATGTTGTGGATGCATTCTGTGCATTTCATTTTTTTTTTTTTTTTTTTTTTTGAGATTGAGAAAAATAGACACACATAAGTGTTTCTTTTGAAGGCAGGGAAGAGAGCAGTGGCAAGCCATGAAAAGAAGTAAAGATATAGGGAGTTTCTTTCAATGAAAAAAATAAATAAATAAATATATGGGATGACAAAAACTAAATTAATCAAAAATGTGCTTTATTACTGCATTTGTTTACAAGTAACTTATTCAAGTTAATAATAATAATAAAATCAATAGGATATACGTAATACACTGTAGAATTTCGCTTTTTTTTTTTTGGCCACTGGCGGCCACCCCATTAGGAGGCAGTGCCCCAGCATGGCCCCCCCACTGAAAATGCTCTAGACACGCCCCTGGTTCTAATTTCAAACAAATTACACAAAACTATGGCTTCGTAGGTACCTTTTATTTTGCGTTAGAGTGCCATGTGACATTATAGGTGTGACAGTAATGAGCAGATAAGTGCGGTCAAGGTGTCGTCGGCACTGCAGCATCCGCTCTGCGGCTGATCGCTGCTACTGCTGCTGCTGCTCACAGTCCCGCAGACAAAGTCATGGAGGGAGGGAAGTTGTGAGGCTAAGAAGTGGGTATACATCCCTACGAAACGGGCAAATTAGAAGCAATGGCGGAGGCTAATCCACTTAGGGGACTGCCCCGGATCCAGAGGGCTGCGGTAAGATGGATTCTTCTCTGTTTTGGACCGGGTTTATGCTGCAGAACTGAAAAACGCTAATGCAGGGCGGCGGGTGGGAGTCTTGTCTGCTTTAGATTAATGAGAACCAAAAATAATACTAAAAACGCGCGCGTTTGTGATACTATGTATTAGTTAGGATTGCGATAATTAAGCAGTGGTGCGTTTTACATTTGATTACAGGAATGTGCAATGATCGGTCTTTGAAACAGCCGACCACTTCGCTTGTAACTCCATGTATGAATTATGACTAACGCAATAATAATAAAATATATGCTTATTTTGGCTGTGCATTTGTGTTTTATTGCTAGTCATTACACATATGCACCATGATGATGAATTAAACTGCAGGAAAACTGATTATGGAGGCAAAAGTGTGAGTTTCTGTGATTCTCAGGTTAACTGATCATAAGTCAATCGAAAAAGCAGAAGACAGACAGCTTACACTGACTTCTCAGCATTAGCAGTTAAACAGAGTCAGCCTTGGTTTTCCATGGACATTGATTGTCTTTAAGGGTCTGAAAAAGTGCATAGTAGTTGTTAGTTAGATTGAATTTCCTGCTTGAATCAGCAAGAAAGGTGATACAAGAGGTGTTAGCTTCCCATTTTAGTATTTTGAAGTCTAAACAACAGATTTTAAGTCTACTTCGGTTTCTGTCTTTGATGTTTCATCTGTTTACTTAACTACAATTTAAATATGTGCATTTATGGAAATAGGTGGGTGTCTGACCTAGATTTCTACATCTGTGAACACATTAGAAGTAGGAGGATGATATACAAGCAGCCACCCCTGCTGTTTCTGATTAAATTGTTATGACATTATTACTCTTTAAATCATCTTTTTTTTATGTGATTGGATGTGAGTTTAATGTGTCCATATGAAATGTCACATCTCATCTTCAGATGTCATTCCCTGGACATCTGCACTTAGTTCTAGTTCTGAGACCCAAAACCCACCTGCAGACCACTGGAACAGACCTCGGTTTCCGCTTCAGTCAGGACGACTTTGCTCTCAAGATGCCGGTAAGAGCTGAGGAGAGTCCTCAAAAACAATAGGTTCTTTATGATATAGTCATTAGATGCATACCTGATGTCTTGAGAAGCAAAAACAAACATCAAATACTGAGTCATTAATTTTAATACCAACGAATTATGTGGGTCATCATTTTAGATTTTAAATCTATTTCTTTCAATCTTTATTTATCCATAACAAGGCCATTAAAGGGATAGTTCACCCCAAAAATGATATATGTTGACAATTTACTCCCCCTTAGGCCATCCAAAATGTTTCTTCATGAGAAACAGATTTGGAGGATTGTAAGATTTTCATCACTTGCTCACCAGTGGATCCTCTGCAGTTAATGGGTGCCGTCAGAATGAAAGTCCAAACAGCTGCTAAAAACCAGAAGTGACAAATTAAGGTTAAATGCCTTGATGAATTTGTTTCTTACAAACATGAAGCTTTTTCACTTCACAAGCATTAATTGATGGACTGGAGTCGTGTGAATTACTTGTGGATTATTGTGATATCAGCATTTTATAAGCAGTTTGAACTCTTTCTGATGGCACCCATTCACTGAAGAGGATACACTGGTAAGCAAGTGATGTAATTCTAAATTTCTCCAAATCTATATTGATAAAGAAACAAACCTAAATGCATATTGGATGATCTGAGTGTGAATACATTTTCATTTATTTTACAGTTTTGGTGCACATTTCCTTTAAAAGGCCATTTCACCTTTAAAATGTTAGCCTCCTTAACGAATGGACTCTTAATCTTATTAAACACAATTTCCATTTAATATACCATATTTAATTAAATCCCTGTTTCTTTTGATCTTATTCAGATGGTAATGTTGAGCTCCCTGACAGACCTGCTTCGCTTCATTGATGAAAATCAACTGAGCTCTGAGTTTGGAGGCACACTGGAGGAATGCCATAGTGACTGGATAGTTCTGCAAACAGTAAGCATTATGTTGTGCATTGTAGCAGCACATTGTTTTCATGCAGGGAAACAAGAAGACATTTATACTGTAACAAAAAATGGCATTCTTCACAAAATGAAATAAAATCACAAAATCACATTGTATGCTTCATTATTTAATAAGATATAAGAAAAAAATAATTTACTAAATTATATTTGTTTACTTCCTATTCATTATTGGTGATGTGCAAATCTAAATTCATTCAGATCTGATTTTAAATAAGGATGCTTTTGACCTACAATTGCATTAAATGCTGAGTAATGCATATTTTTGTCTGTGCTGCCCCCTCCAGGCCATAGAGAGTTTTGCAGTGACGGTGAAGGAGATCGCTCAGTTACTGCAGACATTCGGCACAGAACTGTCTGAGATCGAGCTGCCTGATGAAGCCAGCGGAATTGAGTACCTACTCAGATCACACACTGAGAAATACAGGCAGATGAAGGTATGGGGATGACTGTGTAGTTGTGAAGTTATTATGCACATAAACAATTGGGCGTGACATTTGCATTATACCATCATCATAGGTTTTTCAGTAGAAAAATAATATGAAATTTTACAGCAAACACACACACACACACACACACACACACACACACACACACACACACACATATATATATATATATATATATATATATATATATATATATATAGATAGATAGATAGATAGATAGATATATAGATATATTATACATTGTGCCAGTTTTTATTTATTTTTTTATCCCAGACTTATTGCTTAAAATTAGATTTAGAATCCCATACTTTCATTGTTGTCTCAGAATTTTAGAAAATCTATTAAATGATAAACACAACGACTGCTAGGATGACTTTCACAACAGAATATTTCATCACTGACATGGCAACACAGGATAACTAAAATAATATAAAAGCATGTTATTCACTCATAAAAAGTAAAAATGCTATAATACAGTAAAACATTTATGAATAGTTATACATGTAAATACTTAAGTGATATTTGAACTTACAGGATGACATTAGGACAGTTATGAGGGAAGGACGTCAGCTTCTATCAAACCTTGAGGCCTCAAAAGCTGTGGAAGGTGCTGCAGCAGAAGACAGGGACATCAGCCAAGACAAAGAAAGAGTGCAGAGGTACGAAGGCTATAACTCACCAGCAAAGTAAATCATTGTCATCAGCTCTTTTAGGTAGATGAATAATTCTCTAAGGAGTATTTACTGTATGTAATTCAGGTATTCGAAATCATGGTGTACTATTGCCTCTTTAATATTTTATCCTCCAGTATTGGATTAGTTGAAATCCATTTAACTTCCACTAGGTCATAATACATATTTGGGCAATTGCAATCAACATATAACAACATAATATTCTATACAGTCTCTGTGTGTAAAAAAAAGACCCATCATGTTCTATTTGTTTCTTGCAGGCTCGTGACACAATTACGAGACATGGAAATGGCTTTTGATGGCTTTTTTGAGAAGCACCATCTCAAGCTCCAACAATACCTTCAACTGCTCCAGTATGAGATGAGCTTCCATGAGGTACAGACCAGTGTTGGTGTCCTAAAAGTAGCGATTGTACTTTTAAAACACAGTTTTTCCATCTTTTCTAGTAACAAGCTACTTTTCCCCAAATATTTACGGATGGCACAGTACAACACTGTTTTCAATTGCATTGTACATGTTACTTGACACAAAACCAGATAAAGTAAAAATGATCTCAGCTCTCACACACTTAATTTGGCCAGTGCTACAAAGATTTATTTTAGTAATTTAGTTCATCTTCTATCTATATGAAGCATTCTAGAGAATCGGTTTGTCTGAAGTGGTCCACATTTTTATATAAAGCATTGGAAAAGTTTAATGTATTCTAATGCATCGGTTTTTCCTTAACAGTAATCCTAAACATACTCTCATGTTTAACCACCCAATTAATTAAAGTAAATCAGTTTGTCTTTCAAGAGTCCTCGTCTCTGGTGCAAGTCATTTTACTGAATCAGTTTGACAGTTCACTGTCCAATTTGCAGCAGTGGAAAATCTGATAATTCTAGTCAATCTATTCTTCTAAAACGGTTCACTTTCTCATTAGCAGCATTAAAATCTATGAATAATTTTAGCGAATTGATTCGTCTTAAATAGTCCACCTATATGCACCATTGGAAAGTTCATTTGGATGATTCTTTTTAATGAACAGAATTTTTAAAAATTACAAATTCGAGTTGCTACGGCTTTTTAAGTTTTATGTTGATTAATACGCGTGATGACTCTACTCTCACTGTATATTAACCATTTAATGTAAACAATTTAAGGAAAAACCATTAAAACTTTTTTTGTAACTACAGTATACCAAAGTCACATCTGCTGTAATATATATATTTTTTGATGAATGAATGAATGCACTATAAAATATTTATTTTAAATGCAGCAGTGAACTTTATCATTTGGTTTTGGTCTGTGCACAGATGGAAGGCATTCTGGAGAAACTCAGTGCACAGGAGAAAGCCATTGCTTCAGTGGGGACAACAGTGGCCCAGACAGAGCAGCTACTCAAAGACCTCGAGATGCTGGAAACCACAGCAGAGGTATAATATGCTAAAGATTAAAATAACTGACCTTATCTTTTTTCCTAATAAACATGCCTTTTTGAGCACATCACAAATATTGATTGATATTGAAGCTGATGCTAAGATTAGACTAATCTTTTATCTGACACATTGCTTTTAAAGCCAAAAGTGCTCTGTTGTTCTTTCAGGAAGAAATGGGCCGCGCTCAGATTATTATTCTGCATGGGCACCAGTTGGCAGCGAGTCATCATTATGCCCTTGCCCTAATAGTTCAGCGCTGTAATGAACTGAGGCACCACTCAGACACTCTCACTACAGCTCTACGTGCCAAACGGGCATCTCTCACACGCATTCGAGACCTGCTGTTGCGGTTGGAGGAGGTAATAACTACAGAATCCAAATGCAAGAAATATGTAATATATGCACTTTATGCAAAGCATATACATACTCAGCACATTTATGTATGTGCAGACTGTGCGTTGGTGTGATGAGGGGGCCTATCTTCTGGCTAACCAGCTTCTGGATAAGTTTCAGTCTAAAGAAGGGGCGCAGGCAGCCCTCCAGGACATCGAGAGACTGGTGGAGACAGCACCCTCAGTGGTGCGGTCTAACCCGGATGTTCTCAGTCTGGAGTTTGAGGCAATACTCACACCACAGCTGCAGGTACAGCTATGGAATAAAGCACAAATATACCATTTTAGACAAGTAGTGAAAATGCATCTTAGCATTTTTCTAATTAAATACATTTTCATTACAAGTTATATTATCAGCATTACCATCTGAGAAAATGTAAATAAAATAAAAAATAAATAAACACATGCATGGAAAAAATTAATAACATGGATTTAGAAAATATTTGCATTTCATGCTCACTTTAATGAAACCAAGCCAGTTTTTTAATGTGTTCTCATACTTTCGGACCCCTTTATACAGGTTTTGCGGATGTGCTCATTAAGCTTAATTTGTTCTATAGTTGAAATAATTTATATAATTGTAAAATATATCATAGGAAAATCACAAGAGAGATTTAAAAGTGTAGCCAACCCCCAAAAAATGTATTCTGTCATCATGTACTCACCTGCATGGTGTTCCAAGACTATATTACTTTCTTTCTTTCGAAGAACATACATTTTGATAAATGTTGTTTTTTTTGTTTTGGTCCGTGCAGTCAAAGCTGTTTACTTACCAACATGCTTCATAATATCTTCTTTTAGTGCTTCATACAATAAAGAAAATCATATACTGTATAGATTTGTAACACCATGAGGGTGAGAAAAAGAATTGTAATTTTTGGATGAACTATCCCTTTAATATCTTCCAATATCTAATTACTTTTTCTTAGACAGCAAGAAAATTAAATGGAAAGCGAAAAATATTTAAGCTTTCACATTAAATGTTATATCTTAATTGGTCAACAGCTGTTTAATTGCTTCTATTTTTTATTTATCCTCGTATAAATGGATAAGACAAAGTTTATACTAACAAAAAGTGATTTTAATGGAAATCTGTTTCTGCCACGGAATAAAAAAATTAAAAAGGTAATTGTGACAGTTCAGAGTCTACATCTCTAAATTTCTGAAGTTTATATCTCAATTCAAACTTTTTTTCTCTTAATTCTGATTTTGCAATTCTTGCAATTCTGTTTTTGTCCCACCACAGAGTAAGAATGTTAACAAAATGGTGCTATATAAACTTCAAGTTTATATCTGACAGTTCTGACTTTTTCTCTCAGAATTGCAAAAAATGCAAAAAAAAAAAAAAAAAAAAGAAAAAAAAGAAAAAAACCTGAGAGAGAGATTTGTGAGATACAATGTTGCAGTTTATCATGTGGCAGAAACTGGCAGTTTACCTGTTATCCTGAAGTGCAACAATGACATCTCCCTATGTTTCTACAGTATGTCCTTACTCATTCTCTCTCGATAAAGTGCCTATTTTAAGTTAATCTCATTCCTCTCTTGTTAGTCTCAGATAGAGGCTGTCACAGAGAAGCTGTCAACAGTGCAGGGAATGATCCAGAACAGACAGGGCTGTCTGAGGAAACTGGCTGATATTCAGGTCAGACCCATCCAGCTAGTCGCTCCAAGGCCGGAGAACTCGCCACGCTGCAAATCCCCTGTATTCTCTCCTAAACACAGTATGTTTATCTATTTCAACCACATTTGCACATGACAAACTTACTGTTTCCATTTGTCTGAATGTTTCTTGTCTTTTTCAAAGGTTTTGATGTGAACTCAAGTTTAAGGTTTTCTTTTGATCTGGCTCTTCCTGGTAAAAGGGCCTCACGGAAAGGTCCCAGCACTAAAAAGGTTTGGCTGACCATTCTTGTTCATCTCAAAATCATACAAAGCGCACTTCATCTACTTTTTGCTGACAGCTTTAGGGACTTTCTTGTAGATAGAGGTCATGCACGATTACGAGGAGAACCGCAGCTGCCTGTCTTACAGCCCAGAGGGAGTTGAGAACCCCGACCAGCACAAACGGTGAGCATTTATGCATTAGCTTGACAAAAAAAAGTATGCACACGAATCATGAGTTTCTTCTCAACCTCCTCTCTTTGTCTGTCTCTCACCAGTCTCTTTCCCGTTCTGTCCTCATATCTTTCTCCCCCTCTCTCCTCTGTTATTTCCCATGCATCCCTCGCTTCTGCAGCCACGTAATGAAGGAGCTGATTGAGACGGAGAGAATCTATGTGGATGAGCTGCTGTCTGTTTTGCTGGTAATGTCTTGATCGAATGACCCTGAAATAATTGGTCTGGGTTTTGTTTTCCCTCATCACATTTGCCTCGCAGAGGTAATATTGTAGAGGACCTTTGGATGCACTCATTTTGAAATCACATATTTCCTTTCATACTGTAGTTTATAGTGTTGCAGTGCAATCATGTAGTTACACACATCTGACTCTGTTATGTGATGTTTTCTGTACAACTACTGGTGGAGACTGCCAAATAAAAACAAAATGAACTGGGTTAGGTCTGGTTTGGCACAATCAGTAAAGACACAACATGAAAAGTGTAGAATTTGAGCTATGATGTAATAGTTCTAAATAAATGACTGCTCTGTGATATTGTGACAGGGTTACAGGGCAGAGATGGATAACCCATCTCTCTCTAATATACTGCCATCTGTGCTGCGAAACAAGAAAGAAGAGCTGTTCGGAAATCTGCCTGAGATCTATAAATTCCACAGCAGGTGAGATGTTTGCCCACACACATGGACACATAAACACACATTCATACTGATCCTGTCTTTGTTGTGCAGGATATTCTTTCAGGACCTCGAGAGCTGCTTAGAGACCCCAGAGAGAGTGGGAGCGCGCTTTCTGGAACGGGTGAGCCATTCTGTGTCATACGTATGCTGTGTATGTAAAACACATTTATAATTTCGATTTCAAGCAAGTGCTGTTCTTTTGAACTTTCTGCGCATTTAAAGAATCCTGAAAAATGTGTCATGGTTTCCACAAAAATATTTAGCAGCACAACTGTTTTTAACACTGACAATAATAAGAAATGTTTTAGATTGCGAACTCACAAGCACAGCTTTGGAAAATATGATTTGTTCTGCTATTGTGACGGCATAGAAAAGTAATACGGGAACCACTTATCTGGATACCTAATGTCTGTTAAGAGTTCTCTTGTAATAAATGTTTTTGCAGAAAGAAAATTTTCAGGTCTATGAGCGCTACTGCCGGAACAAACCTCGCTCAGATGCCCTCTGGAGGCAGTGTTCAGATTCAGCCTTCATTCAGGTATTGTTGTTGAGATATGTATATATTTACATTCATTGGTGTAGATATGGATTAGTGTAAAATTTTATATTAATTTAGATGAGTTTTATTTTGCAAATTTTATTATTTTATGTAGGAGTGCAAAAAGAAGCTGGATCATAAGCTAGGTCTGGACTCATATTTGCTGAAACCTGTTCAACGTTTAACCAAGTACCAGCTTCTTCTGAAGGTGCCTTAACAAACCAAATCCTACTTGTTATAGAATTTTTGGCCACCACGGATGTCTATTATACTAAATGCTGTCTGTCTCTGACTAGGAACTACTAAAACACAGCTCGAACTCACAGTATGCATCTGAGCTGCAGGGGGCGCTAAATGCCATGCTGGACCTCCTCAAGTCTGTCAATGACTCCATGCATCAAATTGCTATCACTGGGTATGAGGTAAGGCTAAGAAGCGAGGAAGGATAGAGGAGGGATATTAAAGAAATAGTTCACCCCAAAATGAAAATTTGCTAAAAAATGTACTCACCCTCAGGCCATCCACAATGTAGATTTGTTTCTTCATCAGAACAGTTTTGGAGAAATGTAGCATTACATCACTTGTTCACCACTGGGTCCTCGACAGTGAATGGGTTCCGTCAGAATCAGACTCCAAACAGCCATGAAAAAGTAATCCACATTTCCAGTCAATCAATTAATGTCTTGTCTCTCCAAATTTGGTTTGATGAATAAACAAACTCATCTACATTGTGGATGGCTTGAGGGTGAGTACATTTTCAGCACATCTTCATTTTGGGCGAACTGTTCCTTGAACGGTTTTATGTTTATTGTCCCTGACAGCTGAGTGACAGTTCCCCTTCCTTTCTCTGTGTCCTGTGTATCTAGGGCGAATTGAGTGACCTGGGACGTGTCCTTATGCAGGGGTCTTTTAATGTCTGGATCAACCATAGAAAAGGGCCAACGCGCATGAAAGACATGGCTCGCTTTAAACCAATGCAAAGGCATCTGTTCCTTCACGAAAGAGCTCTGCTTTTCTGCAAGAAGAGAGAGGAGAGTGGAGAGGCACATGATCGGACAGCCTCTTACAGCTTCAAACACTGCCTGATGGTAAGAGAGACTGAGAGATCAACGTAATTGCTATTTAAAGTACTTTCGAATTACTGTTAAAGTAGAAAGAAGCTTTTTTGCAGGCAGATTTTACAATTACGACATCCACCATGAAGCTAACCCGCCAACTTTGACCTGTTTTATACTCTTAAGCCATTTTTGAGCATGTTTTGTTGCACAGATGCAGAAGTTAAGCACCAATTTATTTATTCAGGCTCTATTTTAAGTGTGCTCAAAGGGATGGATGTTTTATGAAAGGGGTTTTAGGATTAACTCAGATTCCATTGGCCGTTAAAAAACCCACAAAGGTTATTAAAATACTGCATTACTGAATTTCCAAGTGAGATCTTTGACCGCTCTGTTTCATTTGCAGATGAGTGCTGTGGGTATCACAGAAAACGTCAAAGGGGATGTAAAGAAGTTTGAAATTTGGTATAACGGAAAAGAGGAGGTGTATGTTGTTCAGGTGAGTCATTTTATCAAGGTTAAAACTCCACAGAATGCAGAGGATAAAAAGTTACAAGTGCCTCTGTCATCACTTATTAACGCCTCTTCAATACCTCCTCGTTGATGGAGATATATCAAAAAATGTTTTTTCACAGTAAATGTTAATGTCAAGTCCTGAACATGAAATGTCAGTTTGCACAACTAAAAAATTGTGTTTAAAAAAAGCTACTTACAGGAACTAATTACCCATTTTTTAAGACAAATGACCAATTATGACCAAATTGAAAACCCTGGATTTGAAATATAATTTAAAACTGATCATTTGAAAAAATAGTTTAGATAGGATTTAAAAAATGAAATAAAAAACCCAATTTAAATTTTTTTTTACAAAACATTTTATGATAATAAAAAACTAAAAAATTAAGATATTATATACAATTATAATTATATATATATATATATATATATATATATATAATATATATATATATATATACATATATATATAATATATATATATATATATAATTTATATTATATACATACATACATACATACATGCATACAAACACAACTCACACACACACACACACCACACACATATATATATTATATATATATATATATATATATATATATATACTGTACATGTGTGTGTGTGTGTGTGTGTATGTGTGTGTGTTTGTATGAAATTATATATCTATTAATATTATACATATAAATTAGATATAAATACAATATATTATACAATCAAAAAATTGAATATTATATACAAATTTAAGACCAAACAAGACAAACAATTATGGTGGAAAAACTTTATTTGTATTTTATAATTGTTTTATTTTGCAGGCTTCAACTGTAGATGTGAAGATTGCATGGCTCACTGAGATTAGAAAAATTCTCGACAACCAGCAAAAGAATGGCAAAGGTTCCCACACTGCATTTCCATTTCTGTTATTATCATGGTTGAATGTTTTCAATTAGGAATTGGGAATTAAATGTTTAGTGGGTCAGACTCTGTTTCACTTTCTCAGGTGATGCTCACCCGGACGGTGAGCAGCCATTATCTCCACCTTTGGCCGACAGGTGATCCTTACTTCTATAGTATGGATGTAAAATGTTTAAATCAGTATTCATTTTTGCATATGGAAGGATCTGAACAACAACAACAAAAACAGTTTTGCCTTATACAGTACAAATCACATTCATAAAGACTGTATGCTTTGTGCCCATCTGCATGGTGGATAAAGTACTAATCAGTACCATTCTGGCATGAATAACATTCTTGAAGCACACATTCTTGTCATTTCTGAAACCTACTTAGTGGAAACATTTGAGCTTTGGAGACTCAAACATAAAATGCTATATGCAGTAAATGCCTATTTGACTATGGCTAAATAACTATTTTCAAACATCATGCTTTTTAAACATTTAGTGAAGCATTTTGTTCTAATTGGACATTTAAATCATGGGAATACTGAATCAGCTAATATTCAAATCTGTGATTATTTTTATGTAATTTTTAGTATTATTTGTTATTGACGTAAAAAAAAACCAAAATAAAACTAAATACTTCACAGTTAATTAATAGATTGTATTAAAGATACAAATACAATTTTATTTAAAAAAAATTACGGTGAAATGTATAATTAAATTTGGGAAGTCATTTGCAGCACATAGTACTTTATATTTGTTTATTCAAAACAATTTCTTTGAATGTTGTCGTTCAATGGAACAGGATTGGGGTCAATGTCAAGTCAACTCTACTGATGTTTGTTTCAATGAAATTCAATTTACTGTCTGAAAATTACACTCCTCATTAATATTGAGCTTACTTGTCATCGTATTCTATTGACCGCAGTCCGGTTTCAGATTATGCTGTTTGTTATGACATTTGATGGATGTTGTTGTGTTTTTGCCCTGTGTTCCTTTGACGCCCTTGTTTCCGTTCGTGGGTTCCTCGGTTCATCGGTCGGTGGGTCAGTGTGAGGCATATGTCTGTATGCATGCCCTGGACGTCCACACAGATCACTGGCTGCTCAGGTTGTTTTGATGTCCTTCCTCACAGCAAGTACCAGGGGGCGTCCATCAGCTCGGAGGAGACCGATTCAGGCCGTGTGAGTCCGGTTTTGACAGACCCAGTCATCATTTCTCCACGGCCCCGCCATCACAACCGGCGCAGTGAGTCAAAGGCCATTTTCACTTGCCATTTAGTCTAGTTGATAGGTGGAAGAAAATTCACTATGCTGTCGAACATAATGGGTTTTTGAAATTGGATTTTTAATATGTAATATGTAAATTGTGGCACATTTATTTGCATGAAGTTGAAGCACGTAACTGCAATGCATGAAAAATTTACAACCCAATTGGAGGAGAATGTCATTATGGATCGCCTTGTTGTGGGTTGCAGGCTGGCCAGGGACTTCTCACTCAGTGGACATCTGTGAGGGTCTGGAGGACTGGACCACTGACCTTTCAAACATCTCAGATTCTGATGAAGAAGACGATGTGCTGCTGGTGAGCTTGGAGCTTTAGATATCACTCAGATTCCCATTATTTGAGGAAAACTTCATCAGCAATGAAGGATTTAGTTTGGACATAATATGATGGCTTTGACCTTGTATAATGCTGGCTTGTTTGTTGTCTTTTAGGTTCCTGGAAGGTATAGAGCAATGGTGGACCATTTAAAGTGTGGCAAGGATGATGTCATCATCAAATGTGGTGATGTCATTCACGTGCTGCAGGAGAGTGCCATGGGGCTTTGGTGAGTCATTTTTATTTTTAATAGCTTCTCAATTTAATTTTTTTTATTTTTTTTTACAAAACTTAAGCATGTAGCCTACTTGGCCATCTTTAAAACTATAATTATTCCTTAAAATCTGGTTTCAAAATTCTGATACAGTTTTGCATTATCTTCTGGTGTAGAATACTGATTAACTACAGGAACATATTAATTTTCAATCACTAGTTACGTAATAAGAATCCCTCTAATTATCAAGTTAATGATCAGTGTCATACTATAATTCCCACAGGCATGTTAAGAATTTGACTCGTGGAGGTGAAGGAAAACTCCCTGTTGATACACTGCTGAGAATGCTGGGAGATGCAGGCAGAAGTCCCTCCATTAAATCCGGAGGAGGACTTATGGTGAGTGAACTCTACAGCGCTAATGATTTTATAAGAATACTATATTCTAAAATGCAACTTACATAAACATGTTGAATATATGTTTATTTGATCAGATCTACTGCAGTAGAAGCTTTTCTTTCTCTAAAGCAGTCCGGTGTTGTCTCATAGGTACGGGAAATATAAACAGCAGGAAGCCCAGCAACACCTAAGTACATAAACCAGATGTACACAAAGCTCACACCATGTGACAACCCTAAAGGCCATTACTATCATTCAGGACTGAGCTCAGTCACGCCAACCTGAAGCACACAAACAAACACCAAGTCAGAAAAACAGAGCTACCTAGTTGAGAGAAAGTTTCCATCTGCCATCAGTGGGGATTTTGGATTATACTGGATTTAAAGACAAAAAGGTCCCTCGAATGAGCCAATGACCACAACTACAACAATACATCTGGAAATAAAAAGAGATTTGCAAAGCACTTTACACTGATCCACCTCATCCCTGGAAAGTACCATCACCATGCTGTGCCATATAATGATATAAAACATGTATTTGTGTAGTTAGCGCAGTGTTTTAGTATATATTAAAAACAAGACGGTTTATGGCATGGGGTGTAATGTACACTGGCTTGAGAGAATAGCAAACAATTTCTTCCTCTCCTCGGATAGGTACAGTGGTTGGATACTTGTTTTAAAAAGCCATTTTAGTGCTGGAATGGATAGCAGTGCTACAAAGAATGAAAGATAAACTAAACATTAGTATCTAGTTTATGTGCCAAAACCTAACAATCCATTCCAAAACCAACCAGGTTGACACTAATTCCTCTTTTTTATTACTCTGACTTTACTTTGGTATTTCTCCAATAAATATTTAAGAGAAATATTTTATTTCAGAGAGTGTGAGGTGAAAACTTCCAAATCCAGTTCAGATATGGCTGTTCTGGGCTACTTAGCAAATTTTCTTAGATTTCAAAGTGTTTTGTACAGATTTACTGTAGAAACAGCATAATTCATTTTGATTTATAAATCCATTTTTTAATCACTTACACCATTTTTGGGTCAGTTTTTGTCATTGAAATAAAACTTTGTGGTATACATCATTATAACTTCCACTGTAAACTTGTTCGATCTAATAACTTTTTCTCTGTCAAACTTCCTGCACTCACAATGTGCATTTAACTTTTGTTAATTGCTTAGAAACCATTACGATGAATGTACATTAGCTAACCTCATTAAAAACTGCAATGAATAAATACAGTACCATTTAAAAGTTTGGGGTCAGTAAGATTAAAAAAAAAAAAAAAACATTCCTGAAAAGAAATGCATACTTTTATCCAGAAAGGATGCATTAAATTGATTTTAAAAGTGAAAGTAAAGGCACTGATACATATTTCTATTTCAAATAAATGCTGTTTACTGAACTTTCTATTCATCAAAGGATGCTGGATAAAATCATAGTTTTCACAAAACATTATATTTTGTCAGCACTGATAATATGAAATGTGTCTTGAGACCAAATCAGCATATTGGCATAATTTCTTAAGGATCATGTGACACTGAAAACTGGAGGAATGACTCCTGAAAATTCAGCTTGTCATCACAAGAATAAATTAAATTGTATTATAAAACAGTTTAAAAATGACCCCAAACTTTTAAAAAGTCGTGTACATTTGCATGTCATTAGTTTAAAAGAGGGCTCGATAAGGGAGGAGAAAAGTGGTCTGAATGGGTTCATGTGTACTCAGTTTGAAGTGCACTTCTTAAAGCCATACACTTCTAGTGTATAATATGTACAGAGTTACAAAGATGAACGTGACTCATACTGCTTTGTTGTATATCATGTATGAAAATAATTTCACTACATGTACAAGCACAAAGTGTAATGGAAAACTATATTTTTTTCTTGATTGTTACAGTATGTCTGTTGAATGATGACTAGTAAATATCATCTGTACAAAATGATCTGTGAGCTCTAATTCATTCTGACATGTATTTGTATGATACTAAAAATGAAACTAGCTTTAGCTTCTCTAATCTTTACGTATTTTATCTGTTTTCTTTTTTATTTATTATACAATTAACAAAAGCAAAAAAGGCCTCTAACACTAGCTTGCTCTATTCTTTTCCTATTCTATCTTTTTATTTTAATTTTTTTCATTTCTTTCTTTCTTTCTTTATTATATGATTTAAAAAAACCTTGCTAAGAGTACTGCATTAGGCTAACTGAGACTTGTTACTTGTTAATAGCATTTGCATATCATTTCTCTTTTGTTGATTCTGATTGCTTCCATCATCTACTCATTTGTAAGTCACACAACGGCCTAATTTAATTCCCATTTTGTTGATCAGTATTGGACATATGTCCTGTTCTGATGCCAGTAATGTTACTTATCCAGTTCATATATTTGGATACACGGGTGTAGATGCCATACTTTCCCTCTTTAGCGCACTCCTCGCCCCAGCTGACGATTCCCGTGAGGAACCATGTGTTCTGATAGTGGGTGGCATGGGGTCCGCCGCTGTCCCCCTGACAGGAATCCTTGTGTATCATACTGTAACCGGCACAGAACATGAAGCGGGAGACGGTGTCGGTGCTGCTGCCTTTGCACTCGGTCCGGTCCACGTAGGGGAGCTCTACTTTCTGAAGTGTTTTAGATTCCACGCCCCCGTACCGTAGCCTCCCCCAGCCACTCACCAGGGAGTTTTCTGCACTCCTGAGCAAGTTCTCTGTGAAGTCCTTCGAGCCCAGGCAGATGGGCAGGGCGTAGTCAGAGAATTTGGCGGGTCCCTTGAGCTTTAACAGGGCGATGTCATGATTGTAAAGACTCCGCTGAGAGTTGTAACTTGGATGGATATGGTACTCCTCTATGCCGTAGTCACTCTCTCTTCCCTCATTCTTTGACACATCATGCTCCCCTATAGAAACATAGCACCAGAAATATAGCAACTCATTGCCAGTATGTGTGAGATCACATCACATGGATCTGGAATACACAACTGCAGATTTTTAAGAGACAGTGAAATTAAAAATAAAATAATGCATTATATATACCATTCACATCTGCAGAAGTTTTGTCTATAACCAAATAGCAATAACCACCATGTGACAGTGTAGTTCTCACCCAATCTGATGAAGAAAGATCCCACCTTTCCTTCAACACAGTGGGCAGCTGTAATGACCCATTCATCACTGAGGAGAGAGCCGCCACAAAATGCAATCTTATTCACCTTTTCCATAAAAACCACCTGCCAACATGACAAAGAAAAACAGTCTAAATTTCCCTCAAGAGTTCCGATACTACAGTTTTTATTGTAATGCACTGTTTTATTGTAAGGTTCTGTGGATTATACCAGCCTTGCTTCATTCACTTCATATGAATGTTTTATGTGGACACACAATTCATCACTTCACCTACCTGCCATGGTATCTCCCCTGGTGTTGCCTCGCTTCCTCCTACAATACGATTTCCAGTGTTGGAGGCCTGAGTGGGAAAGAATGAGGTGATGTTTTCCAGTGTAGGCTGAGGTGTGCTAGTCCCGTTCACATCAGGAAGATCTGTAGGACTGGACTCTGTTGTATTGATGTGATTGAGAGAGAGACTTTGATTTCCATTCTCGGCACTGATAAGAGACCTTGTCTTAAGTGTTTCAGCAATATTCGCTCCAAGACGTCCACATGGGTACTGCCCTAAAGCATAAATGAAATTCCTTGGATGAAAATGGTATTCAAAATATGCTACTGCATAGGAAAAAAGTCATACTGCACAATTTAAGAAAAGCTTTGAGCTATGAGAGAAATACAGTGTACATCCTGGCTTAATGCAGATAAATGGCATGTTATAAGTGGGAATAGGATGATAGTACCTGTAGGTTCACAAGTCCTGCCATCCAGAGCCAGTCTGTAACCCCTGGCACAGTCACACACAGCACCATAAATTTTATCCACACTGCAGAAGTGCATGCAGCCTCCATTATTTACTTTACACTGTTTTGCCATTTCTGCACCAGGAGAACCCATGAAAGATGAAATAAGGTTTTAGTAGAGGAAAACTTAAAAGCACACAAGGTTAAGAATTACTTTTTGACAAAGTACCAATGCAGAGATATTTGGACACATAAAATAAATAAATAAATCATAAACAAATAGTTTCATCATTTATTTGATATAAAATTATGATATTTAAATTCATTTCATGATTGTTTTTATGGTCTGTGTTTATATATGTGTGTGTCTGTGCTCTTGTTTTTGTGACATATCAGGACACAACTGTGTATAATGACATGGGTATGACACAGGTATTACCAGGAGAGGGTGACTTATGAGGACATAGCCCATGTACCCATTTTTCAAAATGCTTATAAATCATACAGAATTAGTTTTTTGAGAAAGCAAAAATGCCAAAAGTTTCCTGTGAGGGTTAGGGTTAGGTGTAGGGTTGGTGTATTTTGGTATATTTGTAAAAAAAATTGTATGAACTAGAAGATATAATATGAAAACATTTGTCGTATATTTTCTTTAAACAACATATTTTAATGTTTCACATAACAATCACTGACTTCCTTAGTCTTAATTGTTAATGTGAGGATCGTGGATCTTACCTAACTCACAGTTCTTCCCACTAAAGCGGGCTGGACACCAGCAGGTGTATGTGTTCATCCCATCCTCACATTTCCCTCCATTCTGACAGGGGGATGACTGACACTGGTCTCCATCTGAAAGGAGGAGAGGCCATGATCATGATATTATGAATATATATCCTGTAATGTTAACTTAAAAATTTAAGAGACTTTACAGACAAATTAGAAAGAACAGAAAGATACAAACAACTACAGAAAGATTTATAATGTTCAATATGATACATGCTTCAGAAAGAATATTTATGCTCACCCATATAAGTGATCCAGAATTTCATCTGAAACAGAGATTGGAAAGTTTTAAACTCGCAAACAGAGTCCTAAAACATTTAATGAGATAAACGTGCTTATGCAACTCACAGTTTTTTCCTGGTCTTCAAAAACCTCTCTGGCCTCCTCTAGATTGCAGCGCTCTTCATAACATTCCCTCTCCAAATTATCCTTCATCATCTCCTCTAATCTACCTGTGTTATAGCGTTTCTGTCTCTTTAAAAGAGAGCCCGCCAGATCCCTCGGCAGAAACACTGAAGCTACATGCACAAAAGAGACATGCTGAAAAATCACAAAACGCCATGGTCTTTTTCTAGGACACAGATAATATAGTTTGACAAGCATTGAAGATTTGGCAAGGGAATATTGTTTTCCTTTGAAAGGCTTTTTATGTCGAGTTTGAACAGCTTTTGAAGTCAGAGACAAAGACTTAAATTCATGATAAGAGCATAATACAATGATTGATTTTTATTTTCCTTTATGTTCTCTCACAACACAAACCATGAAAATTCTTCTTGTTTCAACCAGTTTCTCTATGTATTAACTATAATTGGTCTATGTTTTCACATTCCAGAAGAGTTCATGTAAAAAAACAAATACTCAGACTTTGACATTAGAACAGATTTTACACTGACCAGCTCAAACTGAGAATTTTGACAATTCAGTGTTTCATTCTAAAAATGTTTGCGTTAAAAACAGCGATTTCTGGGAACATACACAGATAGGTTAAGAAAGATGAATGTTAACTTACCTTCAGAAGAAAGCCAGGTTTCTAGCAGCAAACTGCATATCAAAATAATGGGATAAATCTTCACCATTTTCTCTGTGATTTTTCCCTTCAGGCAGAAATCTTTCCCAACTGTCTAAATACCTTCATGTTCCGCTCCAAAGTTCAGTACATACGTGTTTGCTCTTCATGCAAACAGATATCTCATTGGGTGAGTGGTTTTGTCTGCACCTGCAGTGTTTGTGGGTCTTTGTCCTGCATATTTATTCCATTTGTCATGCTGGTACCACTGAAATAGTTTTATTTGATGTTATGTGTGGTTTCATGAGAAAACATCACAATGTTTGAATAGTGCATTTTATGTCACTTCAGACTCCATAATGTAGCAGTATAAATATACATGTGGATTATGCAATTCTTGTGGCTGATTTATACGTGCATGTATACCCATTCACATGTCTGATTCATTTCAGTCTTTTAATTTATTTCTGCTGAGTCAGAGAACTCGATTCAGACTTGGGACCCTGCAAATATTGACAAGACTCGGCTGACTAATACTGCCCTCTTAACAGACATGTTACTTACATGGCTGCTAAGCAAGTTAATCCTTTAGTGATTCAATGTGAATAAACCAACATAAGTTTCCCAACAGAAACTATGTGAATTTCTGTTTGACAGTATTTAGTACTAAACATTTAAGGAACTGGACAGATCTAAAACTAAAAGGGAAGAACTTAATTATTTATAGTGCTCATATCCGACAATATAGTTGCTGCATCATTTTTATGTAACAAGATTTGTGACTTTTCTGTGGCAGTCAAACAGGAAGTTTAAACTACTACATAATTAATGCTGCTCTTGAAGGGTGGAATGAAGCGGAAATTACCATGACATTCAGGGGTCCAAACAGTCGATACTGTATGTATATGGCATTACTATAGGATTCATTTTGCTCAAACAAGAGTATTTCCATGCTATGGCTACCTCCTCAGATTAATTCATTTCTCAGCAGACGCAATTGCAGCAGACCAAAATTTGATAGGCCTAGTTATTAAAATTGTAGTAATCATCACCCTTAACACAAAATGTAACAAACAACTATTTTTGCTAAATAAAGCAAATATAGCCAAAGTCCCTTTATTCTAAAGTCTTCAATATAGCATAAATAATAGCATACTAACGAGTCCATCACCTGTTGAAATAATACAGGCATTCTTGTTCAATCTTGAAACCATTGTTTTACAGATTGTTATTAAGGTTATATGTAAAACTTACTGACTTGTAGCTACATTTGTGGTATATTCAGCTAATTAATGACTTTGCATAAATGGTCTATGTCAGGGGTGTCAAACTCAATTCCTGGAGGGCCGGAGCCCAGAGTTTAGATTCAACCCTAATTAAACACACCTGATCCAACTAATCAAATCCTTCAGGCTTATGTGAAAACTGCATGGTAGGTGTGTTGGAGCAGTGTTGGAACTAAACGCAGTGCTCTGCCTCTGCCCTCAAGGAATTGAGCATGACACCCCTGCTCTACGTCACGTTTGTCACCTCGAGAGTAGCCTTTTCTGATGACTGGAGCGTCAACGGAGGGCGACGTCACACGTCACGTGGTGAAGTTTGGGACTTGGCTCCACAACGTGACCTCAATAGTTGCGTAGCGGGGGTGATACACCGCCATGTGGTCTGATTGATGTGTCAAAGCACATCATGAGCGCTCGACTTGTAATCTTGCTCACCGCAAACTGAACGACGCTGAAACAGCTGGGCAAGTGGCCATTTACATTTTCATTTCATCCTTTTACAATTTTCACGCCTTGCTGCCTTGTTGTTGTCATATGAAACAAAGCGCAATGCACACCTGTCAGAGAAGATAATAACGACCAGCAAACGGTAAGGATTCAGCAATAACATCCACTGCGTTAAATGCATCTAATTAAACCTCTTATTCAAGTTATTTGGTTTATTTGATTCGTTGATTTGAAAGGCATACAAAAACTGGTTTATGCTGAATGCCATGTATTCTTTGATTTAAAATTCATGTAAACATAATTTAAAGACACGATACAATGGGAAACCGTTATAAACCGCGCTCTGGTTCCTTTAAGGGAGGTTGGCCACTGTTTAATAGAAGAGCCAGTTTTAAATGATCGGACCGATTTGGTGTGAGTTATCACCTGGAATTCTTCATCAAAACTGGGATCTATGAGCGGGAAAGCATTACTAAAGACGAAAGAAGATAAGGATGCAACCAAGGGTAAGACATCACATGTATAATTTTGCATAATCCTTTTTTCCTCTATTGATATTAATGTGGTTGTTTATGATTCTGCAAAAAGGGCGCACGATTTGGTTACGCAGACGGTTAAATTAATGGCCCGATGTTAAGCATCGCACGGAAAATCATTAAAAAATAGATTTCCTCGGCTGTAGTAGCCATCGATCTGTTAGGTCTCTACAAAGAGTAACTTAACATGAAACTATGTAAATATGGCGTTTATGCTTATAGGTACGTGTGACCAACAAGTGTGATGTTTATTTTGCGATCATTTCTGCGGTGGCGCGGTCACTTTAAATCTACTGTAACAACCAAGTGCGCTTCACGAGAAGCAAAAATAGCTTTCCACTATTCTCACATTTTACATCAAAACAACAAGCGCTTTAATTTAAAACACCTTATTTAGTTTAAACGTGTTGATAGCAAGAAAGGGGTTATGTGTGCATTTTATTTCCTTTTCTGGAACGTGTCAGGCGCTCTCCGCGCTTCAGTTCACGGATGTAGGCTGGGTACCTATTGCCATGGAGACAAAGAGGCGGAGAGGCTGCCTCATTAAAAATACATAGCAAGCTGTATAAAGCAGATGTATTCTGTTTTTAGTGTCTACAGTGGTTCTTTCACTGGACATAAATTGCGTAACATTTTATATAAGGTCAACAAGCATTAAAAATGCACGCCTGGTTTTTAGTAATATGTTCTAACGTGTGTTGTGTGGTTAGGTCATATAATAAAGCTGTCCACAAACCCTGAGAGGGAGTATATATAGTTGTGCAGAGGATTAGGTTTGATTAAGTTGTTACAGGGAAAACTCATTAAAGTTTAATATGTCATGGAAAATTGAGGAACAGTCTTCACATCTACACTGAGGCCATATAAAATAAGGTGTCATTAAAAATACACAGCTTTTAATTATGTTTAATAGACATGGGGATACAGCTTAAACAAGAGATTAAGCTTCTTTGTAGTTTTAATTGAACGTTTAGAACACCTTCATGACGTGTTTAATTCTGGTCACTGTATGTCACCACTGTGTTATAATAACATGATTTAATATAATAGTGTCCTTCAAAGATACATCATACGCTGTGATGTTGATACTAATAAAACTGATTTGTCATGTTGAAGCCTCAGTGATTTACACTTTGAAACCTCATAAAAGTGTCAGTCACAAAACTTTATCACATGTAATGCTTCACACCACATGTGTAAACAAGACTGCTCCAGAACAATCTATAGCCTATGGCTATAAATTAGATATAATACTATAAAAGTAACAAAATATACATAAATAATTGCCAATATGTTAAAATGTAATTAAACATAAATATAAAATAGAAAAATTAAAGACTTGAATAGTTTATAAAACCTTGACTGTCTTAGAAAAGCCTGATACATTCATTTGTTTCTGTGTGCAGCTTAGTCATTCATTCATTTAACGTATATTCGTCATTTCTGAAAAAAATGACAGTATAACTAACAGTATAGAAGAGAATAGTATAGACTTCACTGGATCCAAAGCTTTACCACCAGATGTCAGTATAATCTTTCTAAACTCATTTGGGTCGTTTCTCAAAAGGATGGCTGCATCCTGAGGTCGCGTTTGTCGGATGCGTAAGTCATAAAGAAGATTTTATTTTAGAATATTAAGTTATACATTTGACCATTATTCTTAATTAAGCGTACATTTTTCTAATATGTGTATGACTCACGAATGTAATGCTCAGTTAACTTAATAAACCAGGCTTGATAACGTATGCAGCCTGCAAATGCGACTTTTAAAGGATGCAGCCTTCCTTTTGAGAAACGGCCTTGGTCTCTCTTTATGGCATTCGGCCTCCCGCTGTGTGCGCGTGCATGCGTGTGTGTGTACGTGCACGCTCGCATGACTCAGTATGGTGTATAAAATGATGTCTAGGTTATATTATGTCAGCATAATTTTTCCTAATACCTGTTGTTCTGTCATTATGTTTAAGTATACACTGTTCAAGATGGCAAGGAGTACATTCTATTGCGGACGGAGTCAACTCAATCTCTTGCTGTAGATAAGAAAGGAAACTCAGCCTTTCATAGTAAATGTCAGGAGCTCTTTTGCTGTCCATTCTGGAAACTCTTCGCTCTAAAGAAAAAAGAAAATACCGAAGGTTTGTCGAGATGAGAAGTTTATCAGTTCTGCCTGACGAGCACTTTAAATGTTAATTTCACACATGATAACAAAGACGTTTGTCATTGTTTTTATCAGCAAGAACAAAAACACCGAAAACAGCATGGGAAATAGCATGCTTTGTAAATGTTTTATATGGACACTTCTCACAGACTGTGACGACGCGTTTCCACAGTTAATAACGTCAATATTTTTACATCTTTTTGTGAAGTCATAGAAACGCTTTCCTTTTTCTTTTCTTTTGCTATTGGAGCAAGGGGAGATGCAAAATTATATTTGTTGTTGTAGTCTACCATTCACCTCTATAAAAGTTAGGTCCATTTTTGAGAAACCCGGAAATGTGAGAAGTGCCCATTGCAACACATGTTATTATTTTTTGCACAAGTGCTGTTATGATTTTTAAATAACTGAATAGAAAGGGCATGCTAAATATGCCGTCAAGTCTGATCCAACACAATTAATTGTTACTTTTGCATGTTTACACCATAGACTGTATAAAAAGTTTTACACCGACTGTATTCAAACCCAACTCTGTTTCACTGCACTTCAGTAACGCTTGGATGTAATGATGAACCTAATTTTCCCTCTAAGCCCATTTTAACATCTTTTTACACCATCTAGTGGCTCTCTTTGGGATCAGCTTCATCAGGGTGGGGTTGTTGTTTTTACTCGAAAGGTGGCTGAAAACAGAAGCATAAAACTAGAGTATTTTCTAACCTTTTTAAGAAAAACAGACTTGCATTTAGCCAAACTAAATCTGTTGTGATCATATAAATATGTTTGAATTATCCAAAATGTTTAGTTAATTGTTAATGGGTATTGTGCTTTTGTTTAACAGTCATTAAAATAAAGCAGTTTTGAGACATCCTTTCTCATAATTACAAGATTTTTAGACCATGAGGTTTAATAGACCTAATAAATTAGATTATTTATATTATTGCCTGTCTTAATTAAATTCAGTTCCTAACAGAGACTATATATTTGTTAATAGCAGCATAGAAAATATAGAATGCTGAAAATAAAAAGTGCTCCAGCTCAGGGTCCCTTATCTGTAAAGACATCAAGAATTGATAGAAGTCAAAATCGCTAGAGATTAAATGTGGATGAGTAGAGACTGCATACACATAACAGGATTACATAAAACACTTGCGAATATGAGAGTGACTTTGACAGGATCTTAAACTCACATTAGATTAGTTGCATTAGATGAGCAGTAAAATATGCTTGGTCGTGTCACATTTTAGCCCAACACATAACAGGAAGGAGGGCCAGTCTAATTTGATTCCCCCGTTTGAGAAAAAGCCCTGTTTCCTCATTACGCCAATATCTCATTAGTCCCCCTCTGAACATGTAGCTGGTTGGTTCTGCTTTTCTGGACTGTTCCCTAAACTGTGCATGGTTTTCAGAGCTTGTAAACCAGCCAGATCTCTGACACTTTTATTACCAAGAATAATATTTAGAAGCAGGACTTTTTATCCAAATGGGTTTTATTTATTGACCTGTTATTTTTCATAATGCTGCCTTGGCAACACTAATAATACTGTAGTTTGATATATACTTTTAAGTAAATCTTCAGGTTTGTGATTAGGATAAATTTAGTGTTTGCTCTATCTTCTCTCTTTAGCTTCTTGCTGTGAATGACCCTGAAGAGAATGTGAGAGTTGGCAGTATCAAAGATGCATCTGATGAATCATTGATAAGGCGCCCTAAACACATAGAGGTCTGTCAATAATAGCCGATAATGATCTGCTATGATCACCGAGCTGTGCTCTTTTAATGGACAGAATACTCATGAGAATTAGTTGAAAGTTCGCAACGCCCTTTTTCTTGCTTTGCACGCTGTGAAGAAGTGCTAAAGAATAAAAGCCTTATTTGGATTTCATCTGAGAGTAGCATGGCGTTTCCCTTGAGAAGATCTGTATCAGGTACACTTTTAGATATCTGTAGATATCCAATCCTAAGGGCTTTTTAATAGGAGTTAGGCAAATGAATGAGGTATAGACATTTCTAAGCTGATAATGGCATGTTTGAGTGGTTGAATGGATCTGTTTGTAACCAACAGAGGCGTGGGTTTTTAGTGCTGTCCGTGGTGCTGAATTTCACCTGTGGTGCTGAAATTCATCTTAAAGTGGGTTGCAAGAGTCTTGAAATATGTATGTGTTTATATATATTTTCTGGATTATATATGTCATAAATTGGCACCATCCATCCTTATATACTGTAAAAATATTTTCTCTAAATAATATGCTTGTGGTAATATTAAATTAATTGTATTTGGATTGAGCATTGAGTGAAAAATTATTTTATATGACTGAATTAATATGCTTATAGTTGTTAATAAATAAAAATCTGTTAAATAATTAATGACAGGTTACTTTACCATATACAGTAAGAGTATTTAAAATACTTTATAAATATATATTAAAGTGTAAAATTACTGTAGATATATATATTTCAGATATTTCTATTTATAAAAATATTAATTACCTTTTTTGCAGACAAAAAAAATAAAAAATAAACTAACCAATGACATATTTTTGTTTATTTATAAACAGATTGTTGAAATATTTTATAAGTAAAAGTATAATCCCTATTAACTGATGTGGAAGTGGCATTCCCAGAATCCCCTGTGAAGTTAGTATGACTTATTTTTTTTTCTACTTTTTGTTTTCAGTGTTTTATGCTATTCATTGCACAGAATGTTGTTTAGTTAATGTTTTCTTGCATTATTTTAGTGACCTGTATGCTTTATTTATTTTATTGTTTAGCTGCTGAAGAGGCAAATGTTTTAATGAATTTTAAGCAGCTATGGCCTTGTTTTGTCTGTTTACAGTATTGCAGTAACAAAATGATTTAAATACCACAAATTAGTGTGTAAATTACTACAAACTATACAGTGTAGATATAGAGTTGTAGGAAATGTAAAATGTGATTTTTACAGTAAAGTTCTGGCAACCACCGTTTTTTCCCCTACTTAATTAAACAAAACATTTTTGCAGTGTAATCCTACAACTCAATACAAAACATGTATGACAATCAAAGGACTACTAATGAGGTAGATTACGTGTGCCCAAAAGGCCACTCCTCAATTCAGGAGGCTCTAATGTTGCCTTTTTATACACGGCGGCTCGTTGAAGACCACAGTCACGTCTCTCGGGCTGTCTGTCACCATGTAGCCGCTGAAGCTGTGCTGCTGCAGGAGCCACTGCGAGGAGGACGAGCTGCTGCTGCAATCCAGCCCAGTGTCGAAAAGAGAGCAACCTGGAAGCTCCGCACTAGTGGATTTGGATATTTTTCCTTCGTGGATCGATTTGCTGACACCTGAGTTCAAATGTTGTTTCCTACGCCTCTGAATAACCATATTTTGGGAGGTCTTGGGGAACGGGAACAGGGAATCTGTTGAGTACCTATGCAGATCTCCACTGCTGAAAACATGAGCACATCTGCAGGGGAAGTCGATTAATCCACTCAACTTCAATTAAAGGCTGCGTTATTGAAAGGCGGGGACCTCTTGCTCACTGTTTTCCGACACAATTCCCCCCTCTCTCTCTCTTTCCCTCTCTCTGTTTCTCGCATGAAGACAATAATTAATTATTTCCAAATCCGCGGTGTGTTAACAGGTGCTCATTTTTTGAATCAGCGGATGGTTTATTAAAGCTTTGGATCATGGCACAATGGCACGCGTTTCTCTCTCCCACAAACGCGCAACAAAAAGGCAACGTTTTTTAGAAGACAGTTTTTTCCCCCGGAGAGAAGAGGAGCTGCTGTCCGGGATCTACTGCACCATGTCATGGCTCAACAGCCGATGCTGAATGAAGCGGCTGTAAATGCTTCAATCCAAGTGATTTGTCAATAGGAAAAATATGCTCAATCCTTGTGGGGACAACAGCGGACTTCTGAAATGACCATTACGCAGTCCGTCATGGAGTCTTGATTTTTTCTTCCTCCGTGACAATGTTCTGAGCACACAGGACTTTAACATACACAACATATGGTCATTTTTAATCTGGGACGCGTCGCCACTACAAAACGCCAAACTGGCTACAGCCGCAGCGATCGCCAGCTCCCTCATTCGGCAGAAGAGGCAGGCGAGGGAGCGCGAGAAAGCCAATGCCAACCGCTGCGCCAGCAGCCCCAATAAGAGCATAGGGAACTGCGAGAAGCCCAGCAGGCTCAACTTATTCTCTCGCGTCAAACTCTTCGGCTCGAAGAAACGCAAGAGAAGGAGGCCAGGTCTGATGTTATGTGTGTTCTTTTTAGCAGACTTTACTCAGATAGCCATGTCCATCAACCATCTTCATCATCCCCCATCCTCATCATCGTCACAGTTGACTGTGTTAAGAAATTGGGACTGCACTTTAACTCCTTCCATTCAAAAGAGTCTGAACTGTAGATCCGCTACACAGAGTAACAAGGATTTCACAGTTAACCGCTTTTGAGCACTGGCTTCTCTCTGAACTAGAGCTGATGTTGCAATATCACCAGGGTACACAGCTCATCACTTGTTCTACACTAGATATCATGCAGTCGACGCAGTGTGAATCAGAGACTGGGCTAAACAGATCTGTGTAATGTTTTAGGTTATGTTGACTTGAATTAAAAGATTTTTATCGCTACTATGGGGTACTTTGTTAGTATGAGCACTGGCTTGTCTTGAACATATTCAGTTTTTTGTTTACTTCTTATTCTGCAATAAAATGTGAATCTTGTTTATGAATGAATTTCTGGTTGGTACACACTTGGAAATTAAGGTTCCAAAAGGGTGTGTTCACAGTAATATCATAAAAGAACCATTTTGGTCTCCCAAATAACCTTTTAGTGCACAGTTCTTAAATTTTTCTTAGTGTAAAGTACTTTTTAGTAATGTAAAGAACCTTTTGTGCAATGAGAAGTTTCTATGGATGTTAAAGGATCTTCATGAACCATCAAAGTCAATAAAGAACCTTTATTTTAACATTGTAGGTTGAGGCAGATGTGAACTTGGGATCTGAAAATTGAATAAATATAATATAGATTATTTATTTTCAATGTTATATTTAAAAATGCATTAAAATATTTCCAAATATTTGCTGGTGTATTCATGCTCAGAGCTTTGAAAACACAGTACAAAATAGTACAAATATTGCAAAACCATATACAAATGTGAAATATTATTAATACTAGTAAAATAAATAATAGCAAAAAAAAAAAGCAAAAAATATTATTTAATATTTAAAACTTGACTACCTTGCCTCACATCTATTAAAGTTATTCTAAGGGTCAGGTCAGGTAGAAATACAAGGTAACAACTGCAGGTGGATAAAAAGCCTTTTTTTTTTTTTTTTACAGCATCATCAAATATCAATAGCATAGAATAGGCAAACAATGTGATTTGTTTTCTTGTTTCTCTCTATCTCTTTTGCATTTTCTATTGTGTACAATGAGGAAATCTAGTTTTGCAACTCATAAATTCAAAGCTGTTTACCGGAATCAGGATATTACTGAAATGCATGTTATATAAGCCATAGTTATCTATCACCTCAACACTGAGGCATGCTTGGTTAATGTCTGGATCCTGTTGGCACCAGCACTCACTATGTTTTCACAATTCACATTTTATGCTTTTCCAACAGTCCTTTCTTGGCTTTCACATGCTGTGCCTTTGTGCTGGATGTTCTCTCCTTCCTCACCCCATATAATCTGCTATTGCACACCCTCCCCTTTCCCCCATTCTCCTAAATTGTGTTGTCTCAATTCCACAGAGCCTCAGCTCAAGGGGATAGTCACCAAGCTCTACAGTCGACAAGGCTTTCATCTACAACTCCAAGCTGATGGGACCATCGATGGTACAAAAGAGGAAGATAATAGCTATGGTCGGTTTACTACACGTAACATGTTTAAACACGACCATGCGGACACGCTTCTTTCTCATGGGTTCAATTCTGTGTTGTATTGTTATTTCACAGCTATTTTCAACCTCATCCCTGTTGGGCTCCGGGTGGTGGCTATACAGGGTGTCCAGACCAAGCTCTACCTGGCCATGAACAATGAAGGCTTCCTGTACACCTCTGTAAGTATGATAATCTCATCATACACTCTTAAAAATAAATGCTCCAAAAGGTGGTTTTCACAGCAATACCATAGAAGTTTCCCAAAGAACCTTGAGGTGAACAATTCTTAAAAGAACCTTTTTTTTTCTGAAGAATTTTAATAATCTACAGAACCTTTTTCCAATATAAAGAACCTTCTGTACAATGGAAAGATTCCATGGAAGTTAAAAGTTCTTTGTGGAAACTTCAATGCCAATAAAGAACCTTTTTTATTTTTAAAAGTGAGTCCCTCCTACACATTGTGGGCTCTTCTGAGATCAGGGCAGTAGTAAACATCCCACATTTCGTCTCTGCGGCTCTCATTGTAGTTAAATCAATGTCTTAGACTGCATCATGGATGCCGGAGGATCCGAGCTGTTAACTTAAAGGTTGCAGGTTGGATTCCAGACAGCGGGCGATCGATTGAACTGAAGAGTTAATAAGATCCAACTCCTGCCCAAACACCATCTGCGTCTCTTATTTATAACAGCATTGTATCGTGATCATATTCAAAGAAGAGATAATGGCATATTTAGACATGCTAGTTAGCACCTCGCATTCACACAAGGATAATTCACACTTCATATAATTGCTTTGTATTTGAACTATCTATAGAACGCTTCTGGGATACAGTGCATCATCATACCCAGGGTTTTCCGCCCAATATCTACTCTGCAGTTTTTAAATATGGAGAAATCACAATAACGCTCTAATGGATATTCTGTTTTGCCTCCCTCGCCTCTTTCCTTTGATTAAATGTGCTGTGGCGAGATGAATAATTTAGTGCTGTGCCAATAAGTGCTTCTGTCAATTCAAAATGGACATTTTGAGGAGCATTGCTGGCATTAGAACGCTAAAGATTTTGAAAGTCTTGGCCAGATCTGTGCTTTCATAATGCAGAAACAGTTTACACTGTACCTTTGTATTTCAACTGTGTGTGTGGGTTCGCGTCTGACCGCCGGCCCACAGAAATTGACTCTTTTCACAGACTGTGAATCCACAGTTATTAACATTGGAAATCTAGCAAAAAAAAAATTATATTTCCACTGCAAAATATAATGTACATTTATAACTCTATACTTGGGTTATATTACCTTAGTATGAAATACAAGAAAACTAGTTAATGCTGCTTTCTAGGTGTTTTTAACAACATCTGAGGAAATGACTGCAAATTGGACGTTTCTCAAATTGGATGTTTTGTAAATCTTATTCTAATAATCATTAATCACACTTAATTTTTTTTTTTTTACATTGTATAATGACTTTTGCTTCTAATAACACCAAAACTGTGATAAGGGTCCATACTCAAACTCTCACCCATGGTTGTGCTGGTATACACGTATCTCCTTGTTGATTTTGATGGGTTGTTTTCCCCAGAATGAATGTATTGATCTGCAGGAAGGAGTCAAAGTGTTGCAGGCCTCAGGAGTTTAATGGTAATCAATCTGCACCTCAAACTAGAGCCGGGGCGACGTGCTACCACCACGTTTAGTCCACTTATTACGCTTCCAGTCAGAGGAATTTACCTTCAGGTTTAAAGACAAGTCATGATGAGGTGATGTGTGATATCGATGAGGCTGGTCTGGACCATCTTCATCTCAAATTTGTCTGCGCTCGCTTTGTTTATTTCCCTACGAACTCACACACACATTTTTTTCCTCTCTCTCTTATGCAAATACCCTTCCACAAACATGTACGAATATTGTCCTTCCCCTCATTCTCTCTGTCATTTATGTCTCTGTTGTCTTTTCTGCCCATTTCTCTCTCACAGGAGCACTTCACACCAGAGTGCAAATTCAAAGAGTCTGTGTTTGAGAACTATTACGTGACATACTCGTCAATGATCTATCGGCAGCAGCAGTCGGGCCGAGGCTGGTTCCTGGGTCTCAACAAAGAGGGTCAAATCATGAAGGGCAACCATGTAAAGAAGACCAAGCCGGCTGCACACTTCATCCCCAAACCTCTTAAAGGTTCGTTCAAATGTCTTCTGCACCGATTGTCTGGCTGATGGCTTTCTAAAAATATCTCTTTTAGACTGAGGAGATATTGGCTGATTGTTGTGCAAGTGTTGAAGTAACTGGATGGCTTTCCTGCATGTCTCTGCATTTGTTTGGTGTTAAGGACAGAAACGTGCTCTTTGAAGAGATGAAAATGCAAATGTGTTGCAAAAGCAAAGCTTGTTTTTAGATTGGTTAAACCAGTACAAGTGCCGTAAACATAACTTGCTAAGCAGATTTTGGTTGGGGTGCATTATATTAGCACTACATGTTTTATCAGCCATTTTAGAGTTTTGTTGTTGCTGTTTTAATTTATCAGCATTAGTCTGTATTGGAACTTTAACTGTTCATGCTCATTTCCCCCTTTTGTTTAAGGGCCAGTTAAAGTTATTCTTAGTATATTATGTAATCTAACAAATTTATATTCTCAAATTCTGTATATTATAATGTCGTGATGCCTAAATTCCCTTGCAGCATTCAAAATAATTCATTTTAATTAAATTGTTTTGTTTTATTTTTCATTCATTGAAGCAAAATACAATAGAATGGTAATATCAAAATAATTTTCTGCATTAACCAGAGAACTCCTAACTCAAATTTTCGCTCTCAAACTGAAGAGAAAACAGACCTTAAAAGATGTATCCAGTGCAGTAAACAGTACAATTGTTTGTGCTACAACCTAGTGTGTTTATAATTAGACAATACATTAAATTAATATGGTAAGAAACACAAGTTTGCAATACCAAGGAAACAACTAAAACTAAAAATAGCTGGAAGTGGATGACACCGGAAGCCAGACACATTCAATTTACAAATGACCGTATCCCCTTGTGCATTTTTTCTTCCTTGAGTTAAATTGGTGAATTTCTGTTTTGGAATTAGCGAGGAAGTGAGGAAATCAAAAACTGCAGTGATGTACGTGAATCATAAGTGAAGCCACTGTAAGATGGCTAGACATTAGCCTGTTTTAAATGAGCATGGATGATTCATGCAATTAGATTTTAAATCGAGTTATGGTCTGTTCATGCAGCACATTATTTTTGCAAGCAGGTGTTTTTGTGCTGCATAGGGTACTTACTTGGAACTGGTTCAAATGAATTTCAGGAGGTTTGTATGCGAAAAACTGGAAGTTATTAAATTCCATTTGATCTGAGTAGATTTTTTGATCGAAGTTGAGAATCATCTTTATATATAATTTGGTATAAAAATTTTTATTTGTAATTAAATTCATTTCATTTCTATTCATGTTTTTTTAAACAGGACTTTTAAAAGTCTAAGTGTCCCCTACAGAGGACGTAGCATGACATGAATAAAATATAATTTTTCAAGAATTTTATTGTATTTGTTTTCTTATACTCTAAACAATGTAATGACATGAAAAATGTCCCTGTAGTGAGGATGATTTGAGAATGCTGAGATGTCTGTTTTGAACCCTGGTTGTGTTGAAATACTTTGGTGGCTAGCCCTTATGCGATGCCTGACCGTATGTGATTTATTAATCAAAACTAACAGCGTGAGGTGAGAAATACTATATAAATATAAACTAAAACTAATATTTTAAACACTACTTCTCTAAAATGAGCAGTTATGAATAATTTAACCAGTAATAATTATTTTATTATCATTAAAGAATTTCTGTGGATTAGCCCTTGAAAACCAACTATACTTTAAAAAATGTTAATGGTCATTTGTTTTGTTTGGATATATTCACACAAATTCAATTCAATATTCAAATACTTCAAACACTTTACCATGGTGAATAAGTGGAGAATCATACTTTTTCTAGACGAGGTCATAAGAACCGTGTTCTGTCGATTTGTCCTACCCTGTCAGATTTTGCTACCTCCCATTAAAACAGTAGGAGGTACAATTCAACAACGAAAAATGCTACCTGTCATTTATGGTCTATTAATGTCTACACCTACCACAACCCTAAACTTACCCTTACAGTTATGTAAATACAGTAATTATGTGTTTTTCAGGATTGTGGCAGGAAGGGGTACAGCTACGGCCAGAAACCAACAATAAATGCTTTTTTCTACCAATTAGATTGTGTTTCATTAACATCCACACCTACCCCAACCCTAAACCTATCCCTTATATTAATGCAAATACAGTAATTATCATTGTTCAGCGTGAGAAAGATGACGCAATATTGATGGCAGCATGCCTGACGCGTAGGATAAAATGTATATCTTTATCTATATTTAAAGTAATTAAATATGTTCCTACCTTTTATTAGCATTTAAAGCAACATTTGGCAACAGAATTGCATTTCTGTTTTCCAAATATTTCTTCCTCAGGTACAATGCAATGTAACTCTTAAGGAACTGGAATGATTCAATTCCTTGTGATTCCCATCCCTAGCGCTGTGTAGACACTAATAGAAGTCATCAATGTACTTATAAAGAGACAAGCTTGCTATGACCTGAACATGAGACTCATGAGACCTGTTACTTGTGTCTCCCTCATATAGTTGCCATGTACAGGGAGCCGTCGCTCCATGACCTGACCGAGTTCTCCCGCTCCGGAAGTGGCACTCCAACCAAGAGCCGCAGCGCGTCGGCCATGCTCAACGGTGGCAAGACTCTGAGCCAGAACGAGTCAACATAACCGCAGGGCACAACTGCGGTCTGCTGCTGTACAGCTGCTGGACTCAACCATCAACTAAACAGCACAAACGCGTTTACAAGAGTGCAGTGAAAGCCTTAGCTGGTCCTAGCTAGTGTTTCCTGAAATCACTGTGATGAGAACACAAGTGCAAACCTACATCGTACAATCTTCTGCAGGTCAACCTCGTGAGACAAACAAACCAAGCCATCTTTCTGAAGTAGGGGTCTGCGGGTGATTCCCGTTTCCATGTGTAGCATACAGGAGCTGTGGTTTTCTTCTGTGGCGTTGTCACAGAATCTTCTAGAACACCTACTTTTGTGTTTTGCTCCATTTCTTCCTAGGGACACCAACTCCATAGTGCTAAGTCAACTACAACATGACAATAGCAGCTTGTGCGAACCATTTATCAGTATATAGAGACAGATCCCAAAGGTTTTTGGACATATGATACAAGTATTTCAGCTCAGCTTTTTTGATGCAGCGGTTCATTGTTGTGTGCTTTTTAGATGAGGCGTTTTGCTCCTCGCTTCTCTTTTTCTGTCTTTTCAGCTTCCTCCCCACACGTTGTTATTCTGCAAATTAAACAGATTTAGGGTTCGGTCTGTCTGCACACCAAAGATGTCATTAGTCTCTTTGTATGGAGGTAAGTCAATTTGTGTAATTTCAGCTCCCCTCAGATGGTGGAGAAAACCGCAAGAGTGAATGTTATTTAGTCAGAGGAAATGTGTTCAGGATAGAAGAAGGCTACTCGCTGTGCATCCCAGCTTTTTGTCTGTTTATGACTTCCTTTACTTCCCCTCTAATTCTGGAACCCAGCGTCTTCGAGAAATGTAAAATCAAAAAATGTTTTAAATTATTGGTTAATGCCAAGACCCCCCCCCCTTTTGGTAAAGAAAAGTGTATTGAAAACCAAGCAAGAGAAAGCTTGCATTGCATTTACAGGGATAAATCAGCATAATTAAATAACTTGTGTGTGAAAATTAATTCTAATGGTTCTTCTTTCTAGTCCTCGGTGGTCAGGCAGCAACCCCTGTTTATAATTTTGAACAAAATCCTCTTCTGTTGTATGTTTGTATGTATGAAGTATATGTAATGCATGGGGCACAATGGACGCTGCATGTTATGTGGCTATGTACAGTATATTACCTACAATATGGAATCATGTGCTCAAATGGATACTGGAGTAAAATACAAATGTGTGTATATATATATATGCATTTTATCCTGCTACCCGCCTGTTTATTATATGTTGTAAATTTAAGAAGCAGCACTGAATAAAATGTTTTGTATGTTCAGAGTGCTCATGATGATTGATTATGTGGTGTTAAGCCACTTTCGCTTTCAATGCACTTGTTAACCCTTCATCAAAACAGAGTCATTGTATGTTGTAAGTGACAGCACTGCTTTAAAATACAAACTTAAACTTTTACTAATACAGACAGATCTTTAAAAATATATTTATTTGAATGAAGCATATTCTTACTGTTATAAAATACAAATGTAAAGACCTGAATTAAATATGTAATATTATAAAATACAATTCAATTAAATGTAATATAAAATATATACATTTTATGGAATTATAATGGTGTATAATTATGTACAATAAATTATGTTCAAATGATCTTGGGATATTTGTGTTTATGTATGTAATATTTAAAGATAAAAGGGTCCCTCCTTTATTTTAGATAGACTCCAAAACTCTTATAAAATAAAATATCTCAAATTAAATGTTTTTTTTTTTTTTTTTACATTTATATTACATTTAAATAATAGTAAAATAACCAAATGTGACCTTAGTTGTAAAGATATCTTACAATAAATGCAATTATTACATACCTCTCTGAAAAATGTATTCTGACTGTCATCAAGGCTGGCTGACTGTATTATCGTTTGCATTTTTAATAACCTACTAGTTAATTAACAGTAGTTTGACATATACTGGGCTGAAGTTAGTAATATTGACTGACAGATATAATAACAACAGTAGCAAATAACTTTACATTAAAGGTGTTTTTAATTAAATGATGAACTTGTTCTGTTTGTTTTGAAATTCTTCTGTGACATTCAGAACCTCTTAGGAACGAACTCAATGTTCATTTTGGTACCTCAGTGCATAAAACAGTGAATTCATCTGAATTTAAACCATAACTCATGAATAAACATCAAGTCAGCGAGCACAGTTAGATTTTTAATAGTTCTACCTGTTTTTTATTCATGAGTTCATATTGATTCATACTGATCGTATTGTTGAAGACACCGTGAATGAAGAAATTGATTTTGTTGTGCTTTGCTTCACTGGAGTGGTGTACTGAAACCTTGATCAAGTCTAATGCATAACCTATGGCACGGCCATTGGAAAACTATCTGCTGTTGTTTAATGTACTGTAAATGGGCATGATATAGGCCTCATTTAAAGACCATTCAGTTCAACTCTATTCAACTCAAAAATGACAAAACCATTAAATAATGTATATAGAGACATTTTAATGTAAAGGCACTGAAAAAAATAAGGCAAGATGGCCTTGCTCGATTGTGTTTTCAAGATGTTTAAAATGCAATCAATCATTTGAGACAGACCAATATTGTAAAGCAGCAGCAGAAAATGAAATTACAAAACTTGATATTTTCTTAACCCTGGGTTACCATCGTTCTAAAACCCACATTCAACCCCATGAGTTAGCTCTGTTTGATTCATAACAGGATTATACTGTAAATACTAAGTTTTTTTTTTTTTTTTTTACTTGTACAGCGTGAAACAATGTGGTGTTAGAATGTTGCGACTAGATGATTAGAAACAGAAACCCAATCGCATTCTTATATTGACATGCTTTGGATAGTTACAGAAACACAGTGAGTTGTCCAGACTTTTCACCATTTGAGGGGGAAAAATATTAAATGGTAACTGAAAACACCCACACAAAACTGGAGTCTCACCCCTTTAGCTTCCAAAAAATCCATTCAGAGAAAACTTAACTGTCATGTTAGTTTACATTGGTTTTCATGGACACTTTTTTTTGTCCTTGTTTCCTGTGTTTTTAGTTTCTGTTTCCTTTGTTTATACCCAGGGTTAATTGTTAACCCCAGGTAAAGATAACCCAGGATTCTGTTTATCTGGTGAGATTGGCCCATTGTTAACTAGTTCAAGTGTGAAAGGACTAATAGTGTCTCTCTAGCCTTCTTGGGTGAATCTGGGATGGTTACATCACCACTACCAAGGCTAAGGCCATCAAATTCTATGTTAATATTTCATAACCTGAAATGAATTTTGAATGAACTGGGTTTTGGTTTCCAATAAACCCAGTGAGACAAGATTATTTGCCCCTGGGAAAGGTGCTGAAGACTTTGCATTCATTAACATTCACATCATTAAAAGAGCATTACTTGCAGTGGCGAGGAGGTGACATCACATGGTTGGTTGCCATGTGGTGCCAGAACGGGAAGCAGAAACTAACTGATATGGGAGGGACAGATGTGTAGATACTGAAGAAAGGAAATGAGATGGAGAAGTGAAGTTATGATGGACAGTTCAGTGCTGATCTGCCGTTTTAAAATCTGATTCCAAAAGCAGCACTCAGGAAATTGTGCTCTGTGCTGCACCAGTAAATAAAAATAATGAATGGAAGGAGACCAGACAAGGGTGAGTCTGGACTGTACAGCTGGCTATACAACCCCAGCTTTGTGCAGTCATGCATGGTCACTCTAACTCTGCCACGGTCAACTTGGACTCTATAGAGGAAAAGCACGGCTCAGTGAGCACTGACTTCTTAAAATAATGTTATTGGCTGCTGTGCGAGATATCACATTCTAATATGAGTTCACACATAACAGTGGCAAACCCACAGATACTAGAAAGTATAGTTGCAGGTCTGTGTTTGTATTTACAGCAGTGTTCTGGAGCAGATTTGAGTGTGAAGTTCCCATCTGTTTTGGTGTGTGTATGCTGCGAGGACTGCCTCACAGGCTCTAATGTTGATGATGGAGTGCAGAAGAAAGGCGGGGTTGACAGCCTGTACCATCACTGGTTGCCATGGAATCAGGGACGATGTGATTTCTGTGGTTATAGGGACTCTTTAAAAACCCTGTGCATATGTTTTTTTTTTTTTTTTTTTTGATGATGAATATGTGCATGTATCTACACTTTATTTTCTGATATGTCTATTCTGTATCTGGCCATAGAAACTGAAATGCGTATATTTTATCCATGTGGCACAAAAGTGTTGAGTCAGGCCATCAGAAGGATCTGGAAGCTCTCATAAATGGAGAGAGCAGGTTAAAAATGCATGTAAGAATCAACCTTGTGTTATTTGTGGGTTTGTTTTATGCATGTTTTAAAAGCTTGGCTGACTCTCGGGATCCATAGGGGTTTATACATTCGCACACATACAATGATGCTCATATGCTGTTAGACAGCTCAGTGTAGCCCCGCCCCCATCCCACCAAGGGGTGTCGCAAGGGTTTTTTATTTTATGGAGGCACAGCTGCAGGTGTCTGAAAGCTCATAAAATATAGTTACACACGGACTGTAAGGGCAAATCAGGGACATTTCTAGCCTTTCATAAGTAGGCTACTGGGGCGCAGGCCTCCATCAAATAATGTCTCCATATTTTCATTCTCATTTATAATACTGTCGTTGGTCTGTGAATTGAATGCTTTATTATTAATGTGTTTACTGAGTTTGGTCTTTTAAAAACACAGTTTTAATGCATTAAGCCACGTTAAGTGTAGAAAGTCCCGAATCATTCCAGCTGATTGAAAATAATCGGCTCAATAGTGGTAAAAAAATGGGTATCGGAGAAGATATAAATTTAATATATTAATTTAATATAAAAAGATGATACTTTATCTCAATATTTGGCCGGAGTGGCTGTGAGATTTTCGGATCTGGTTCGAGCTAGGAATGAGTCCAAATTTGATTTTTTTTTTTTTTTCATTTTGGCTGCCACTGAAATCGGTCATATCAGAAGTGCATGGCTTATTCAAGGATGTGCATTTATTACATGGACTGAGAAAAAACCCTTAAAAAGTGTCTAAAAGTAATGTGCATCACTGATCTCTAAATAGTACCATTGAATGATATATAAAAGTTTAACTTAATGCTGTTAAAATGTGTTAAACTGTTTGCTGAAATAACCACAATCTTACTGCCCTAAAAAACTGCACTAAAATAAGAGCACGATGCGCATTAAATTGCGTTCATTACTACAGCAACAGATTACAAGTCTGTCCTTTCAGAATCATCACTGGTCGGTAGAAATAAAAGTTTCATGACAAAAGTCATGACATTTGCCAATTATGGTAACCCATATTTGGAATTGGTGCTCTGCATTAAACCCATCCAAGTGCACACACACACAGCAGCGAGAAGTGAACAGAACAGAGAGCAACTGGGGGTTCAGTGCCTTGCTCAAGGGCACTTCAGCCAAGGGTATTGAGGGTGGAAGAGCGCCGTTTATTCACCCCCACCCACAACTCCTGCCAGCACTGAGACTTGAACCTGCAACCTTTGGGTTAAACGTCCAACTCTCTATCCATTAAGCCACAGCTGCCCCGTAAAAGGCACACAGCAGACACATTAGCCTATTGCATTTATCAACTGCATGACAGATAATTATGTAGAAAATAATTGTCTTGTCATGCTATATAAATTAAAAACAATACCGATGCATCCTTTTCATTTCCTTTCTCATACTCTTATGATATGAAAATCTAATTTTCTAAAATTATTTAATTCATAATTCATTCTTCTATCTGAAGACCTGATCCTCCCACTGTGGATAAAAAACCCAATATATAAACAAACGCATGCAGGTGGTATGGCTTTGTATTACTAACAAATCCTTGGCTGATGCATGCATAATTCACATATACAACATTTTTTATAGGTTTGTGTAATATCACAGCATCCTCTACAAACAGAATCCCAGTCAAACTGGAAAACCAAGGACATGTCCATAAGACTGTCAGTGATTTATAGATTTCTCAGACTGTGCTCGGCTCATGGTTTGAGCGCTGATGTGCGTATATATTTGGCTTGGGCACTCATTTCACCTGATCGATCAGTAAACAGAGTTCAAGGATAAGACTGATCTCTAGAGCAGAAATGACAGCTTGATGATGCTGTTCAATTTGATGGTGCTATTCCCACTAAATGGGAACAGAGTGAACATGAGGCCAAAAAGAAAGCAGCTGAACTGAATAAAAAGGAAGAGTGCAATAGCCAAGATTTTTTTTTAGAGAAACCTCCTATTCATTAAACCACAGGATTGTGGTTAATAATTATAAGAGGTCCATGCATTACCTTTCTGCTGAAGCCATGTTTACCACTGCTGAGATTGAAATAGGTCTATACTGACATAGATTATCTGACATGACAGGCCAAATTAATGTCTATTGGTAATCATGCATGTGAACCTTTGCCTTGCTGCGAGATTTGTGACGGGGTAATGAACTTGAGAGATGAATACAGAGAACAGGATTTGATATAGTACACAGATCACTCACATTATAGATTTAATTATGGCAAGTACACTGATTGCATTATGATATATTAAAAAGAAAATCCCGGGACCACTGGATGGTCAGACAGTTTTGTTTTGTTCATATTTTCAGTATAAATCCAACCTACAGAAATTAAAATAATGTGTGTTTATCTGGCTCAATAATTTAATGCATGGCTTAACATTTAGCTTTTTCCTCAGCAAATATTATGAATAACTTTGATTAATTTGATAAACTACTCAGCTTTTCATGTAATTTATTTAATTAAAAAAGTTTTTTTTAAAACTCTTGCATACCAAACTTTGTCAACTCAGATGGGTTTCTCAGATCAGCATGCCATTCTCAGAGCCGAAGCTCTTTTCTCATCTACTTATTTGCTGGCTCATTAGAGAGTGTGATATGCAGCTCTATCTCTGTCAGGTACAAGCCAATTTCAGAGTCCGTCATTCTGAGAACAAGGAGCACTATTAATGAAAGCCTTCCTCAAATATTTCCTGTGAACTTAATCAGCAAAGGCTAATCATAGAACCTGCACCATCTATCCTGACGAACAGTTAAAAAAAGTTTCAGCCTTTTGAAATGATCTCGATTTATGTCAGCAGGCTCTCAGCATGTGCTCAATAATAATTCAGTTCTGTAATTTAACAACATTTTACAGTTCCACAAATGTTTTATGTGAATATTACTTATGTTTAGTAACTTTTGGGACCCCAAGCCAAATAAGTCCTATAGCTGCTCATCAGATCTGCAGACGAAATATTTCAGTCCATTCTTCTGCACAAGCTGTTTCATAAATAGTTAGGGATATCTTGCATATTTTTGGTATTCCTCAAATGCCTTGAAGAGATGCCACAGCATTTCAATGAGATTGAGGTCAGGACTCTGACCTGACTATTCTTATACAGTATATGGAATTTACAGTATATGGATGCACTCAGTTTGGGTGATTTATTCCTTTGTTTAGGAATATTCATGACCCACTTTTCTTTCAAAGTTTCAGATCACAAACTTCCTTACAACAATGTGCTGTAAAATTGGAACGATGATATTATAATCGCTATGCTTGCAGATCCATAGATTTCTGGGTACTTTGTCATTTGTTAAAAAATCCTTTGACATGTCCTTACACTAACCTTTTGAAGGACAGCCAAGGTACCACCGGTGCTGTTTTCTTCTAGTTGTAATCAATCTGCTTCACTAGGGACTGATAGAGCCCCAAGTCTTCAGATATTCTCTTGTCACCTTTTCCAGACTAATGTACAACTCCTCTTTTGTGGTTCCCTGAAATCTCTTAGGCCCTTTAACATAATTTTAAGGTGAAGAGCAGGTAACCAAATATTTCATTTTTCAAGAGGCCATTATCTTAGAAAGTCACACTGTATATGAATTACTAATTTGATGGATTTAAGCATTTGTTGATATGGATATGATTTCTGTTATACAGAAATCTAAATAATTAAAAAGTTTTCCTCAACATTTTCTTATAATTGTAAATGAAGAGGAAAGGAAGTTCATGTGGTAGATATAAAAAACTACAGTGGATGATGAGTGGTTGAAGAACAACAACAAAAAAGAAAACAGATTTCTTACTCTATTACTCAAAAATATTGCAGTAATTTAAAGAAATATATCACTGGACGGAATAAAAAGCAAATAAAATGCAAATATTCAGACTTTTACATTTATTAAATCCATTTGCCAATTTAAAATGCTCTGTTGAATTCTGTTAGAAAAAACAATGGTTTCTAGTTACGTGTCACTGCAGTCACTGTATTAGCCAGGTGAGAGGGTTCAGGAGACCGACTCAATACACTTGAAGAAGATTCTGATGTAATATGACCGAAACATCCTAATACTTCTTTTTTTTCACTTCTGTGCACACTGTAGGCATGAACTTCGGATGCTGCCAAGCCCAAGTTTCATTGTTTCACGTTAGAACAAATACTGACATCTGGTGGCAGTTATATACACATATAACACAACTGTGAAACAAAACCCTAATGTACTGGCATCTTTCTTAATAACACACACACTACACACAATGTAATTTCCTGTCCCTCTAAATATGGTTTTGCATGAATGGAACTTTCATATCCTGGGCTTTTATGAAGTACTATGCCCCACAAGCACCAAAGTCCTGTTACCTCTTTGTACTGAAGCCCTCTGGGACCCAAACTTGTCTGGGCTGACAGGTGAAGAAGTGGCACTTCTAGGGATACAGTCCTGTTGAGCACCACCTTCTTCTGTGTGAAGGGGTGTGACAGTTTTGACAGTAGCACTGGTCTATATTTTGGATACAAATAAGCCTATGTGAAGCACATACCTGATTATTGAACAGAATGTATATGATGAGGTTCAGAACAGTGCTGCTCTTTGCTAGTATGGATATTACATCACTGGCTGTGGGGACGACAATACCAGCTCTCAGTGTGCCAAGCAATGCCATGACCCCATACAGCATCCAACAGAGCAGGCAACAGGACACCATGGAAACCACCATCACCAGCACGTGAGTTTCCCTCCTCTGTGCAGCTGTCTGATTGATCTTAACAACCTGTGAGACAAGGAGACACGCTTTGAGGTTTGCTTTTCAAAGAATAACAGCAACAAGGCTGATTTGAAACACCACATGGTGTTAATGCTCCAAAATATTTGGACTGAAACTGGATTGTGAGACAATTGCAATTGTCTTTTTTTCTTTCTTTTTTTTACAATAAGGTCCCGTTTGTTAATATAAGTTAACTACATTAGTTAACATGAACTGACAATGATCAGTATTTTTATTAATAACATGAACAAAGATGAATAAATACTGTAATAAAATGTATTGCTTATTTTTAATGAATGTTAATTCAATGCATTAACTATAACCTTAACTAATGGGACCTTATAAGTGTTATCAGAGAATTTAATGGAATAGTTTAAAATGTGCTGAAAATTTACTAACCTTCAGGTCACCCAAGTTATAAATAAGTTTGTTTCGTTTCAGAACAGATTTAAAATCACTTGCTCACCAGTGGATCCTCTGCAGTGAATGGGTGACGTCATAATGAGAATCTAAACAGCTGATAAAAACATCACAATAATCCACAAGAAATCTACATGACCACAATCTTGTGAAGCTAAACGCTGCGCATTTGTAAGAAACATAATGCTACATTTCACCAAATCTGTTCTGATGAGGAAAATACTAAATCTTGGATGGTCTGAGGGTGCTTTTTGGCATTTGTTAAGAAAAAACTACAATTATTACATACTAAAACTGATCCAGCTGTGTATAAAATTTGCAGTAGCCATAAATAATGATGACAATGAGTGTGCGAAGGACTTTGGTTCCGGACAGCAGCATGAAAAATGCTTAATTTATTGCAAACAAACGTTTGGCTAGAAAGATCAATGAGTCTTACTAGAAAGGTGCTCTTTATCAAAATCATTGCTTCCACTCCCATTCTCATTTACTTTCAACCTTTTCCTCTTTCAATCTTCCCTAACTCCATGAATGGCAATGAGGATCTTCCCGTAGCAGTAGACCATCAGAAGAAGAGGGAGCAGCAGACAAAAGACATCAAGATCTTGTTTCCGGAGAGCGCTGGTTCCACTGGACTGAACAGGTGATGCCGGGACCCTCAGGACCATAGCTTTCCACATGAGTGAGTACAGCCAGCAGCCTTTGATAATGAGTCAGGTCTTTCTATAGTCAGACACATCTGCTTTTGAACAGCACAGATTGGTGCTGTAACGCTCGTATGACAGTACAGCAAGAGATACAAGTGAAACAATGCCTGTTGATATTGGATAAAAAGACAAAAAATAAATTATATGTTCAACTAATTTGTTTCACTGTTGTTTGTTTTATTGTAATAGCAAGTTACTCTACTAATGTAAAAAAACGTAATCTTAAAGGGGTCATATGACGCTTTTTTAAAGATCATAATTTTGTGTATTTTGTGTAACAGAATATGTTGACATACTTCAATATTCACAAAACATTTTTTTTTCAAATACTGTATATTATTGTACGTCCTCTATGCCCCTTTCCCTTGTCAAACGCATCATTTTCTACAAAGTGCCTCCTTTGACAAGTGCAGTCTATATCTGATTGGTATTGATACATCCACACACACACACAACACCACACACACACACACACATACACCCGTGCGATGTGCGATGTATAGTCAATGGCAAATACTTAAAACTAATAACTAAATATACTTACAGTAGCTGATTCAGAAGAACCAGATTGTCGTAGCAAAGTCAGAATTACCTTCTCTCCAAGGTTCATAAAACGGTCATCCATAAAATGTAGTTCTGTTTTGTTGTATTAAGCTGTCGCACGAATCAAAAACTACATTGAGAGAAGTGTCCAATTCCAGAATGAATGACGAAACAGCATCACAGACCGTGGCCAAGAGTAAGCGGAGGCCGCCTGGAGGGAGCGGAGGTAGGCGGGATTGAGAACGGCGCGGCTGGTGGTTTCTACGAAAGAGCGTCTGTTGGGCTTGCGGCAACCACATGTGACAACCCAGGGCTGGATTTCTCCTCTTTTTGAAGACCAAACAAAGTAGTTATGCATCTAATCGACATGGCTGTGGCGGCAACAGCAATACTACAACTAGAATAAAAGGTTCGCCTTCTTTCTTTGCATGAACATCTGGGCAGCGTTATGCAAATCTTCCCACATAGTGATGTAGAGATGTGGAGGTGTGTTAGAACGAGCCGTTTTAGCCGTTTGGGGTGTGGATGAGTATTAACTTTTTTAAAAAGAATATCTCTTTGGATTTGAGACTTTAGTCTTTGCAACTTCACAGATCTTCGTCATGTACCAAGAGCTTGTAACACTCCAAAGAGAAAAGAAAAATTGAAATCGCAGCATGTGACCCCTTTAAGTGGATCGGAGTCCTCAGGACATGAAAGTGGGCGAAGAACAAAAAAACAAGAAAGTTATTTTGGAAACTGAAAATGAAGATAATTCCCAAATACACTGCCAGTACAGTGAATCCTGAGTGACTGAATCCAGGCAGATCTACAAGAGTCAGTGTGTCCATCTGGCTGCTGTCTCTGATGACTCTCTGAGGAGCATAAAATAGCAGGCAGTAAACATATTAGGCAGAAAAGAGCACACCTGTATGCTGTAATACAGAAGCTGAAGAAAGATAAAGTTAATCAGACTCTCAGTCTCAGGTTGTTTGATACAGACCCACAGATCCGGTTCATTATCGCCCCCACCTCAGCTGAACCCGACCCTCCACATCTTCAATCAGCCTGATTGCCTCTCACAACTTAATCACACTTATCTACCTACTATGGCAAGCCACTTTAACATGTATCCCTTAAAATGTATAAATATATGGTGACTAGGCTTTTTATAGTTGAATCTTCTTTTGAATATTGAATATTAACTTTAGTATTTGCAATTGAACTGTAGGATTTAGTAATTTGGGGGACCTAAGCAAATTCCAGGTAGGGGCTGATGCTGTTCTAAAGCCATATTAGGCTACCTTTTTTTAAAAAACAATCACTGCATGAGAGTGTTCACCGCTCCATAATGTTTACATCTCCTCATGAGAAGATATGAAGATATTCAACATATGAATAACATGCCAGGTCATGCATAAGTTCTTTTCTCTTTGAATTGAAACCCAAATTTAAGTAAGTGCACTTGTCTGAAAAAGTGTGGGCATGTCCCATGCGTATTCTACTCCCATGTATAGTGGTAAGATACTAGTGACTATTGGAATATTTAATTTAAGTCAGTGAAACTAAAATATATATTATTCAATACTGTATTTTATATAAAAAAATAGTAATGTAAAAGTAGTTATTAGTTAAATTAATTAAAATGAAAATGGCTTGCCACAATACCAATATACCCACACACCATTTACTGAGGTGGAGGGTCTTTTGATATCTGAGAGGAACTATTAATAAAATCTCAATTCTCAATTCTATTAATCTCATTCTTGAGCTATGTCAAACTGGTCTGTATTTCTAATTGATTTTAATTTAATTTCTGAATAGTAGAAGACATTTCCAAACTTAACGCCTGAGAAATATGGTACAACTCACTGAACACAGATATTTTGTGATAAAATACCCTGTCATTCTATATTCTGTGGTAAGCTGTCACATCAGTACCTGCCATTAAATAACTTCTTATACGGTCTATTTATTGATTTCATAATTAAATAACTGTTTAATAAAATCTTAACATTATGAATCAGCAAAAATGTAATATAAATACATATATAACTTAAAATATTACATTTATATTTGTTTGAAATTTAAAAAACAGGCCAACTTGAGTCTATCTAGTGTGTTCCCCAGTACATATGAAGCTATTAATATACTGACCTAAGATAAATTATTCATCATTTTGCTCTCATTTTTAAGTTGCATTTATGGCTCTCTGTGCATAGTTATGCTGCTTTAAGGTTTGTGGGCAGACTTTGACTTTCTTCTCCTAAAGAGTCTCCCAAAGTGTAATTAGCAGTAATAACTGTTTTGTTGAAATGTGGGAGTAAGAGAATGTGAAAAGCCATCCTCACGTGCATGTTCATTCCCCACGTCCCCTGAACACATGCACAGTGGAGAGTGCTGCTGAAGCGAACTATGTAGGAGGACACCTGTGGTGAATGACTGAGTGGGAAACGAATCCCCCTTTGGGACCGTTGCTCAGCACTTACAAACTTTTAGAACAGAGGCACATGACGTAAGTTTGCAGTGATGTGTGGGCAGTCCTGACATAAAGTTGAGTCTTTAGCCTCAAAGAAATGTCTATTTTAATGCAAATCAATGTTTTGAGCTAGAGATAATGTAATAGACTTTTTTCTTTATATTTTTAAATTGTCTTAAGCTGAAAGCTAAATCTAACATGCCAATGAACAACAACAACAACAACAAATACATATATATAACTTCAAACCTGACCATTTTCATGTAGGATTTATTAAATAAAGGGTCAACTGGTTATTTATACTGAAAATAGATTATTGTTTACTGTTCTTGAAAATAATTGAGGAAAGTTATGATTGTGCAAACTTCCTTTAGCTGTTTTGTTAAAAGTCAGGGCTTGTGACAGGGAAATACATCACTGCTTGAGGGAAAAAGTGTGAAGCAGGTTTTGCAAACAGGTTTGTAAAGATGAAGTCCAATACCATTTGAACAGTTTCAAAGAAATTTATTTTTGAGTTCATTTTACTTGGCCTTCTGTGTAACCTTATCTACAGAGTCAACATTTGTGGATAAGCTTTTGAAGGGACAAGGTATGAAAGAGAAAAGGTTTCATTTAAAGAGTAACTACAGTATATTTAATATATTTTTTGACACATGACTATATAAGTTTTTGCATTACGAAAATTATGACAATACTATACACAGAGAAAGTTTGGTAAAACTATAAATGTATTACAAATCATATAAATGATTCCAATTAGGTATTCTCACTTATGTCCTACTAGAAGTTACCTTATGCACATGCTCATGGCTAAATCAAGCAATTAACTGCCATTCATCGATGAGGAATGTCTGACACCATGAATATAATGGTTTGAATCACTCTTCCAGATGACTGAAAACCACAGCATTCTTAAGCTTACATAATAATGCAAACGCAGACAGTCTTTTATATTTTCGACATAGAGCCAGAAATCCCTTCTTCAATACCAGTACAAATCCTTACTGATTTCTGACACAGGCACACCTGTAAAACACAAGACGATCACAAATAAATAATTGATCACCACCTAAACAAACACTTCATTTAAGCACTGCAAGTAAGTCTGCAGTAGTAGAATGTCCCATTTGACAGTATTCATAAAACGTGTCTGGATGACTTATTACTTGACTTAAAGAGATAGTTCATCCACAAATGCAAATTATTTAATCATTTACTCACCCTCAAGTTGTTCCAAACCTTTCTTTTACTGAACACGAAAGAAGATACTTTGAAAAATGTGGGTAACCCCACAAACAGTTTTTGCTCCTCATTGACATAGAATTTTTTTTCCCCATACTATGGAAGTCAGTAGGGACCAGCAACTATTTGTTTCCTCATATTTTTCAGAAGTATGTTCTTTTATGTTCAATCTAAAAGCAACTATATTTCTTAGAACTATTTCTCTAAATAGAAGACTTTATATTAAATATAATTTTTTTTTAACTGTTGAGAAGAAGCACCTCGGCTCATATGCAAATTCTGTGGAATAAAGGATTCTGATTGGTGAATCAAAAACTGTTTATCAGATTATTACATATCTCCCGTATCACACCGTGGACTCATCACCTTGTCTTGTCTTGTGTTAATTACTAGCTGACTGTCCATTATTCTTTACTGTACAATTTATTGGTTTCCTTGCACTTGCATTAAATACATTTTTGTGCAAACAGTTAGCAATGGCATAATTACCTGCATCCATGCCGATCCTGCTTCCATCCCTAAAGGCCGTCCCAGAATTCCACTCTGGTCTGGTTTCTGATTTTGAGAAGGGCGAGATCATGATGCCCCCTGTTGGCCGATCCATTTGTAACAGGTTCAGGTAAGAGCTGGCACTGCTCTCAGCAGCCATGGGCTGTTGATAGAGTATTTGAGGCAGTTCGTAGGCTGTGCTCTGTCTGGGTGGACATGGCCAGAGGGACGAGGAGGGTGATGATGATGATGATGATGACAGTACTGAAGGGTTCACAATAACTCCCTGGGATGGAGGTCCCATGGTTGTCAACTGGGCCAGCTTAGAGCTGGAAGAGTGTGTGGACTTAGACCACGTTAGACCAGAAGAAGCCCATGATGATGAGGGGACATCTGGGATAAGAAATGCATTAGAAAGATAGATAGACAGACAGACAGACAGATGCATGCACATTAACGCACCAGATTTTGGAATCCTATTGCTGTCCTTTGCTTTAGTACTGAGGTCTTTTGGTGTGGTTGCTTTATTCAGGGCACGGAAGAAGTGCTCATCCACTGCAGTGTTGATGTCGCCTTGATAGTATGTAAAGAGCTGAGGAGGATCTTTACACTCCTCTGAGTGCTTTAACATTATGTCCTCCATCATCCTGACTTAGGAATACAACATAGATGGGTTATTTTACAATTTTGTCTTTATTCTCTTTTTACATAGAAAAACAACTGACTATCCTATACATTCAAATAAATGAAATGGGAAACACTGGAATAACAGTTCTTTGAAGGAGTGAACTCTCTAAGGACATCAAAGATTTCTCATTAACACTTCATCTTATGTACACACTCAATGAAATGTATATAAAGATTTTGATTTATTTTTTCAAGCATTTGTAATTTCACCACCTTGAGTACGAGGATTGTGTTATTAAACTAAAAATGTTGTTTTTCATAAATATTAAGCACAACCGTTCGCAACATTAATGTTTCTTAAGCACTAAATCTGCGTATAAGAATCATTTCTAAAGTATAATGCGACACTGAATATTTGATAAATGACTGCTTTCACATTTCCGAAGCCTTGGTGAGCATAAAAGACTTCTCTCAGCAACATTAAAACAAATCCAAACAATCCCAAAAGATAAAAGTAGTGCATACTACAATTTATGAATGTAGCTTGAGAGGGCAGTGCAGTTTATTCATATTTAAACATGATTTATTTAATAGAATATTTAAACCTCAACCAACAAAAATGCTTAAAAGAAAAATCTTATCAAACTGTTAAAAACTGGCAAAACAAAATCCTTGAGACGGAAAACGGAATTAATCATAATTCATAGAAGTAAGCTCTTACTTATTCTAGAAATAAACATAAAAGGTAGGTAAAACATCCAAAAAATTAAATCCACACTTCTAAAGGGAAACAAGTTGTACTGCTCCTACTTATACTTCAAGCACTCCTTTCTCAAATTGAAACAGGATTTTAATTGCATTCACAAATAAATTCAGATCCCGAAACTGCTTACCAAACTGAATCCAGCCACCATCCAGCCACCGATCATACTACAACAAAACAAATGTGATACTACGTGCAGGAGGTGCTCTTCTTTACTTGTGCACTGAAAAATGCACCCGAGCGAGTTGAACAAGCTCTCTCAAACAGATAAAACCACAGCTGTCACTAGGCTTACACGGAACTACACGCAAGGAAACTGCTTGTTTTTTTGTTCCCATGTAAACCAAAGATCTTGTTAGTGAGTGACGTTACTAATGAACATCTTTTTCATGAAAGCAAGAAACAATGACGAGGTCACAAAATAATTTTTTTTTTACTATAAAACTATTAACAGATGTTCAAATTGATTCAATGACACACATTAGCATAAAGCACAAAGTGACTATCTTCAGTCAAATTTCAATTAGTGTCCATATTCAGATATGGTGAAATGCAGACATGTCATGGGAATAAACAATTAAAAGGAAACACTGTATATTAGAATGAAGATGTTTTAGCAAGAGACATTAAATAAGTCGTCTTTTCTCTCAACATCTACGCATCCTCATTATCACTTCCTGCTAAACTGCTATCGGTCGACGCTACTCCTCCTTCCTCTTCATCCTCCTCCTCCTCATCTTTCTCCTCCTGTGGTTTTGCAGCGCTTTCGTTTGCATGTTCCTCCAGTCGAGTCTGATCTGATGCTTCTTGTGTGCTGGAATTTTGTTGTTCAGCTGCTTTTGAAGCGTCCGCTTTAGCTTTGGCAGACGCACTCTCGTCACTTAAGAAAGAACCCCAGGCTTTCAGTCTCTCTTCTCGTTCTCGGGAGGTTTCCTCAACCTGGGTGACCAGAGCCAAAATGTTGGACAAAGAAAAATAAGCAGAGGATAACAGAAATGATCAATTTTTAATCATTTTGTTGGGAGAGCCAGTCTTGCATGTTTTTTTTTTTTTTACTCAAATGTAATAACTTTTCTTTTCCCCATTAGACTATTGGATAAACAACAGCCAAATAGCTTATTTTTGGCAAACCTGCATTCGGTTTTGTATGCACAGTAACACGTTTGCATGATTCAGCAAATTCCTGATTGATAAACTAAAGTCCCTCTCTACATTTTCTCTCTTTAAACATCCTGTTTTATTCAGAAAATATCAGATTGAGGAAGTAAAATGGATTGCAAGCAACAAATCACGATGGCTTTAAATAGACCAAGTATTTTACCTGGTAGTCAGTTACACCATCCCACAGCTGTGCTGATAGTTTCCTCCCACCAAACCAGCGTCCATTCAGAGCCATCTGACACGCGTCCGCCTCTTCAGGTTCTTTAAAAGCCACAGATGCCACTCCATCAGGGTGCCTCTGATTTCCATGGAAAAAGCAAAGAGTTTAGTGTTAGAAATTACGTAGAGAGAGACATTTGTATGGTCACTGACTTTAAATACAACTAAGTTGTATTATATTCATTGTGGACAGGAGAAGACTTACATCGAAGATGATGACCTTCTTCACTTGCCCAAATTTCTCACATTCTGTCCGGAGATCATCTCTGTACTCATTCAGAACCAAGGGATCCTCCTGCATGAGACATAGGGTGCAGCTCTTTCACACATCGTCAGTCAAAAGTATGAACACATTTGACTTCATTTATATTGCTCATCAATAAAAAAAAAAAAAAAAAAAAAACTAAACTGGTAACACTTTAGTATAGGAACCAATTCTCACTATTAAGTAGGTACTTATTAACATGCTATTATTAACATATTGGCTGTTTATTAGCACTTATATAGCACATTTTCTGCATGACCATGTTGTACGTTCATAATCCTACCAAATACCTAAACTTAACAACTACCTAACTAACTATTTATAGGCAGCAGATTAGGAGTTTGAAGCAAAATAATAGTTTATCATTTGTTAGTAGCGAGAATTGGAGCTTAAAATAAAGTGTGACCCAAACAATTTATTTAAAAGGCCAATGGTTAAACGATTGAAATTTACTTTGTTGACAAAATATAAATTGTGCCCAACTGCTACCAAAAAAAAACTAAACAAAAAACATATATATACACACATATATCAATCAATGCTTTAAACAGTTGTGCTGCTTAATATTTTTGAAGAATTTATTAATAAATAATTCTTGTATTTATGAATAAATACAAACATTTATTCATAAATTCTTTGATGCATAGTAACAGCATGTAATTGCTGAGTTTATTTGTCAAGTTAAAATATTAACTTTGTACAAATAAACCTTACTGACTCCAAACGTTTCAGACTTAAATTATTTATAATTGAGGCCTATATTATTTACAGTTGCGTCACAGGTTTCGTAAGATACTTACATTTAATAATTTCAGTATCAGTCTCATTCATTAAACAATTAATAGTCTCAGAAATCATGCCGATTCGTGAACAGCAGATCCACACCTGCATTCCTGCTCTCATCTGAGCCTTTAGGTTGCACCTACTTCAGGAATGCAGACAGACCAGCTGCGAGATGTTCATCGCTGCTACAGAGAAACTAAACAATGCCACAGCTCTAAACTGTTGCTAATCAAGTGCGTTACTGTAATTAACTTCAAACATCATGAATACCGGTACAAGGCTAAAGTTAATCTGAACTGTAGAAAGAAATTCTGTAGGTCTGGTTTTAGCTGCAGCAAAAGATATTTGACAAAAGCTCTGCCAGAAGACACTTTTTTTTTTTTTTTATGCAGACAGCATTCAATGTGAAGTGTTGGCAACAAACTTTTCTTTTATTCCCTAACATCTGTAGTATGTTCCAGTGTGTCTGAGGATGTGTCAGCATATTTTGTGATTAACTCTTGCCTCAAAGTCACTGGGATGAAACATGTTTTGGATGATGATGACTTTTTCATGCCTTTTGCGAGTTTCCCCAGCTTTCTCTGGCCTCCAGTCCAGCTGCCTGTTAATCATAAATTACTAAAATATCAGTCATAGCTACAGCAACACAAAAAATATGGTGATTAGGCAGAGTACTGTTGCACAATGAATCCAAATCAACTATATAGAGCCGCAGGAGTCAGTCTGAACAGGTTCTTACTTTTGTTGCTGCTGGAGCTTTTTACGGTATTCTTTGTTCTTTTTCTTCTTCTTGCTGGCATCATATTGTCCTTTGAGCTCGAATCGCGCTGCCTCCACATGCAGCTGGTAGCCCCGAATCTCTGTCTCATCCAAAAGCCGCACGGCAAGAGCTACAGACTCTTTCTGCAAGGAATTATGAAATAATAATGTCTATAAAATGATATAAACACATGTAAATAGTGTTAAAGAGATTAATGTTCATTTAAAATACAGCTGAAATAAATGTTGTAATCAACTAAAATTACTACAATTAAAAAAAAAAGCTAAATAGAAATGCATGTGTGTATACAAAATGTACCAATAAAAACAAAAGCAAGCACATAACAAAATTACTAAAACAACATTGAAACATTAAAATTTAAATATAAAAATCTAATTCAAAATATTCATAAATATTTTAATAGTATATAAATAATATTAAAATAGCATTGACTGTAAAGTACATGTTTTTATTTCACACACACACATATACAAAATAAATATATATCTTGTATTTTCCGCACTATAAGTTGCAAATGTTTTCATAGTTTGGCTGGTCCTGTGACTTATAGTCAGGTGCGACTTATTTATCAAAATTAATTTGACATGAACCAAGAGAAAACATTACCGTCTACAGCCGCAAGAGGGCGCTCTGTGTTTTCAAGGAGAGGCTACAGGAGCATTGAGCAGCATAGAGCGCCCTCTCGCGGCTATAGACGGTAATGTTTTATGTCTAAATAGTGCGACTTAATTTTTTTTTTTTCGTCGTCATGATGTATTTTTGGACTGATGCGACTAAAAATAAGGTATATATGAAAAGTGTGTGTGTGTGTATGTGTGTGTGTATATATATATATATATATATATATATATATATATATATATATATTATACACACACACACACAAAAACAGTATATAGAATTTTTAATTTAATGTTGCATTCTGGTCATTCAGGCCCAGCATGTAGGCTGGTTAATGTTGTCAAATTGGACTAAAACTTACTGGCTTTGCTCACACAGGGTATAACAACTTGTTTCAGTGTGTTAAACTGCCAGCGTTCAGTTTCTTGTTATGGAGTGAACTTATTTTTGTTCTATTAGCACGTTTGCATTTCTTTTCGGACCTGACTGTAGACATCTGAACTTATGAAACTTATTTTTTGGAGTTAACCCTGGCAAAAATATCCACAAATAGTGCTCTTTTGCTCATAAACTAAGATGCATAAGCACAAATCAATGTAGCCTACGATCAAGCAATTTCATTCAAGATTTTCAGCACAGCACAAGGGATAAATAAACTTGATCACAGTATTACAATTACCAACCTTCAGGTAGCAGCAAAGTCCATCTCCTTTTTGGTTTCCATCCTTGTCCTTATAGAGCTTGATTTTATAGTCTTCTGTGATAGGATCACGCATGATAAGTCCACATTTGGACATGAACTCCACAAACTCTTCAGGAGTTATGTCCGGAGGAAGACCTAGAAGAGACACAAATACACTGAAAGACATTTTGAGAGACTAACTTTTGATTGTCAGCTCGTATTTAAGCCAGAAGACATTTAAAAAACAGAAATGGCCAATAGATGGAGTCATACCAGTATTTACAACAGGATTCCAACTTCATATCAAAATTACAAACAAATAGTGATCTACTGTAATCTAAACAAAAATGAAATTATTCACCTGTCACATAAACATTGGTGTTTTTGTCTTTTTCAACTTCAAACCATCCTGTAAAACACAAGACACAATGTTTATTTGTTAATATAATTAGAATACTTGGAAAAAAATAAATGGTAATGAATAACTTCTTACCTGGATCTGCTTTCCTTTTCTCTCCTTTCTGAGCTCCCTCCTTAGTTTTTTCCTGGTCTGAGCTCTCCTCCAGTTTCTTGGGTTCTTCTGGTTTCTTGGGCTCCTCTGGAGCTCCTCCTTTGGCAGGGAGAAAGTCGGTGACAGGAACCGCAGCACTTGGATCAGGGGCCCCTTCCTCATTGAAGCCATAGTTTGCTTGATATGCTGCGATGAAATCATCATTTACCTAGAAAGAAACAAATAATGAGTGAACCTTAATAAAGAACTTATTTATTAGTTGCCTCTGACCAGGTTATGAAAACAGAATTGTTGAGTAAATGTAGTATTTTGTTTGGCAAGGAGAGACCTTTGGAAACCATGCTCTCTTTTCATGGTCCCAGTCGTACTCCGTGCCGTCTTCTGGGTCGACGTATGTATACGGATCTTCTCCAACCTCTCGCCTCTGTCCATACAGCTGCTGCAAACGGAGCTGCTCATGAAACTCTTTATTACCGTCTGAATCCCCACTCATCTACAGAAACCAAGATAAGACAGAAATACTTCATGTAAAAAATCATGAGCTCTGCAGACACAAAAGTAATATATTCATATATTAGGGGTGTAACAGTACATTTATTCGCATTGAATGGTAACAGTATGGACGTCACAGTTAGTCATAGACGATCAATCCAAATCCAAATCAATTGCAACGTCAGGAAAGAGCAGAAGAAGGGACGATCTATGCAGCAATCCAAAACAAAAACGGGGAGATCAGATGGCATGCCGGCTACAAATCTGAACCGGTTTTTAGTTTTATTTTGGCTGATCTCTATTCCAGAATTGCACACAAACTGCATTGCAATCATTTCCCAAAATGTAATTTGTGCGGAAAGAGGAGAAAATACCGTAACAGGCAGATCAAGCTCACTGTTCGCAATGTTTAAAATATAGAAAGGCAGATATATTGGGGTTTGTATGAATGTATCTCTGAGAGGAGCTGACCATCTCCAGAAATGTTTAAATGGAATTTTCTTCTCCTCTTACCGCCATATAATGCATATTAAAGTAGTGTTTATAAGCGCAGCTGCTTTGTTTACAGCAGTAACCAAGAAAAGGCTATATTGCTGCTGTTCCATAAGCGCCATCTGCTGTCAAAGATTAAATATGCATTTTCATTCAATCGGTCAGCGTTTTTTTTTTTTTTTTGTGCAGGTGTCTTGTGTAACACAATTTAATTCAAATCAGATTATTCTGTTTTTCTTTAAATCTTGAAATTGTAAAATATAACTGAAATAAAAAAGAACAGCTCATGCATTACTGTCTTTCAAAATAAATGAGAGAGAGAAAAAAAACTGTACTGGCACCTGTTGTACCGAACTCGTATGGAACCGTGACGCCAAAAACGAGGTACGTACCAAACCGTGATTTATGTGTACTGTTACACCCCTAATATATATTAGTGAAAATTTAGAGTTACAGGGGATAACTTGCAAACACACTGGAACAAATGACTTGTGGGCGTTTTAATATGAATTGCCGCTTCATTTGGCGCGTGTTATGAGTTCTCAATGTTTTCAGCCACAACACATTATTAGTACTCTCAATGTTTTAAGCCCAAACATCTTGATAGTTTTGATGATGAGAAAGACTGATGTGAACTGACCCAAATCAATCCGCTTATGATGATATGACGAGTAAACACAGGGGTGCTAATTGACTTATTTAGAGACACACCGCTATCTAGATTCAATATACGAGTTGAACAATAGAACATTTACTCTGATTTAACATTTTAAATAAAGAATATATTAAAAAGAACCCACCGTTTCCAGTGCTGAGTCTCCGAAACGTAGAAGCGTTACACTTCCGGGGAAGAATGTGAAAGTCCGCCGGTATGCTTCTTCCGGAATGAAACTGTTGGCTACACATGTGTAGTTCCTTTTTCTAAGGCCCCTTTTGCAGTACTAATAAGTCGTATAAGTTTACGTTCACAGTGTATAGTGCGTCATTCGGGACGCATCTTATGTTTTTCATTCAAATGAACTTTTTAAACTTGAAAGATTTATTTAGACCTTAAAGATTTATTAAGGAAACGTGTTGATTATTTCACAAAAATGCCACATCTCATCAAAGAAATGATAGTTTTTTATACATCATTTAAATATTTAATGTTGACACAGGAATAGGTGCACACTAGTATAGTAGCTCCCAAAGATTTACGTCACTTTTGTTATAGTTCAACATACCTTTTCTTGATTATACTATTATTTCATGAAACAATGTTAGGATATAATGTAACATGATCTGAGGAATCAGTTTTCTACATGTTTATTCACTCATTTTTTAAGAGCCAAGTGTCATTGGAAAATTGAAAGTTACCAGAAAAATGTGTGCTTCCGTACAGAGCAACAAACAAAAACAGTCACATTTATGTTGGATATATATCTGCGTCAAATCCATTCTTCCATGGCCTTGAAGGAAACTCGAGCCCACTTGCTGTGGCAGGAGATGTTTCATATGGAAGAACCATCAATCCTGCTCTGGCTCTTGGTATTACCAAACTGTTTTCATATACAAATCCTATCACAGGAAAAGTTAAGACAAGAAAACATCAAAGATTTGAACATTAGAGCATTAACAATGTATCATATTGGTAATGTCTTACCAAGGTCGGGTCTTGTGATAGTCATTTGATTTTGACTAGACTCTAAGGAAACCGTTGAGCTCTGAGTTGAATTAGACTTAATGGATCTCACAGATGCCATGAAAGGAAACGTATTTGGTGGATTGGGTTTGTGTTTGGGAATCACAGTTGCAGTTTGGCTCCATTCTAAAAAACAATGAAGAAGTTAGCATTTGTGTTTTTTTTTAAACATTTTTAAGGTTGCAAGAGAGAAATCTGTGCTTTACCAGAGCATTCCTGCAGCTTGAAAGCGCCACAACATAAATGTATTCTCCATTGCTTGCGTACGTTTTCCTTCATGAGACAATGGAACACGAAAATAAAGAAACCTGTAACAAATCAAAAAATATAAATAGACTGGATGCTAAAACTGAATTAAATGAATTGTATGTGCTCTTTCTCACCTTGAAGACTGTTCAGTATTGAGAACAGGTAGAGGAGGAACACTTTAACAGGACCCCAAGCGAGAAAAGCCACAGACCAGGTGAGACCCAATAAGAAGGTAAGGCTTGCCACAGTCCGCAGGTCTTTCAAGATCCCACTTCGGGTGCCGGCCGGTTGATTGACTTGCATGTTTCGGATCTGGATCAGAACCACTAAGAAGATGGAGCCATTGCAGAGAAGTATGAAGGCTATGTAGCTCACTACTGACACGTAGAAAACCACATCATTTTGCACCCAGCAACTGAAAAAGATGAAAACATTTGCTTTGATTTGACATGATGGTAATATAAAGTTATTTCTTATCTGTAGTGCTGTTCTGTCACTATGTTCATGAAAAATCAATCATCAAACTTCACTAACAACATTTCCGAATCATCCAGTGTCATTTGAGAATCACTCATGGTGTTCATGCCATATGCGTCTCTCTTTATAGCCACCACCAAGCCACATATAATAAGTGGAATCCCTGTACAAAGATGTAATGGATGTTAAACAGAGATGAACTGAAAACATAAATCTGTCTCTAAATGTTTAAATGATCTGAAATGTCTCACCCCAGCCAAGCAGGCAGAATTTCAAGATGTATGAGGGCACATACACATTGAAAACTTTAACCAAAGCAAAGTACATATTCACAGCCCCTAAGCCCATCCATGTAAAGGAAGTCAGTAGGAAATAGTGTAAGGTCACGGCCACAGCAATGCACAGGCCATAGATGCCAAAGGAAGAAATCCAGGAGTTCAGCAGGAACACCAGGTTCAGTCCCAGTAATGCAAGAGACAGATTCAACAGAATTTTGGATGGGTAGTCTCTTCTTAACTTCCTATTAAGAAGCAAAGCATTGAAGTTAATGGCAAAGCAATGTAACATGAAAAAAGAATTGTAAACTTTTTAAATAGACACATTACAAGTACGCCGCATTGCCATATATAAACATCAATTGAAAATTAGATCTTACTCTAAAAGGGTGTATGTTAGCACTGTGATCCCAAGAAAGCATGAAGACACACCACAGCCCATGTATGTAATAAGAGTGAGGATTTGTTCATTTTTCTCATCAATGGGCGTTCTGGACACATCCTTAAATTAAAAAATAAAAGAAAATCATTGCTTAATGCATACTATTGAGGCTAAAACATCCAATGCATATATACTAGCTTTTCTTTTGTATTCTATCTATTGTTTCCTTTTTATTATACAATTAACAATAGCAAAAAAGGCCTCTTACACTAGTTTGCTCTTTTCTTTTTAGTTATTATATAATTTAAAAATCAAACCTTGCTACATGTGCAGTGTTAAGTTAATTAAGACTTGTTATAGCGCTTGCGTATCATTGCTCTTTTGTTGATTTTGATTGCTTCCATTGTCCTCATTTATAAGACGCTTTGGATAAAAGCCTCTGCTAAATGACTAAAGGTAAATGTAAATATATAATTAATTGAAACTGAGTATCAAACACAGAATCGTTTCGTACCAGCAGCACTCCAAAGTGGGTCATGTGGTCACACAGACAGGTTGTGTAATCACTGCTGGTATTATATGTCCAGCACCCCTTTGGATTCCATCCGCCATATCCATCTAAAACAGGACATGCACAAACCCATCAACACATGAGATGTAGAATCTGAGAAGAAGAATAATGTGTTCATATAGTCCAAGTGACTTGCCATTCTTATTGAAGTCCCAGTAGACACACTGGACATCCTGGTCTTTCTGTTAAAGATAGAGACAATTAAAAAATGATTCCTGCCAGTGTTTTTAATTTTTCTGGACATTACTAAGAACAACTGTACTTACTTTCTTACTTATTAGATGGTGCAGAGTGACAGCAACATACTCTTTTAGGTTTTCAATGTATCCTGTGGCATTAGTCACACTCGCAGACACCACAAAAGTGTTCAGTCTTTTCCCATCTGGGTCATTCTGAGACAAATTCAGAAATATAGTGTTTCAAATAATCTAACAGTGAGATAGACAAACTGTAAAATTGACATCTGCCACTGACAGAGTAAGAGAAAGTCACCTTTGTTTGAAAGAGAGTGGGAACTCCATAAAACTGAAACTGAACACGGGGGCTGGTGTTGTTTATAATGGGGAATCTCTCTTGTATTTCAGAGGGCAGAGAAACGAAGGCCACTGTACCATCAAAAGGCTCCCGGTTGATATAAATCTATAGAAGAAAAGCATTTGATTATTGTGTGATGATTTATATGATTCATTATATTATATTTACATAGAGGCAAAAAAATAAATAAAACAGAAATACAAACTTGCTGGCCAAATTTCATCTGAAACATTCAATGATCAATTCTTGATAATGCTTAATTACATAAATTATATATAAATTCAATTATAAATGATCATATAAATATATTATATTATATTATATTATATTATATTATATTATATTATATTATATTATATTATATTATATTATATTATATTATATTATATTATATTATATTATGATGATGCAGAGTGTTTCAAAAGCTTGGGTTTGTCATTATTTTGTTTAATGTTTTTTATTTTATTTTATTATTATGCTCACCAAGGTTGCATTTATTTGAGCAAAAACAGTAAATATGATAAAATGTGTTTTATTAAAATATTATAACATACCATTTTTTATTTATTATATTTTTATTTATTATATTATTTATTGTGGAAACCATGATCCATTTTTGAGGATTCTTTGAATAGAAAGTTCAAAATAACATAATTTACTTTTAGTTTTTTATAGCAATACAAAGGTCTGTACTGTCAAATTTCTATCGAAGTTAATGCATTTTTGCTTAAGTATAGGCCTAATTGTTTCTTAAACAAACACAAGACTATATCCCCTAACCTCTGAATAATAGTATATAAAAATAAAGTTCCACTGGTTTGGTGAAGGTGCTGTGCACTCACCTCAGGGTTTAAGCCTTTGTTAGTGGAAGAGACTCCAAAGGTAAGGTTGTGAAAATTTCCTTGGTCAATATTGACCACTGATATTGCTAAGGCAGGAGCTGTTAAGCTGAATGACTCTCCATTGAACCCTAACATCTGGTCTCCGACAGACTCTGTGATGTTCAGAATGCTATACAAATACAGGGAAGGATGTTTTGTTTACACGGAAAACAAAATCTGCCTGTAAAACCTTCACATCAACAGTAGACTTAATTTTATATATATTTACACACAATATATTTCACTGTTAACCACACAAATGAAATATAATTTCCTATATTTGTTTGATTTTTATTACTTTTATTGTTGAATAAAAATCAAGGAAATATATTAAATGAACACTCAGTGTCACACACCTGTTGGTGAAGGGCAGCAGGTTGCTGTCAGACTCCAGGATGTCAGATGTGATGTTGATGATGACCTCTCCCAGCGGAGGCGTGATCACGCTAACGTTAATCACATCGGCTAGTTTATCCAGTACCGTTGAGAGCTCGTACTCGTCCAGATTTTTGTTCTCATGTATCAAGTCCTCAATCATAAGCAGAATATCTTCCGCATTGTCTAATAGGCAAAATGCATAGGGATTGTTTTAGGATGCGCCCATGTAGATATTTGTATCATACAGAGGCTATTGTGTTAAAACAGATTTCTATCCACTTGTGTATTTGCTGTGAATGAGATGACTGTATGTTCAGTTCATTTCTGTTTACTTTAAAGGAAACAAACAACATGTGGATTGCTGAACATTTCCTCACCATCAGGGTATCCAAGATTTGGAATATTTAGCATTACATCACTTGCTATCACCAGTGGGTCTTCTTTGTGTGTTAACGTTGGTTAGCAAGTGACGTAATGCTAAATTTGTCTACAATTTATTCCAAAGAACTTCTACACCTTGGATGGCCTGAGAGTGAGTACATTTTCAGCAAATTTCCATTTCTGGGTGAGCCATTGCTTTAACTGGAAGCTTGTGTATCTAATGTTCACCGTTAGTGACTGTAATGTCTTCCAGGTCTGACACACTGTTGACCACAACCTGGCATTGCCCCAGGTCTGGAGATTTCCAAAGAGCACCAACGTTTTCATCCAGAATACTGTTTGGAGAGAAGGGCGAGAAGGACACAATCAATAAACTTATCAAACCATGAGTTATTTGGATCACTTCCCCCCCATTAACTATTGCAAACCGCTCAGAGCTGCTTGACTCCAAGATACACAGCATTATATAACGCTGTTCAAGTTCAGGTTTAAAACCTGCTCATCCATTTTATGGCTGTAAATAAACCTTGAACGACTGGAACATTATGGAAAAACAAGAGATTGCTTTCGACTCTGCAATGAAATCGATCATTCAAACAGTTTTGACATTAATAATACTACTATATGGTACATATATGTGATTAATTGGTTTACAGCAGCCCCTTCAAATATTATATCAGACAGCTTCCTCTTTTTAGAGTTAGTGATTAGGAACAATAACCCAGTGGAGAGTCAAAAGATTTACAGGCTATCCATCAAGTTCTCATTATGTACAGTAGAACAGATTTAAAAATGTTAAATGATTTCATGCAATTATTATATTTAGATTAAAGTTTCAAATTAATGTTTTCCATAAACAATGTTTGTATAAGCAAAGGAAAGGATTATTAAAACTTTGATCATAATGTTTCATGACTTAACAGGAGCATTGGGAGACTGTTCATAGAATATATTTATTAGAAGTGAATGGCATGAATTATTTTTGCATATATGTCTGACGCTGATAGTCATACAGAAATTACATACTTTACCATTTAAAGTCATGTTTTTTTTGTTTTTTTAAAGCATGCTTCATATTTCAAAGGTATTTCAAATATTTAATAGATTTCTTAAAAAAATTATGAAGCAATTTCTGACTTCAATTCTATTTAGGTTGAAACAAATCTTTTTAAGAGAGTCTCTTACCATTGCCTATAGGCTTTCTTTTCAGGGTTTCCCACACATGGAAGTGAGGTGTTGCGCTGAACCCCAGTTGGGGGCCAACTGAAAAGCCCTTGCCTGGTGTGATGGTTGTGCCCAGGACAAGGCCCTGTTTTTAGATAAGAAGAGAGATACATTCAGACAGCTTTGTATATATATATATATATATATATATATATATATATATATATATATATATATATATATATTTAAATAGTTTCTGTCCATATTACAATCAAACACAGGTATGTACTGTAGTACCGAGAATGTATCATAGCCTGATCCTCTCATCATCTGATTTAATTTTTCTTTGGATGTATTACATACCAATATAAGAAATTAAGATGTCCTCAGGTTGTGCATATAAGAGTGCTGTTTCACTGTTGTACTGTTTCTCCAGAAGCCCATGAATCATTTTTTCCGTCTTTATAATGTCCGAGGAAGTTGTTACCTGGGCATGAAACACACAGCTATGGCTGGGAACAAGCCATATCAGATAACTCCATTAAAACACATGGTATGTTCGCAACAATTATTGCTTACTATTGCTTACTTTTCTTCAACTGCTGTCTTGTAATGAACATCTCACCTTGTCACTGAAAGCAGAGAGTGCTGCAAGGCAAATACACAAGATAATAGAAAACAGAATTATTTTTACTCAATTTCCAATTCAGTTTACATTTCTAAAACAAACTTAAAAATATTTTCTTTTTTACTTTTTTATGTTAATTTCAGTAGACACACAAAAAAAGAGAATTGCTGTTAGTTATTTGGAAGTTTGTACCTTTCTATCCACTTTAAATGATTTTGTTTCCACACTGCAAATGCAAATCAGACATGTTAAAAAAATTCTATAGTGAGTATTGGTGTTTGGTCTGTTCTCTGCAATAAAAACAAGAATGACTAACCTTCGTTTTTGTGCATGTGTTGAGGAAGTCAAGAGTTTAAAGTGCAACACCTGTATTCCATTACCAGAAAGAGTTTCTTGAAGCTGCGGTGATGATAAAACAACTGTGACATGATGCTGAGATGTGATACTTATTTCCAGTTTGACATGCAACATATTTGGCTGAATTTAGGTTCTCTTTGTTTTATATCTTACCCAGGTTGTAATTATGTTCTCAGGGTCACCAGAGCCATTGACAGTCACATTGACATTGACACTGAAATAACTTTCTGTATTCAATACAGAGAGATGGTGTGAAATATTCCATACTTTGTAAAATCATGAACTGTACATGAGTTTAAAGAACATGGCTTTATAAAAGAAAACAAAAAGGCAATTCTTGACCTGATATGTTTCCTTCAGGTGAAATAGTAGAAGAGCATGCGGTTGTATTTAATGTAAGACTTCTTGTGGACGATAAAAAAGTCGTGGAACTTCCTGCCAGGGTTGTTTCCATGATTGGTGTGGAGGTAGTGACTGTAAAAAAAAATGAGGAGGTAAACATTCAAAGAATCCTTGTGTTAATCTAAAATTGCACATAGGCCTATGAATGTTACAGTCTATAAGAGAGAAACTGGTAGCACTTTATTTTACAGTCTTGTTCCTCATGTACATACTATGTACTTATTATAGTAATTACAATAACTATGTAATAACTAGGTACTAACCCTAAACCTACCCCTAAACCTAACCCTACCCCATGCAGTTACCTTGTATTACCAGAACTTTCTTAGATAAATACACTGTAAGTACACTATAAGTACATGTTAGTACACGTACTGTAAAATAAAGTGCAACCGAGAAACTGATACATAAAGTTGCTGTACAGACTTTTTGTTGTTTCAGTTGAGGATGAAACTTCTGTTGTTATTGCCACTTGATTGGGTGTTGTGACTATTGTTTTTGCAGGAGTAATCATTTCAGTAGCTGTAGATGTCAGTTGAGGAATTGTGGTTGTTTGTGTTTCAGTCCCGGTTAAGGGTGGGTCTGTGTCTAGGTCCGGCCAAAGATCATCTAAGTAAGAGTAAAAAAAAATGGTTTGCATGGAAATTATGCTTTGTTTTGTTGGAATTTTTTTAAGCATCCTAGCCATCTGATTTACCAAGAGTATATATGAAGATGAAGTTAGCATCTGTGTTTATTTCAAAGTGGTCAATTTTGTAAGGCTTGGCGAGGATCTCAGTGAGTTCATCCTGTATTTCTCCTACGTCAGCATTGGGAATCACATTCAGGTGAGCCAGGCAATCAAACCTACAAAGATATATAAGGATGACATTATCAAACATTTCTTAAACTTTAAATTTATCAGTAATAATGCATGTTTTTTTTTCCTGAAAGGTAAATAAATATGCCAAAACAAATGAATGAAAGGCAGATTTTGACAGTTCTTTTAGAATGGAGATAAGAAACAATTGAGAAGAGATAATCACTGGCTGAGTCCAGGACTGGTGGCAAACAGTTGCATGGTCGTCCCCTGCAAAGAGATATTTATATTGTTAGTTTGATGATTTTTAATTTTACATACAAATAGTCTTAAAGGAATAGCTCAACCAAAAATGAAAATTTGTTGAATGTCATTAGAACAGATTTGGACAAATTTAGCATTACATCACATGCTCACCAATGAATCACCTGCAGTGAATGGGTGCCTTCGGAATGAGTGTTCAAACAGCTAATAAAAACATTAGATTAATCCACTAGTTATCCACACGACTCCAGGCCATTAATGAATGTTTTGTGAAGTTGAATGCTTTGTGTTTGTAGGATTCATGATTTAGACATTTTAACTGTAAATGATTCCTTTAGCCAAAATCCATAATAACGTTTCCTCCAGTGAAATGGTCCAGTCCCTATTGATATTTTATCTTAGCTGAAAGCAATATCTTGAAAAATATCTTAATGATAGATTTGTTTCATGCAAACATGCAGCTTTCGCTTCATTATGCATGCTGTGGTGTAATCCTAAATTTCACAAACTCTTGGATGGCTGGAAGGTGAGTTCATTTTATGCATATTTCCATTTTTGGGTGAACTGTTACTTTTTTGCTATTGACTTACCTTTGCACTTCCATTGGATCGTGTAAGAGTGCTGTAAAAAAAGACAAAATGAGTCAATTTGGAATCTGTCCTGGATTTTTTTATTTATTTTTTTTACTATATTTAGAAAGATATTACAAGGTCTTACCTTCCTATAGGGAACACTTTTACTTTATGCAAATATACATGTTTTGGCCATTCTTCTAATGCTTGTGTCAACTTGAAGAGAAGAAAGATATAGGCTACAGATATTATTGACATTTTGTCTTGGTACTTGCAGCAGTAAAAAATTAAAGGGTGTTTTCTATAGCTTACCCACTGATGAGCAACTTCTCGGGCATCGTAAATGTTTGTTTTGTTTCCGTCTTCACGAATGATGACAAGCACTAATTTTACTTCATAAAAAGGCCAGTCTGGAACAAGAGGACATTGTGTTAGATATAAAAGGGTCCAATACAGAGACAGAGATTTAATTAGCGATAATAAACGGTTTACTATATTTCCTTTACAATAAATAATTGGACTTCATATGTAACTTTTGGCCTTTAGCGATTAAACATGAATTATGGTAAATGTAAGTTTATTAATTATAAAAGTGTATTAATTATTATTAAATATAAATTTAACTATAAACCAACATTTAATTCTAAAGTAACTAGTTACTACTGAGTGACATCTCTAACTATATATGTATTAACTTGTCCATTTACTTTTTATGTTTATTTACAGTTCATTATCAAAAATAAAGTCACACAAATCTGGGTTTTGAACTGTATTTATGTTGATAAGTTTGTGAAAACTGAAAACCTTATATTAAATAGATTTTTTAAAAAATTGTGTGTATATTTGTGTCACTTACTGCACTTCTGCGTAACGTCTTGTAAAGGTGTACAGTCCTGGGCTTTGTTCCAGATTCTTTTCTCCCAATGCAGCATATCCCCATCAGTGCAGGCCATCGTGGAGATCTCTTGAGCGCTGCGTACTTGTTTCCACATCCTGAATAGACTTAAGCTGCCCTTCAGTTCAGTGCCCGTCTCGATGCTTATCTTGTTCTTCACAAAATTGTGGGCCACAGCTAAAGTCAGAGTGCCACCGGCGGCCACGCTACAGCAATAAGGATGCAGAGCCGTTTCAGACTGTGGTTTTAATTCTACTTTGGTTCCATTGACATAGACTTTTGGTTCAGTCATGGATTTGGACCAGGTCATGCAAATGGAATGCCAGTTGTCCAAGGACACCACCGAAGATTTGGTCCAGACTCTCCCAAACATTATGATATGGAGTTCTTCTCCAAATCCCTTCAGCCCAAGTTCTATGCGTGTTTTATTAGGGTGCAGGTACGTGAACGCGGTCCAGTATGAATTGCTGAGCTTCCTCTTTATGTTCACACACACACTGAGCTCATTTAAGGAAGGTATTTTGTGTTCATTTTTCAAGAACCAGAAGCTGCAGTCTTTCTGCATGAAGTCTATCTTCTTCCCCCACAAACTGGTAGCATTTACTGACCCTCAGGATTAGAAAAATTATTTTGTAAATCACATTTTAGCACATAAACACTTCTCTCAAATGTTCATAAATCAAGCAAACAAAGCTTAATATGGATCAGGTAACTCAGCAGTCCCAGTTTAGAAATTTATTTTATAATTTGTGAATGTTAATATATTTTTTACAACAATACCTTGATCCTTCAATGATATTATACAAAAAATGAGGAAGATGAATGAGACCTGAACCAGTCTGTTGCGTTTTTCCATTCTCCACCTGACAAAAGGCAAGAAATAATAATAAGCAAACATTGCATTATGCTGTGAAATATAACACATGTAACTGTACAAAGATTTTAAAAATGAAGCATAAAAATTGGTTTTGCTTTTATTTTACATATTTTAAGACAGTGTATTGTGCTCCACTGCAAACATAAAATTATTTCCCACTTTACTGCTAATTGTATTAATATGTACCTTTTGGTGTTAAAATGCACTTTTAAGTGTAATGTTTGCCATTACATTACTAATACATACAGGTAAAAGATCGTTTCCCTTTGCATTCTAGCTTTTTTCTTAGTGTTGAAATATATTCTGACCGGATCATTTTACTAAATCAATCTATATATATAAAAAAATTTTCTTAGTAAATTATTCAATCATTTTTCATTATGAAGTCACAAAAAATGTCAGATGTAACAGAATTCAAATCCATAATCCAAAAAACAGAAAATAGGCAACTCACCGAATTCAGCATCTGTCAGTGTCAAATTTCCACACAGGTCATTTCTTCATTTAGGAGAGTTTTTTTTGAACATGTACTGTATGTTGGTATGAAGAAATAACAGTGAGAGAGATCTTGTGTTCATGTTAAAAAGTCCCCCGGCGAACTTTTGGGTTATTCATTAAGCTCATCAATCATTATCTTATTCAGATTAGCCATGACATACTGTCAACCAATGACTGTGCACATTCACACACACCATCTTCATAAAGCAGCTATACGATCAGTCAGTATCTGTTATGATTAGCAAACAACAGTTGCAACTTGAAGTATTTTTGTTCACTTTACTCTGAAATCGCCAAATTCATTAAGTGAAATATATAACGTAAGCTAAAATCTTTATCTGGTGCTGCCTTTATTTTGATCATCTGTACTGATAAGACAATCTATGCTCTTGAACTAATACATGAATACATTGGTAAGTTCTGAAATGTAAAACACAATTAAAACTGTACTTTAAAATATAACTGGAAACAGCTAGATTCTGGCTGTCATTGTTTTTGTCGTTCATCAATGTTTTGAAAGTGATTCCAGTGATGACCTTCTGTGTCTTTATCGGTATAGTTGAATTCTCATAGACTTAGAACGATTACTGAAATGTTTTAGTTATCTTTGTCATTATCATTATCAGTGTACAATATCAATATGCTTTGTTGAACACGTGGTATAAGTGGGGAAAATGCCCCCTTATGGGGGGGGGGTGAAATGCTCGTTTTCACTCAATATCCTGTTAATCTTGAGTACCTATAGAGTAGTACTGCATCCTTCATAACTCCAAAAAGTCTTTAGTTTTATTATATTCATAAGAGAAAGATAGTCTGTACCGATTTTTCCCGGAAAAACACGACCGGCTGGAGGCGTGACGTGTGGGCGGAGCTAAAGAATCACGAGCGCGAGTGAGCTTTTGCTTTGATAGCGTTTGGAAGCTGTGACACAGATCCAGAGGCTGAAATTTAACAAGAGCAGCATCAGCAACGACGTCTCTTTGTGGTATGTACTAAAACTGTATATATTTGCTTAGCGGTTTTGGAAAATGACTAAGTTCCACTTTATGACGTCTTTTTTTTTTAAAGCTGTACATGTGGAAAGTGCAGTTTGATGACAACATCGCATGTTGTTTACTTGATGTGCTTACGCGCCGATAGCTAAGTTAACAACACAGAGATATTTGAAGCAGTTTTACTCACCGCATGCGGTTCAAACACACGATTGTGACCCTTTTTCTTTGGGATTGCATTATCCTTAAGAAATAAACGATGTGCAAATCAAGCGTCAAACTGGGTCTTGTTTGTAAAACAAGCATCTTCGAAATGCAGGGAACAAACACAAACACTTGCACAACTCCGTTGATCCTCTGTAAAAATAAACTCCATCCACTGGTCCCTTAATGCTGTTTTTTTTTTTTGGTAATCTGTGCAGGGTTGTCTTGCCCTGGCAACCAAAAACTCACTTCTGTGACATTTCGCGATGCTCTCGCTCTGATCAGTGAATGCTCTCAGTGCCCTGCTCTACGGGGACCACACGCTCTTCCGGCAGAAGTGTCCTTAGGACCCATATAAGGAAATTCCACTCCATCTAATGTCACACAGAGCCATCCTCGAAAAAAACTTTTCCGAAACTTATGACAAACCGGAAGGAGTATTTTTGGAACAAAAATACTTCTTCAAACGTACAAATTAATTTTTGAAACTTTGTCCATGTTTAGCATGGGAATCCAACTCTTTAACAGTGTACAAAACTCAGTATGCATGAAATAGCATTTCACCCCCCCTTTAAGGACTGTGTAATAATTTTTCTATGTTAAACAAAAGTTAGCTAAATGTTCAGAATAGTTATAGTTCAAGTGACAATGAGATTAATTGTAAACCAAGTGAAAAATATACACATTTATTCGATTTTTAACAAAAATGTAATTTGTACCAAATTACAAATTACCCCCACCATCTAACAAAACCATTTGTTTTATACGTTTACAGCAAAATCAGAGTGCTTTTACCAAGTTAGACGTGTTCCTAGATCATCATTAATGTCAAAAAATATAGAATTAACCTAATTCCTACCCTTAAACCTAGCCCTACCCATAATTTATTCTTAAAATCAGTGGGAAATGATAGCTGATTAACAAGAGTGTTGATCCAGGAACATGTTGTACTTGGTGAAATCACGCTCACAGTTAGGCCTTTTACAAATCCTCTTCAGTTTGGCTACCAGCCCCCCTGGGAGTTGAGGACGCTATCATCTACGTGCTGGATCGAGCTTGTACTCACCTGGATAAGGCAGCAAGTACTGTGAGTGTCATTTTGTGTCGGACAGAGTGGTTTGCTACTCTGGAGCTCCACAGGGGACTGCGCTGTCTCCTTTCATCTTCACCCTGTAAACTGGAGATTTCAGCTATTGTACTGAGTCCTGCCATTTTCAGAAATGTTCTGATGGCTCAGCTATAGTTGGTTGCATCAGTGGTGGTGAGGAGACTGAGTACAGGACTACAGTAGATAACTTTGACACATGGTGTGAGCAGAACCATCTACAGTACAGCTCTATGTGGCAAAAACAAAAAAAGCTGGTGCTTGACCTGCGGAGAACAATGGCACCTGTGGGGTCTCAGTGGATATTGTAGACTAGAGGATTATAAATACCTGGGAGTCCACAAAAACAATAAACTGGACAGGACTAAGAACTCAGAAGTCATCTACAAGAAGGGCCAGAGATGCATCTATTTTTTGAGGAGGCTGAAGTCCTTTAACATCTGTAGGATGATGCTGAAGATGCTCGACGAGTCTGTGGTAGCAAGTGCTATCTTTTTTGCTGTTGTATGTTGGGGCAGCGGACTGAAGGTAGCTGATGCCATAGACTGGAACAAACTTATCCGTAAGGCTGCTTCTGTTGTGGGGTTTGACCTGGACTCTCTGACTGTAGTGTCAGAAAGAAGGATGTTAAGCTTCTGTTCATCTTAGATAACACCTCTCACCCACTTCATGTCCTGGTTAGATACAGGAGTACATTCAGTCAAACACTTATTCGACAGATGCTCCACAGAGTGACAGAAGAAATCTTTTTTACCTGTGTATATCAGACTTCATAATTCCTCAGCGTAATAACTTATTTTATTATACAATATTATATTTTTTTACTTGTATGGTTATTTAAATATTACTAGTTTTATTTTTATTTCTTGTATAGATTTCTATTTGTATTTTTATCCTTCCGGGAATTATTTCTAAAGTATTTCTGATTCTGATAATAGGCTATTTGAAAAAATATATATTGTTAGCTGATGCTAACTAGCTACTTGTTAACTTGAAGCAATTTTTCAATATAAAGTCCAGATATTTTTATTCAGCCAGTTAGGGATTTGAAGCCACACCATAACCCCTGGCATGACCATACAGACTAGGTTTGAAAGCATTCTGAACATATGATTGGCTATTTTTTTTCCTTAAGTAACACGTACTCCCTATCTACAGTCATATAATATAACTGTGATGTTCTACAAACCAACAAGCTTTAAAACACTTTTTTCTTCTTACTGTAAAATCCGTTTTTTTCTTTCAGGTACAAGTGTAAGCTTCATAGTGAATACTTGTACATGGTTCTTGTCAACCAACGTCGTCCACAACGAAAATGTCTCTTGACTTCATCTAGGGGTTATTTTAGGAAATACAGTAGCGGCGGTTTACCCCCACTTTATCCTAATGTGATATAAAAATCACAAATCAATACAATAACCATTTTATTCTACACTGTGTTAAAAAAACATATTTTGTTAAACTTTAAATTCTTTAAACTGATTTGGAACGGGTCATTTAATGGTTCTGTGCTATATTGTGCCATTAGATGTCGCTGCTGTATGAAAAAACACTATGTATTTAAAAAATACGAACGACAGACTTCAGATTTCATTCTTTCTAGATGTCGCTGTTTTATGAAAAAAAGAAAAAGGAAAAAAAAAAAAACACACACACGGCATTTAAAGAATGCAAAAGAAAGCCTCCCACCTTTATTTTATTTATTTTTTTCAGATCATACAAAGGCAACTAAAATAACATAATTGTCATGTTAAGAAGAATATGTTATAGTAAAGGAGAAAAACATACACATTGAAATCTTTTATATGAAAATTATAAATTGTACAGTTAGTAATTTCAAATTCCAAGGAAGCAATCTAAAAGATACAGAAACACTGCATTTAAAATGTCAGAGTCCATGATTATAAGCTGTTAATGTTTTAAAAATGATCAACCCAAAGCTTCATTTTGAAACATTATATTAAACAAAAATTTACCAGTAATACATCTCAAATGACTTCACCTTCTTAATACACACCTCCATCTTTCATCCTGTCTTAATACTTTCCTGAGACAAATAGGCTTTGGAAAGAGAGAGGATACATTTTCCCACAAAAGACTCTCTAGGTAAACCTAACGTTCCTCACAGGACATATCAAACTCCCTTCATGAAGAAGCCAGAACCAACATAACAGAAGCCTTTGTCAATACCGCAACATATTTATCTAGGATTTTTGTATAGATTCAAATGAATGCTGATATTTTTGTGTGTAATCTCACTCTTCTGTGTCTCCACGGTCATCAGGCATTTAGAGTTTCTTGGAGCAGTCAGAGCAGTATATGTCTCCATTTTGAGCAACGAATCTCTTTTCTGCCAGGTTAAGGGAGCACTTCTTGCAGTTAAAGCAGTAATCATGCCAAGAGCCACTCTCATAGTTCACTATGTTCGCAGCTTTGCCAAATCCTGTGGGATAAGACAAGGTAGATTTATTTGTCACATTAGTTCAAATCAAATACAAAACTTTTAAAAAGAGTAAAGATCATCAGTGCATATATTTGTGTGAATTCAAACCTGTAATGGGATTCTGGCAGCCGCTGCATTTTTTGGCCACAGTGCTTTTGTAGCAATCCACACAGTAGACCTTTTCCTCGTGAGAGGTGAAGCTGGTGCCAGCCAGGGGCTTTCGGCAGGAGGAGCACACAAAGCACTCAGAATGCCACGGCTGGTCCTGGTAATTCACACCTCCTGTGGTAATGGGCTGGAGGAAGAGGGCCGAAACATGTGGAAACCATACACTGAGGCAACTTGCGTTGGTCATTATTATCATAAAATGTCTTTATTTTAGAAAAGAACATGTTTTGTATTCAAAAAATATATAGTACAACTTACAACTTTAAAAGTAATAATGAATAAAAATACATAGATTTTTGCTACATCTCTCACCTTCTGACAGCAAGCGCATTGTTTGGCAAATTTCTTCTCATGGCAAAGGCTGCAGTAGATGTTGTTGTTCTTTGCTATGAAACTTTTGGAGCCGATTGGCTTTTGACACTGATAACAGATGAAACACTCATCATGCCATGAGTTGCCTTTGTATTCCACATTCTCAGTGCCTGGAAAGGAAAACAGGAAAGAAAAATGGAAAAGGCTCTGTTAAACAGGAAAAAATGTCACATACAGATTAAGCACTCCAATGCCCCCCCCCCCCCCCCCCCCCATTGAAGGTCCCTGAAGATATTTCTGGAACTTTTGCGTAATGACAAATTTGTTTACAGAAACTAAAAGTGGCAATAGCCTATATTAAAAATGTTCTATAAAATAATTATAAATCATTAAAATAATTACAAGTTTTATTACCTTTTTTTTCAGTTTACACTTTAAATTAATTAATTATTATTTATTATAAAACACACACACACACATATACACACACACACACACACACACATTATATATATATATATATATATATATATATATATATATATATATATATATATATATATATATATATACATATATATATATATATATATAATTTATATTATACATTATAATTTTAAAATTAATAATTAATTCTTATTATTATTTTACATTTTATGGTTTTATACATTTCCACAATTTTGTTTCCAAGTCTAGAAATTACACATTTAAAATTCTCTCCAATATTTTGGTATATCTATATTTCCCATATTTTTTTATATAAATCTATTTTATAACTACATATACATTTATACTAGTATACATATACAGCAGAAGGAGCAGAGACTATCTGACCCCTACCTGCCAGTATGGGTTTGTAGCAGCCATGGCAGCGAGGGGCATCCTCACGCGAGCCACACGTCCCACACAGGATCCTCTCATCCTTGGAGGTGAAAGACTCCTTGGCCAGATTCTTATAGCACTTGGCACATCGGAAACAATCCGAGTGCCAGTACTGACCCTTATGGTGAAGCTCCTATATAGACAAGAACCAAGACTGAGAGATGTGATCTAATACAATTTAACTAACAATATTTGCAAAAGTACTATATTTAAATTTAAATATGCTCCACAATTAAAAAAAGTTTTGGATCAGCAGTATGGATGCATTCAATTAATCAAAAGTAAATGCATAGTTACATAATACATCTTTGAAATAATAAGTTTTCTTTCTATTGATCAAAATAATGAAAAAAGTTAGTTTACAAAAAATATTAATCAGCAGCAGCACAACTGAATCACTGATCATAATAAGAAATGTTTCAAATCAGCATATTATAATAATTTATAAAGAAGATAGAAATGTAATACTGAAGACTGAAGTAATGGCTGCTCAAAATCCAGCTTTGCCATCACAGGAATAAATTACATTTCAAAATATATTCAAAAAGGAAACAGTTATTTTACATTTGAATAATATTACTATATTTCAGTATTTTTAACAGTAGCGTATACATTTATTTTTCATTGCCTAAAATATTATGAAAAGCTTGGAGAAATACACTTAATTTATACTTCTACTGCCATTTTGACTTCTATGCCGAATGTTTAGATAGAGTTTATGACTGATGGTTTAAACGTTAGTGTAATAGATTAATGAAGGTGTAACACTTTCTCCAAACTATTATTAAACTAGCATTATAAATAGTATTATTATGATGTGTGCTTTTATCTGACATGGAAATATATGGGCCAGAGCTACAACAAAGCAGAGAGATATTTCTACAGACCGATATTTCAGCGTGTTTAGTGGGATTTCAACTGCAAAACCACCCACGGAGGAAAGACACAACAGCTCCTGGTGTCACGTGTTACCTTGGAGTCGGTGCTGATTGGCCGTCGACACTCCACGCAGGTGTTGGCGCAGAACTTGTCAAAGCATCGCACGCAGACTTGTTTCTCGTCTTTTCTCACAAACTTCTTTCCACTGAGATCCTCGCGACAGTAAAAACAGTTGGAACGGGCTGCCATAGTCACCCAATAAACCCCGTGAAAAGCTGTGAGAAATAATAACAGCGATTACCTCATTGTGCGCTCATGCAATTAGGTCATAAATACACCTTGATGTAACGTTAGTCCAAATGCAGAAAAAGAAATAATCCCCCATCCATCCTCACCCGCCCGAAACGTTGTTGTAACACGTCTCACTCAGTGTTCAGAGTTTCCTCAGGAAACAGTGAGTGAGGACATCTATTGATAAGAGAGTGTTTGTTCCGTTTTCTCTTAGGCGGAGGTACAAGATTGCTCTAAGTTGTTGTAACCATAGGCAACAGCAAACAGCACATGTTTTTATTGTCCCCCGGTCTTTGCTTCATCTGATAATGGGTTCAGTTCAGCTGAAAAGCTGGTAACCTTAGCAGCCTGGCAGACGGGATGAAAGACTTTCTTTCAGTGTGATAAATCTAATTGGTAATAATAACACCGCGCATTCATACCTAGATCAAATTATATCGTGAAACACTGGAACACATACATATATAAAATTGAATTTGTTATGAGATACTCGATTATAAACACGGTACATCGCTACGATTGTCTGGTTTGAATTATATACTGTTTCACTCGCCAAAACAAATCGTCACTGGGAATTTTCCCATGTAGCTAGTCATTAAAAATTAAGATCAGGCTACCAAACACTTCCTGGGAATGAAATATGTCTGTTAACTTTTGTGCAAATGCTTCAAGCGAATATGTGCATGTTTTCTAGCATGCACACATTTGATAGCGTTGATATTTTCTCTCTCTCTGTATAGCCCATGTGCAGGAAGCATTTCTGGAATGCATGTGGTGAGATGAGGGAATGTTAACAGTTCTTTGACCATGTTTGAAGAAGGAAGCTCTCTAGTCTTCAAACACTTATATATCTGGTTAATTATTTTGCATGCAGGACACTTTCCAGGTGGGGTCTGTCAGCTATAGCCTAACTAATGGCTGTGGAATGACATATTTTACTGGTCTACACAAAGTCCCAAAGGCTGAGGAAAAATAATGTGTTTACTTTCCTGTCTCCTTTGCAAATGTGAAACCTAAACTAATCTTTTATTGGAAGGAAGCTTTAGATAGATCTGAATGTTTCTAATGGAAGTCCAGTCCATAAATAAGTTCAGCTCAAGTTGTCAAACATCACTGCCAACACCAGAATCACAGACCTATTTTTTATTTTTTATTTTTTTTTGTATGTGTGTGTGTACCAGTGTTCCTATTAACACATCCAAAACCAAATCTCCCAACCATGCCTATTTCAGACAAGCACAAGTATTTGAACAGTAATGAGGTTTAAATGTGTTAGATACTGTTACAGGACTTGTTTTCCCAAAGGTTTGAAGACTTCTGGAGTATGCTGTTCATAATAGTTTATTTTTTCAGTTCTGTGTTTCCTGGTCCAGGAATGTCAGACCAGATAGACATTTAAGGATCACATTTTAGCGTGGTTTTAACAGTCATGCTCACCAAAGATCATGGGCTCATACTCTTACAAATGAGATTTATGGTGTTTTTATGGGACAGCCAAGAGAGGACAGGGTTTGGATTCATAAAACATTTTAAGGATAACATTTTTCTTAATCACTATTTTCTTCTTATAGCTTAAGAAAACATAAAATGTTTAGTTTTTTGAAATGACTTATGAAGAGAATATTCTTATCTTTTTTTCAGATTACTCTTCCTAAAAAAATAATAAGTGAGTATTTGTATTAAGATTGTTTTCTTATTATAGAATAAAAGTGGGGCAATTATTATTATTACACATTTTTTTCATTATTATTATAATTTTTTTCCTTAATGACTACTTTTTTTTTGCTTTAGAAGATTTTCATAAACCGTCCCAGTTTCGATCTCATGACACCCACGTATGAACATGTGCTAACCACTAGACTACAGCTCCATTCATATGGTTGTAATTAGCAAATAGTTTCATTAAAACAAATAAAGAGCAAATAAGGGAACATGCTAAATGGGTCACAGATAAGCGTGAATAAGGGGCATTTTTATAGACGCTGATGTAATGGCGAACTGACAGACCCCTGTTTTAGTCAAATATTTAATGTGATCTCCAGGGAGACGGCAGACTGTTGAGACTGAAATCTGGTTTTGGGATGACCTCATGCACCAGCATCTGGAACACAGTCAGGCAAGCGTAGCAGCCAAAGCAAACGAGGGGAAGAACTTGAACAGTCATGCTGCTTGCGATCCATTGGTTGATGCGATATGAGGCAACCTGAGAGCCTGTAAGACTTCAGCTGAAGAGAAAAATAATATGGTGATACTGAATGTTTTTTTTTATCCTTTATGCTGCTTTTGCGTGCACTTAACAAGTAAATTTTCTTCTCAGGCTCATAAAAGGGTGCGTTGGATATGATGAAGGCAACCTAATTAGAAGCTGGGCTATGATATCACCTGCCGGTTAGCGCAAAACATCACTTTTACAGCAATTACTGTAATCAATTTGAAAACCACACACATGACCCAAACAGAGAAAACATATGTTGGACATACTTAAAAAAAATGCAAAAATGGTCCTGCTTAATCAACGTGGGTCATCTGAAATTGGTATGGTAATGGAATCAACCCTGTTATACAGCTGGGAAAATTGAGACTGTCTTGGCAGAGTGTTGTGTTGGCATGATCTACATGCTGAAGAATGTGGCGAAAGCTTAGAAACAGGAAGCCTGTAAAGCAGCGGTAAGAAGAACAGGCGAGACGGCTGGCCAGCGGTGTAACCCTAGTACTGTTGATCTGCACTCCTAAATACACTTTCAAAAAGAGGAAACTCAAACAAGACTACCGTCCGTCTCTAGGCAAGTGGGGTTAATATGGGGCCACATTGTAACCACCATATAATAATCCAGTTTATAAGTGTTTATTATGTTTCTCTTAATGGGACCTGGCATTAACAATAGGTTACTTATTACATGGCGATCTGGAATACTTCAGTTGGTCATGGCATTATGCGATCAAATATTATTTTGGGTTCCAGAAATGTCTCCACTTTGTCCATAGGGGAATTGATTTTTAATAGTAACTCATAAACCATTAAAGACAGGCCTACTGTGACCTATGGGGTTGCTAATTGATGGTTTATGCTTTTGTTGAAGCCGCCAGTGTCCATTATTTCAACATATATATATTTTTTATATTAATGTTTAACTGTGGAATTCCTGGTGAAAAACCGCATTACCTAATAAACTATTTAAATATTTGTATAGTTTTGCATATTTTGCAATAAACATACCATATATATATTTTTTTATAAATGCATAATCAACAAATTAACAGTTTTATGTTTTCTCCATTTTGATTTGCAATGCTTCATGGGATTGTAGTTTTTTCCTTAAATAAAGCCGTTGAGTTCACAACCTTTGTTTTTTTGTCTGATTTTCAAATACTTTTTTGTTTTAAATTAAATTTTGCAATGTTATGATTTACCTTGTAGCTGGTTGGTTTGATTCTTGGCTTTTAACTCTTTAATGAAGACATTTTAAAATCCCTATGGGTAAAATACTAACAGAAGTAAGTCTGCTGAAAAAATGGGCAGGCAATTATTATTATTTTTTTATTGGTCCTATGATATAAATATCAAGGTTAACACCCAAAGCAAACACTTTGCCAGTAATATTTGTTGTCGCCTGATATCCATCTGCTGTGTGGTACAAAAAACAAAGTATGAATCCCTCGAGCTCTTACCTAAATGTTTCCACATTTGCTTTTAAAAGGCCCCAGAAGCAAAAATGGAGTGGAATGAATCACATTTCATCTGACATTAAGGGAAGAGCAAATGTTTTACAGGTCCCCACTGTGCTCTTGGTACCAGGAGAACACAACATCATTTCATGAAAGCAAATGATTGCAAAGATTTTAAGAAATATTTATCCCAAAAATGAAAATGCCACACTCAGGCTATCTAAGATGTAGATGAATTTGTTTCTTCATCTGAACAGATTTGAAGAAACTTAACATTACAACACTTGCTCTCCAGTGGATCCTCTGCAGTGAATGGGTGCCGTAAGAATGAGTTCAGACAGCTGATAAAAATACTACAAGTAATCCACATGAATCCAGTCCATCATTTAACGTCTTGTGAAGCAAAAAGATGAATTTGTCTAAGAAACAAATCTATCTTTAAGGCCTTTTAACTTTTAATTTAATTAAAATCATGATGCATTTGTTTTGTTTGTTTGTTTTTTTACAAACATGCAGCTTTTCACTTCACAAGATGCATCAACATGTTAATCAATACACTCGGGCCGTCTGGTTTACTTGTGGATCGTGATGTTTTTATCAGCTGTTTTGAACTCTCATTCCGGCGGCACCCATTCACTGCAAATGATCTGAAGGTGATAAAATTTTAAGCAAATTTGCATTTTTGGGTGAACTATTCCTTTTAAGGAGTTTTTTTTTTTTTTGCAGCTAGCTCCTGATTCATAATCAGTCCTGAGGCAGTGACCGAAACACATGAGACTGTCTGCGCCCTTGATACAATACAATACTTGTTTTATAGTACGCACACAGAGTTTATTTCCTCTATTGAAATGTGCATTATATCAACACCACATATCATATTGATCTTCATTTATGGACTGTGATCAAAAACACATTTGTATATTAGTCACCTTAGAAATAATCACTCTGAATTCAGTGTCTGTCCCCTACAGCCAGCAAAAAAGTGTCCAAATGGGAAAAGGGATAGAAAGTAAATTGGATGCCAGACATGGTATGATAGCCAAATAATTTTTCTGTGTATTTTACTTCCTCGGAATGTGATTAATGACAGTGAATCATGGACATCAAAGACAGATTTCAGATATTTAATATCACTCTCATGGGGTGAATTCCTTTCTGCACATAATTTAGACATAAACTGTCTGGCGGAGTCTCTCACCCCATCAGTCCTCAGACATGTGGCTAGATCTTTGGAGTGAAAATCTTTAATAAGAAACAGATTTCAGAGGCTGAAAGAACATGCAGAAAATCCCTGCAGCCAACGCCCCATCTTAAACTTACTGTACTTACATCAATGCAGTTAATATTCAGACTCACACACTGATATGATTTCAAAGAGGTTAATCAAAATAGTTAACATTACATACCAGATTAAATATTAAATAGCTTCAATTAAAAATATGTATAAAAATTGATAGCCTGAATGCACTGTAAAATTAATAAATTTTAATTTAATTTTAATTAAAATATATACTTTTTCAGGATACCTGAAGGATGTTTGTTAGATTAATGGCAGGTGAAATAAATTAATGTTCATTATACAACACCAAACTGATTAGAACATTTTCATAAATGAGAAGATATTTTTCATTAGATTTTATTATTGCTTGTTTACTTACATATAAAAACATTATGTTGCCTCTTTTTATGTCTCTGTTATTTGAGGTTTTCTAGGCACAGGTCTCTGCATGTCTACAGAGAACCAGATCCCTGTGATTTTGGATGTTGCGCAATTTTGATTATCCTACCGTTTCCTATAAAGAAAAAAAAACGTACATTTAGCTGACTTGTCTGAGAGTTTTAGTTTAACGTACCTTTTCTGGGGGATACGGTGCTCTATCAAGTGTCCTGTCCTCTGTTGCCAGCCCGCCACAGAAAAGTTTCAAAGTGTTTTACACTTGGTGTGGTTTTGTGTTTGTGGGTTGTCGAGAACTCTTGGCTCATAAATATGAATTAGGTCATGCTAACGTTCTTTAGTAGACTTCCAATGGCTAAAGGCTTTCTTATAAATATTAATTAGGGACTTCTGATGCTACGAAGTTACCATCCAATTACCAATATTGAGCTCATGAATATTAATAAGGTTTAGGAATCGTAATCTACATGTTGGGACGACAGGAATGACGCGCTTTATTTATTCTTAAATAAATAATAAAAAGATCCAATAGTCTCTCTTAAACAAGACCACTTTACTTTATTTAAAGAAAAAAGCGATTTAAAGTAAATTTTTGTAAGATTTTCTATCTTCTTTTGGATACGGAATGCATTAGTTGGGTCATAATCTTCAAGTACTTTCAAGGAAAGTCTTGCCTGGCAATATTTACCAGATGGCGCAATAAACATTTTAAATAAATTAATCAATGAAGAAAATGACTGCACCCAAATAATTTTCCACACAGGCTTAAAAAGTATATCAAATCTCATTTATTAGAGGATTGATGGATGTGGGCCAGTAACAAAACACTTTCAAATAAGTCACTTTTCCTATGTATTATTAAATATCTTTTTCTTTCTTAAATTCTTAAATCTCTCAAGTAAATATTAATGAGGTAACGATGTGTCAGATAGCACAGTACAAACACCAGGTTACCAGAAACAGGCACTTATTTAAAAAAAAAAAAAAAAAAAATTATCCACAAGGAGAGCCACAAGTTATGTATGACTTTGAAATGATTCATCCAGACACATCGATGCATTCACAAAAGATGCAGATGTTCAGTCTGAGCTACACAATACTCAAACACAAAATGTATATCGAAGAAGATAGTAGGAACATAAGGATTAGCAACACCTACCATTGTATACCAGTGTCTAGACAAATAAAGAAATATGTATGGCACAATATAATAAATCAATAAAAGCATAAATAATAATTTAAATTAATATAATGTGAAAGAAAGCATCACATAGAGGTCAAGAAGTTAGCAGTTGTCTGGCAGGCTCAGACTCGGTGGCGCAGAGGATCCGACAGGGGTGGGGATGGCGGAGGAGGAGGGAATGATGTCAGGGGGTCTGGAGGCTCCTCTGTGGGGAGAACCAGACGGGTGCCTCCAAACACAAGCTCCCTGTCCAGAGGATCGTCTGAGGATCCTGCTAGCGAGTTAAGCCCAGTCTGACTGGTGGAGGCGGTGGGCATGCCATGGGCATCTGTGCTGACCGTCATGTCACTGTACATCAAACTGCTGCTATCATTCAGAATCAGCTCTGTGTCCTCATCATTTAACTGACCAGCATTCTGGCAGGAGGGGAAAGAAAATCCATGATTTAAAGAATTACAGAATTTTACAATGTAGTATGAGCCGATAGCAGCTGAATGTGTTCATAGGTTTACCTCATAGGCCTGTGAGCTGGTGAGACAGCGTGCTATTGGACCACAGCAGGCCGGCAGAGTGGAAGTGAGTGGAGGCCCGCTGTGAGTGAGGAAGGGTTTTAAATAACTGGACCACATTGTTAAGGATTAAACTGCATTTAAAATGACATAAGTATAGTACTCCCATATATTTTTAATTACACTAAAAGAAGTCTCGTATGCTCACCAAGGATGCATTTACTTGGTCAAAAATGCAATAAAAACAGCAATATTGTGAACTATTATTACAATTTCAAAGAAGTGTTTTTAAGACTGTTTAATATATTTTAGAATGCAATTTATTCCTGTAATGGCTGTTCAACAAAACATTTCTTATTATTATGGATTTTGAAAACAGTTGTGCTGCTTAATGTTTTTGTGGAAGTTATGATATATTTTACTCTTTTGTAATATCATAAATGTCTTAAGTGTCACTTTTGATCTATTAAATGCATTATTTTTTATGAAGTAAAAAAAAAACAGTATTTATTACAAATAATTTTTTTGTATCAATATAAATGACTTTACTGTCACAAGCTATGCATACATAAAAGCACATATACTGAACATTTATTTTATTTTTCATTTGCAATTTACCATTTTGATCATTTCATGCAATGATATTTCTTTCTCACTTTTCTATAATTTATATACTGAATGCCTATTTATACTTCTGGATGAATGCTCCCTGTATTGTAATGGCTTTGTAATTGCACTTTGTGCAATAACTAATTATAATAATTCTCAGAATTGTCAATTTTTTGTGTGTGCAGTGTTTCCCCATGGGGGTTCATGAAGGAATTGCATGGGTTTATGAATTTATGAAAAGCTAGTGAGTCAAACTGTAAAATTAAAATGAATAAATTAAAACAACCTAAAAATAAACAAATTATTTGTTTACCTGAATGTCATGTGACCTTTAACTCACATCAGAGAAATGTGGTGGCAAATTATTAAAACTTCAGCATAAAATCTGACAAAAACACTTCCCTGTGTTAGTGAATTCCAGATGAAAAAAATAATCTAAGCTTAACATAAATTTTACTGCAGATCACGAGTGCCCTCTACTGTTTAATATGCCACACTAAATACATAATTTTGGAGATGCAGAATACATTAAGTTTGCCAAAGATTGTCTAATCTAATATGTATCTTGTAAAGTCAAAAACATTCTTAGTTATAAATAAATCATGTTTTTAGGTAAAATGTAAATGTTGATACAACAAGGCAGAACAACTGAAGGATACTTGTGGTCAAAAGTGTACCACAGTCTGAACGGCCAGGCGCTCTCATGCTTGGTACTTCTTTGTGTGATCCCATCGGGTGCTGTGACCTATATAAGCAGAGAAAATAACTTAATTAGAGAGCTAACATAGTCTGTTACACTACCCTTATGTGTCAGGTTTGTACAGTCAATATTTAAATATCAATATCAACTGTTGCATTTTGATCAGACATGAGTACAGCTTACCAAATTATCTTGATCTGTGTCTACTCCCACTCTATGGAAAAATAAAGTGATTGCGACAAGAAAACAATGAAAGAAAGTCATAATTTACATTAAGAATGTAACTGAGACTCACCGAATCTGCATAAGTGACAGCATGGGGGTCGTCCCGCCCCCACAGACCCACACAGTGAAGAAAACGATAAGTAGGGTGGTGGAGAACATCATCTGCCTGGCGTATGTCGCAGTGTCTCTAATTGAGAGGGCAAAGGTCATTGCCCCTCGGAGCCCTGTGAGGTCAGTGTGACATCATAAACAAGAGAAAAAAGGCCACTTCAGTTGTCTCTGAACTTTGCAGGTATTACCTGAAAACATCATGACGTGTTGGAAATTGGAGGTGATTTTATTCTTGCGGCCCAAGTTTAACAGGAAAGACAAGGGATAGATGTTAGCCGCCCTGCCGAGAAATATAGCCAGCTATAAATGAAAGCCTCTGTTAAGGATAATGTTTAACTGTATACAATTCATGAGTATAGCATAAACATTCTGCTGCAAAAGGATACAAATGCACCTATGATGAAGAAGGGATTGAACACATGGTGCTGGAAGGAGAAAAGTGTCAAGCCCATATAAGAGAAGATGAAGTTTTCAGCCAGGAAATCCAGCAGCTCAAACAACTGTTGGGGGAAATGGTTGACAATAATATCAGTATGCAAATCTTGAACACTCAAAAACACAGAATTCTTAACTATGGGACGGCCCTTTAAAATATACATAGTTTTGGTGTTACCTGTTTGGTTCTAGTCTTTGATTCGGCAGAAAGGTTGTTGTATGTATAGTGAGCCTGAGTAATGCCACAGAAGAGCACTGCAACCACACCTAAACACAGACACAAACAAGATTAAAAGCAGTGCCCTTTCAGTGTTATTTATATACTATTATAATATTTTGAATTCACTTTTATTTCAGTTTATGTTTTTGTAGTCATATGTCCTGTGTGAATGTGTGTGTGTGTATATATATAGTGCATTCAGGCTATACATTTTTTTTTTCTACCACTGAACCACAGGAACACACATTTACATTTAGTAATTTATCCAAAGTGTCTTACAAATAAGGACAATGGAAGCAATCAAAATCAACAAAAGAGCAATGACATACAAGTGCTATAAAAAGTCTCAGTCAGCTTAACGCTCGTCTCAGCCTCAGACGGACTGCTGGCTAAATGTCTGATGCATATAGGAAACATAAGTGGAAACACTTCAGGTGTGTCGAAGTCGTCACTGGATTGGTTGAATTATACAGGATTTCCGGGAGACCTGAGTTTGTCGCGTTCTTTAATGTTCCGCCTGGAAACAAAAATGCTGTGGTGCCAAACCCCTCACGAAAGAAGAAAGCATTCGAGTTTACAACGGTGATGAAGAGCGCTTATTAGGATCAGTTAAATGCTGGATTTTGAAAAGTATGTCAAATATTTAAAGTTTGTGGCATAGAATCTTTAAAATATGCCTGAGAGTCTGTTATTTCCACATTTCCACACCCCAAAACGAGATGATGAACGAAACAAACTGTGATTGGTTCTTTGACATGTTGGTCAAACTGCCTAATGGACGGGCCTTGGCCGATGAAAGCTGCCATTGATTCCAGATCTTCAGCTGTCAGTCTAAAGGTCTGGCAATGCGATACTAGCTTAACAGTACACGTAGCAAGTTTTTTAAAATTGTATAATAAATACAAATAAAACAGATATATATGCAGTTATTAGTATGAGTTATTTTTTTGTAACATTTAAAATGTGAAACTCTCATATATTCTAGATTCACTACATGTAAACTAAAACATTTAAAAAAAATTGTTTTGTTTTAACTAGGATGATTAGAGCTTATAGCTCTTAAAAGTCAGAAATGCAGTATCTCAAAATATTAGAATATTTCCTAAGATCAATCAAAAAAAGGATTTGCAAAACAGGAATGCAACAGTCCAGTTCTTTTTCTCCTTAGCCCAGGTATGATGCTTTTGACACTGTTTCTGTTCCAAAAGTGGCTTGGAAGCCTTTTCCCTGAAGGTGTGGTGACTTTTGATGCACTGACTCCAGCTTCAGTCCACTCCTTGTGAAGCTCTCCCAAGTGTTTGAATCTGCTTTGCTTGACAGTATTCTCAAGCTTTCAGTGCACCTTTTTCTACCCAATATCTTCCTTCCAGTCAACTTTGCATTTAATATGCTTTGATACAGCACTCTGTGAACAACCACCCCTTTCAGTAATGACATTCTGTAACGTAACCTCTTTGTGGACGGTGTCAATGATTGTCTTCTGGACCACTACCAAGTCAGCAGTCTTCCCCATTATTGTGGTTTCAATGAACAAGAGATACCCAGAGTTTATACCGTAGGGATGGTCATTTAATGGAACGCAAATGTAAATATTCTAATATTTTGAGATACTTGATTTTTGACTTTCATGAAACTTTCGAAAACTTTTGAAATATTTTACTTTACATGTAATGAATCAAGAATATATGAAAGTTTTGCTAATAAGTTTCAATAATAAGTTACAAAAAATAACTTTCACAATATTCAAATTTTTTTTGATGCACCAGTATGCATTATAGTGATGTCCGATTCGTGAACGAATCGTTCAATTTAACCGGTTCTTCTTAGTGGACCGGATGAACCAGTTCACCAAATCGAACTGAATCGTTTGAAACGGTTCACGTCTCCAATAAGCATTAATCCACAAATGACTTAAGCTGTTAACTTTTTTAATTTGACTGACACTCCCTCTGAGTTCAAACAAACCAATATCCCGGAGTAATTCATTTACTCAAACAGTACACTGACTGAACAGTTGTGAAGAGCGAACTGAAGATGAACACCGAGCCGAGCCAGATGACGAACTGCTGGAGCAGTTCTCGTTCTCGAGTCAAGAACCGGTTGCATCGGTTTTTCGGATCATTAGTACACTGAACCGAGAATCGTTTCTGTCGGACGCGTCCGATTTGAGAACCGATGAGCTGATTCTCGTTCTCGAGTCAAGAACCGGTTGCATCGGTTTTCGTATCACCAGATCACTGAACCGAAAACCGTTTCTTTCGGACGGTCCGATTTGAGAACCGATGAACTGATGATACTGCGCATGCGTGTAATTTTTTAAGTATTTTGTTAAACATCGGAAAGTGTGATAAAATAACTATATTTTCTTTTGCTTTTTTCTTTCTTTTTTTTTTTAAAGATGAATGTTTCTAATCTGTATATTGTAGATAATGTATAGGCCAAAGGGGTTTTCAGGGAAGTTTGACAATAATTAAGACTCTATGTTTATTAGGAACAGTGTTGGGTATAGTTACTTTGGAAAGTAGTTAGTTAGGTTACAACGTTACCATCAATTAAAAGTAATCAGTTATGATACAGCGTTACCTATTCATAAAAGTAACACGTTAGAGTACTCATGCGTTACCAAAAATTAAAAGCCGTTTGCAGCGGCTCAAACACGACAGACACAGCCCCCGGCCCCTTTAAATGCACCTAGAAGTCGTGACTCCCGACAATGAATAACGTCAGTCATCCGACTAAATTAACACTGCAGGATAACAATAACAGGAAACACAGTCAGCAATCGGCTATTCCACATGGCGTTTTATTTATTTATTATCACAGAACATATTATTAATCAAAATTCGCACCTAACGTTACCCAGCCCGGGTAGCCTAGGCTACTGTATATTATGAGCACCACAAGATAACTCCTGATTTTTCTTTAACTTTAAATAATGCAGTTATCAAAGTACAAGTATGCTTACTTGTAAACACAACCTTAAACAGGCTTGCAGATTTAAATCCATTTAGAAATGATGAACAACCAGCCAGCCAATGATCTAACAGAAATTAACAGCTGCCTGTCAAACAAAAATGATAACAAACCGAATTAAAACCTTCACTGCCACACAGGCAAATGACAAATCGCTTAATAGCCGAACTAATTATTATTAAAGTGTCACTCACAGTCACAAGCCTAAATTCGCTTTAACACAGTTCTCTTACATTTACTCTTCAAAGTAGTGATTAAAACGTAGCGTTTAATTTGAGGTAGAATTTTTGGCGGTGGACAGAAGCTTTTCACCAAAGCAGAGTGTGCATTTTACCGTTATGTTCTTTTCTTTTTCGTTGACAAATTGAAAATAATGTGCGTACTTCCATAAACCAAACGCTGTCCTCTCTGCTATCTTGCCGGGAGTTAAAAAAAAAAAAAAAACCCACACGCACACACACACAGGGTCAGGCGCAGGGCACAGACGCATCACAGCCATTGACTTTACGATCACAGAGCTTCGGCTCCGCTGATACATCCGCAGGTGGCACAGTAGACCTAGGACTACTGTCTGACAAAAAGCAGGCTGCAGTCGGGATTTTCCTTTCCTTAAAATAACGGATTACTTTTTTTAAAAAAATAACGAAGTTACTGATTACTTACGCACGAAACTAACGCGTTAAGTTACAAATTTCAGGAAAAAAGTAATTAGAGTACTCTAACGCGTTACTTTGTAACGCGTTACCCACAACACTGATTAGGAATAAGGGATGATTTATGAAATATCTGTACTGTATTTATAGTTAATGATGACACATTCACAAATTGAGTTTGTAGTAAACAGAACATGAACACGAGTAGAGCAGCTGATGAAACTGAACTGCAGCACGTGCCGGTTAGAGTGATTCTCGTTCTCGAGTGAAGAACCGGTTGCTTCGGTTTTCGGATCATCAGTACACTGAACCGAAAACCGTAAATTCATTAGTCATTAGTCCAGACTTCAGTGTAACTTGATCCCACATAGTCTAATATGCTGATTTACTGCTCAAGATTTTTTTTTTTTTTTTGCATTCTCTTATTATTATTTTGAAAACAACGTTTGCTGCTTAATATTTTAGTGGAAACCGTGATACATTAGTTTTTTTAAACTGCAATAATATTGCACAACATTACTGTTTTTATAATATTTTTGATTATACAAATGCAGCCTTGGTAAACATAACAGACTTCTCTTAAAAACATTTTGACCGGTAATGCAGTTTATGATCTTCACAGATGATGCTCTATATGTTAAAAATTTGACCATTGAAGCCACAACTGACCAATCAAAATCCACAATTTCTGTTCTAAAACAATTCATTCAACAATGCATTCATAAACCAACATTATTAATTTTTCTATGACGTTATATGAAGCATGTGATTAAACAGAGATCATAGTGTTGCCATAGCTACCTGTGAAGCCGCAGGCCTCAGCCAATAGGAACGTACTCCAAGACATGAGGAAGAAAAGGGCTGTTTCCAGCAAGGGGAAATATCTCAGCTTAGTGAACTTTGTGACCTAAACAACAGCAATTATTAATAGATTAACTTCCTTAGATTTTTACAGTTTTTTTTTTCTTTTGACTAGTTCATGTGAATTAAAACAATGAAGTATATAAAGATAGATACCAAAGCTGTCATGACTCCAGTTGCAACTCCCATTGCAAAAGACCCACTGAAATATCCCAGAAACACACCCAGGGACTTGAGCAGAGCACTGCCATCAAATGTGTGACGATTGTCTCCCTCAGGCTGATATGCCACTATTGATCTGTCAGTAAGTGAGAAAGGGTAAGGGCTATAAATATTAAGCATCAAAACTGTTTTCAACACTAATAATAATAAAACAATGTTTCTCGAGCAGCAAATCAGAATATTATTTATACTGTATTTTGTATCAAATAAATGCAGTCTAGGTAAGCATAAAAATATTTTAAAATGATAGTGTCAAAATCCTGTTATTCTTGATCTGTTAAAAGTAATAATCATAGGATGATATTATGTGAACACAGGAATCAACATCCCTGAGAACCTAAAATGAAAGTGTGTGAGTGTGTGTGTGTATTTTTTGCACATAAGGTTGTGCACTTACGATGACAGGATGATGGCCACAGCGTCATTGAGGACACTCTCACCGAACATCAGCGCATAGAGGTCCACGTCAACTTTCAGCTCATTGAAAATGGCCAGAACAGTCACTGTAAGCAATTAAAACTTGTGAAGACTTCTATGAATCAATCATTATTCATTTGATTATAGTTTAACATATTAAATATAAGATCATCTAAATTTAGTGCAACATTGATATACCTGGATCAGTGGCAGATACAATAGCACCGAAGAAAAGGCAGTCAGTGAAAAAGAAATCTCCTCCAAGCTGACCAATGACTTTCATAAACACCACACAACCGTACATCACCAACCTGCACAAAGGATTTTTTTTTTAATTCTATCATGTTACATTTACATATATTTTTATGACTTCTTAAGCTTCTTTTAGAAAATTCACCACTTACCCTGTAACAAAGCATGTTGTCAATGTGCCCACAAAGGCATAGGTAAGGATAGATCCCAAATTCCTGAAAAAATGCCTCTGAAAGTTAAAACAAATAAAGAAATGATTATTAAAATGAAACAATACAGCTCAGACACACTGGCAATTGATAAGAGGCAGAATTTCTAATAAAACCAGATTTTCTTTCAGACCTTCTATGCATTGTATCTTGCGAAATGGTTCTAATCATATTCTTACTCGTTTGAGACTGTATCCTGCATGAAAGATGATGGGTGGTAGCAAAACGTTGAAGAAAACCTCAGGATCAAAAGTAACCTAGAAGCAAATTTATAAGTTTGAGAACAAAATCTTGTACCCTGCAAAATACACTCACATCTAGTAGGAGGAATGAACAAGTAATATGTTTTTTGTTATTTTAGAGGATTTAACAGCAGTACCTTCCTGAGCATCTCTGCATTTGGCACATCATGGCCCTTACTGTCCTGGACCTCTCCTTTCAGGCTGTACTCGTAGAATCGGCCGCTCACGTTCACCAGTATGGTGGTGGGACTGCTGTTCACCGCACAAGTCAAGGTGACATTATTTAAGTCTTGTGGCAAATGGACACCGAAGCGCAGAATTACACCCACAAACAAACCTGAAAACACAAAACATATTTCAAATACACAGCATGTTTAACAAATCACATACAGAGATACAGAAAAAACGAAAGATAAATACAGAATAGCAAAAACAGTTTGTAAAGGTACGAGTACAAATATCTACCAAGATTATTAGTGTTTCTGCCAGAATACCTGTTATTGCTACTAAGTTATAACAGTGGATTTATTTTCCACTGCCAATATATATAGTTCATTAAAATATATAAATTAATTCATTTTGAATATTTCAATTTAGAATTGATCAGCTTTTCATTTTCTCAGGACTACACAACAACTGAATTAGCCTAAATATTGACATGTATAATGCATTAAAAATAAAACATAAAAAGTAAAAAAGACATTTATAAGTATTAATTACAAAATATTTGCAATAAAATAGATAGAATTTTAAAAATAAAATCTGGTTACATTTAGCAGCTTTGTAAATCTGTCAAAACTAGAAGAATTTTTACCCATTTGTCCCATACAATTAATTTTCTGTCTCTATCCAAGTTGTCTACATACTCAAAACAGCAAGACAAAACAGCAAGACAAAAAAAAACAAACAAAAAAAAAAACTATAAAAAGTGTCTATAAAATCGGCCCTGATAAATTAAAGGTCAGTACTGAATAAAACAAATTTACTAAATGACTTTTTTGTCTTCAAATAACCCAGACTTTATGTTTAGTACTGAAACTTGGCTCACTGAAAATTATTTAAGCCACTTTTAAGAACTTTCTCCCACGAATTGTGGCTTTTGAGCTGCCTTAGAAAGTCTAGGAAGGGTGGTGGAATAGCTGTCATTTTTTAGAAACATGTTTAAGTGTAGACCCCTACCAGTAGACAGTTATGACAGCTTTGAGGCTATGTTATGGAATGTTGAATCTCCATGTTATCTGCTCATGGCAGCGGTGTATAGACCACCAAAATCAAAAAGTTACTTATTAAAAGATTTTTCAGGATTTGTGATGCAGCTATAGATTGGTTTGAGTCTATCAAATAGGAGCATATCTGTAGACATTTTCATCCTCCTCTATGCCAATCACCTGTGGGGTGCCACAGGGTTTGATTCTGCGTTTAGTTTTATTTTCTCTTTATATGCGCTAATATCTAAAATTACAATTTTGTTTAAATTATCTTGTTATTTTTTGACTAAATATCTTCCAGTTCTGTTTTATTTGTATATATTTGCTCTGCTTTTCAAGCACTTTGGTCAACATTCTTATTGTTTTAAGCAATTTGACCTTGACTTTGATATTAGTGGCTACAGAGTATCTGCATATTTGTGGTGCCCTTACCACACAAGGTTCCTCGATGTGAACTTGAATATAATTATATAAAATGAATAAACCTCACCATAAATCATTGCTAAACCCGTCTCATGTATGAACCTGAAGCGGCGGTGTTTGAAGAGCCATATCGTGAGGATAGTGAGTGTGAGTAACGAGATGAATATCAGCAGATTGGCGCTGTCCTGCCTGTGGCTTTCCTCCGCTTTCCTCTCCGTGTTCTCAGCTAGACTAATGACAGCAAAACACAGCAAGAAGAGTAAACGTGGGAGCAGAAAAGGCCCCGAGACGTAGGTGCGTTTCTTATGGCATCCCATCATGTGTTTGTGAGCGCTGTGGTGTTTCTGATGTGAACCATGGTGATCTATTTACATTCACATACGGTTTGAAGACAGCAGCAACCACCCTTGACCAGAAGTAAGATATTACAGAATAAAAGACCTTGCTGAACAACTGTATTCATTTCTGCGTGCCAAATTAGATCCAAAAATTGCTAAAAGTAATGTTTGTTCATTAAAATAAAGCTGAAATAAAATATGAATATGAATATATATATATATATATATATATATATATATATATATATATATATATATATATATATATATATATATATATATATATATATATATATAAGACTTAAAATATGAATATGAATATGAATTAAAATATGAATATGAATTATATATATATATATATATATATATATATATATATATATATATATATATATAAGACTTAATTAGAAATTATAAATGTTGTAACTGACAGCTAACTGAAATAAGGTGAATTACTAAAATTACTGACAAAAAAGTATATATATATATATATATATATATATATATATATATATATATATATATATATATATATATATATATATATATATATATATATATATATATATATATATATATATATATATATATATTCACACACATACACACACACTGCGGCATGAAGTATGAGCTCATCCGCGCATCCGAGACAGTAGCAAACAATGGAGCGCGGCCTGCTGGACAAACTAAGTAGTTATAACATTCAGAAGCATTTAATCTTCATTATATGTTCTGTAAAAAAAAAAGAAAGAAAAAAATATCAGCGGGATAATTGCCGATACATCTGCGACAGGCTCATATCGGACAATAATATCAGCAAAACGATAATCGGTCAGGCTCTAGAAACTACAGGATTAGTTTCCATTGTTATGCTGATGATACATACTAAACTATATATTCTCAACAAAACCAGAATAAACTTCCAAATTATCTAAGCTAACAGTGTGTGTTAAAATGTAAAAGATTTGATGACCAATAAAAAAAAAAAAACGAAACACAGATTCTCTTGAATTACAATTTGCAACTAGACAGATGTACTATTACATTCTCTATTCAAAAATTTGGGTGTTATATTAGACAGAAACTCATCATACTTCCCATGTTACAAAAACAGCCTTCTTCCATCTTTGAAACACTGCCAAGCTACGAAACATGCTACCTGTTTCTGACGCAGAAAGCTAGTTCATGTATTCATGACCTCTAGACTGGACTATTGTAATGCACTGCTAGAGGGTTGTCCAGCATCTTCAATAAACAAGCTACAGGTAGTCCAAAATGCCCCAATTTTACAGTCTCTGCACTGGCTACACATTAAGTGCTGTATTAGTTACAAAATAGTATTATACCTGCAAGGCCCTTAATGGTTTAGCTCCTGCGTACCTAACTAGTCTTCTACCACGCTACAATCCATCACGATTCCCTAAGGTCACAAAAAACTGGACTTTTAACTGATTTTTTACCGTACATATTTATCACATGTACAAAATCTTGACATAGTCACCACTGACAAGCTACTACTAAATATATTGAAGAAACTTAATTTCCTGTAAAGCTGCAACGATTTATATCGAGAAAAGTGCTATACACATAAAAGTTGAGTCAGAAACTAACTGTAAAATAATGTGTATACAATTTTGTTGTAGTTTTCTGAATAGCTGTTGTGTGTCTTCAAAAAAATTTGTCATGTGTAATATGATCTGCTGCAGCCAATAATTAATAGCAGTATGTTTCATGTTGAAATACATTTATTATTGCATACATACAACATCAATTGCTCCATACATAAATGTGCACTTTTGGTGTGCACTTAAATTACAGATCGAGAACTTGTTACTGATTGCAGTTTTGTGGTTTGTGTATACATACATATAAGGTTAATATCACAGACCGGTTTACTACTGGGCTAAAAGCTAGAAAGGAATGTTAACTTCACAAAAAGAGTTCATTCCTATAAAACCTTGCTTCTCTTTAATAACTGGCGCTAGCAGTTATTCCATTACATACAGAACATCTGATCAAATTATTTCTAATGCCTTTGAATGTTAAGTGGTTACATTGTGTTCATCAGTCATCAAAAGAAAAAAAACATTATCCACAACCTGATACTTGTCTGTATTCTGGAGATATTCACAGTTAGTGCTTTGGAATGCGTTTTGGAATGGTTTCCTCATGCATTAATTCACACAATCTTGCTGGCTGGCTTTTTCTGACCCATTCCTCAACCAAACCCCAAAAAGAGACTAACTTTTCAGTGCTTTTAAGCTCCAAAAATCTGTAACGCTTAAAGCCAAAATATGTTGCTCAACACGTCCCAGGCGAACTTTTTAAACAGCTAGTGCAGATGTTAAAATTTGTACCGAAAATGTAAACATGGAACAAAAGCACAAGTAAAACACTGCTTTCCTGAAATACAAACACTTTAACCAAGAATGAATCATTTCAGTGTTCCCTTGAGGGACATTAAAAACCTGCAGAACATGAGTAAATCGACAGCTCACATAAAACAAATGCCTGAAGGCTGATCATTCACCCATAATGGATCAGTAAAATCTGGAATGCTATACAATCAACAAAAACAACTGAGGCTGAACCGTGATATGCTTCCCCAGAACCAACTAAACACCTTTGGGGCCTTTGTACTCCAGCCTTTTATCAACAAAGCATCGTTACAAAAAGGTAGCTTTTCAATGCATTTTGCGTTACCTCTCAAGATTATACCATATTTGATAAATATTTATCTCAAAATCAGTTTGAAAACATAATGCTATAATGACTCTGGGGTCAGCAGACTCTAAGATATCCAAATCCCTCAATATGCTGATGCAAACACGCAAGCCCACTCGCACAAACAGCTAAAATACACAGAAACAGACGGGCGCACTCCAAAATACAGCACAGTATTCCTCCACATAACAATAAATAGATTTACTCACAACCTGTTCATCGAAATTAAAAAGCACAATTTCATTGAGCGAAGAAGTACACATTGCACAAAAGAAAGAATGACCGAAATCCTGAAGGAGGAACCCACCATATCAAACACACAGCGCATTTGTTTAATACAGCAGTTCTGTCGTGAGCTTTGGATCAGATGAAATGAAAGCACATGTATATACATACAGTGTTGATGAATGAGAAGAGCCGCTGTGACCCTCATGCTCCACTCAAAAGCCTAAAGGACAGAGCGCTTCAGTGCACTTTAGATATGGCATGTATATGCTGTAAATATAAATCACAATTCAGAACGACTTTACATTTTTCCCCACTAGGAAGACATTTATATAATCACTATGAATATGTATAGAAGATATATTTTGACAAGCTAAGCGTGCTACAGGATGCACGGGGGATGGGAGGGGGTCTTTTGCGTGAACACCCAGAAAAATAAAGCCTCTTGATTTGAGTGTGCAGTAAAGCACAGCAACAGTTACTGCTGCAGGCTCTGAATCTAAACGTAGGCAACAGACACATTCATAATGAGTTCAACAACAAACAAGTATCTCTGGTCAAGCCCATTTTACAGATATAATGGCGTAAAACACGTCAGACACAGCCAGGCATTTTAAATCTGTGCGTTCGATAATAACAAGTTTTCTTATTTGCAGTGGGTTACAGGATAGGGGGATAGTGGACCAAAACAAGAACAGATTTTGAACAATGTTTCAACCGGTTTTGTCCATATAATGGAAGTCAATGGTTCCAAAAAAAAAAAAATTTTTTTTCTAAATATCTTCTTTGCTCTGACATGAGGATAAGCAGAGGATGGAATTAAAATATGCAGATTAATATGCAAATGTCAGTTGTTGTTTTTTTGCCCATTATTTAAAAAACTCAAAATGTCCTGACATACTGTGTTGATTTCCTCTTAGTTGGGCTAAAAGAAACGGTCAGATTTATTTCGGACAAACCCGTCAAGACTTCCAACAACACGCTATTATACAAACCATACACTTATTATAGATACACAATAATATTTTCTCTCTATTTTACGTACACTTTCTCCACTGCATCAACTCTCTGTGAATTCGTTTCTGAAAGGGATGTGGGCATTTTTTTTAACGCTGGTATTAGTCCTGGTAGGGACCGGAGGAGGGATTGTGGGAAACGAGGACGTGGGAAGCGACGCCCAGTTGCTGTTTATGCCAAAGCCTGAGCTGGGGAGGCTGCTCTGGGGTTGAGGGAAGGGAACGGATGAGACTGTGGGTGTAAGCAGCGGGCCGGTCCCAGCTGCGGATGGAACCTTCATTGAAAGGAAATCTGAATCGTCATCGAATGTGACCCACTTTTGGGTTTGTTTGGCTGGGGCTGCTGCTGGAGCAGGAACTAAGGATTGTTGTCTGGAGAATGATGGTGGAAGAGTTGAACTGTGAACCACAGCTGACATGGCCCTGTTTAGGCCCGACCTGGCCTCTTGGGCCTGCTGCTGGGTGTAAAAATCAGGCGTGAGCGATCGGCGTGGGGAGGACAACAAGTTGCCAGTGAAAGGATTGGTGCTGTTGGGTCTGGGTTGGGCTTCTATGAGGAACGGGTTGGGGGATGAACGGAGGGTCTCCTGGGACTTGCTGCGGGAGGGAGCAGGGGGAGGCAGGAGACATGGAGTGCTGCTGGTCTCCGGAGCTGAGAACAGGGAGAGGGAGCTGGGTAACGTGGAGGAAGAAGAAGGGGAGGGGGTGGATGAGGAAGAGGAGCGAGGGAGAGAAGCGGAGAATGAATTTTGGAAGAGGGACTGGGAGTTAAACATGTCGAAGGGGTCTAGATTCCATTGTGCTTCTCTTTGGACTCCATTCATGTCCTTGGCCTGAAGAAAAAAAACACACACAAGGGCTATATTATGAAATCAAACTTACAGTTTAGGGAGAAGCTACAACACAATGAAGTTGCAGAATCAACATGAAATCAAATCTGATTTTATTAAATATATTGCGGAAAAATTATTAAAAGTCTTTGTAACTTTCCTTAAACCTTCCTAAGCTTTTTAAGAAAAGGTCACACCTTTGCAATTTTGGAATATTTTATTATTATTATTATTATTATTATTATTTTACTCTACTAAACTAACTTTACTGAAGTAGATTAATAAAGATTAATAATAGCCTCTTTTGGCTGTTAGGGTTCATTTATGAAGTAATACAGTAAAATGTTTTTTAAATATATAACATTAAAGCAGTACAATTATGATTAAACCATCCAGTAAATTGGCACCAAACTACATATTGCACCTTTAATATTCTTTTCACTCACAAATATGTGTCATTACAGACATAAAACAACATTTCATGTTGACTTTTAATCATAAATCATGTGTTTGTTACAAGATTAAATAAAATGACTTGTTGGTTAATTCATAAATGGTGCAATGGCAGACCGTGAAACAAATCATAATCAGAAAGATTTGAATTTTGTTTATTAAACTGTCTAATGAAACAATAAAAAACAACATTATACAACATCAAAAACATAATTAGTGTGCAAGTCTACTAGAGGTAAAGTGAAGCAAAATTACTTGAAAACACTTATATCACAGTCAAAAACAAATAATACCCACAATGAATACTGGACGACACTTTCCTTGAACCCCCTGTCAGAACAACATCTCAAACTCAGAACCAGGTATTTTTTGTCTCGAAATTGCAATATACTTTAATGTTCAAGTGTTTCAAGGGGTTCAAGTTAAGTTTACACTTCTCTGATAATTAAAATAAAAGAAGGTTAAATCAACGATGGAATGGGGAAAAAACAACTATAACATGGAGGATCCTATATGTATGAGCACCCCATACATTGTGACCACAGGCTATGGGTGCCATGAAGACAACGTAAAGACTAGAAATGACTTAATCCAGTACCTGTTAACCTGAGGGTTGCTCCTGCTAGTAAAAGAGAGAGACACATGCATCAAGAAGAGAGAGACATGACTAGAAGAACCACCTGGACAAAGTCGATATTACTACAAAAGTAGAAAAAAAGGAAAAAAAAGAGGAAGAGTCCCCTAAAGCTGGGTAATGACCCCAGGATGGGCTCTTGTGGGTACCTGTCTTTTTTTATCACAATTAAATGCTGGACTTGTGATCTTGACATCCATGCATGTGTGGGCAGAGAAAGAGGACTAACCTGAAATGCAGGAGCAGGAGCAGGAGCAGACTCAGGTGGCAGTGCGTGAGAGGACCGGCTCCGGGGTGGAGGCTTGGGAGATGCCAGTCCGGGCTGAGAGGCGGCAGCGGCTCCAGCAGATGCTTGAGGAGCAGGCTGAGGGTACAGCGGGGCAGGTAAGGTGGGCTGCATTGGTGGAGGCAGCTGGGCTTGTATGGGTGGGGGCAGTTGAGGTTGGACTGGAGGCTGCATTGGCGACATGGACTGGGGCTGCATGGGTGATGTCATCTGAGGCCTCATGGGACCTGGCAGTGTGGGGGGTGGACCTGGTGGACAGACACACAGCATTATTACATGAAAGAAAGTTGTTAAAATGGTAAGCTATGTTTTAATCAATAAATAATAAATACTCATTAAATAATAATACAATAACATTATCAATAATTTATGTAACAATTATTGTTACTTTCATTTTAATAATTTTAGGTTGTGAATGTACCTTTAAATATCCTGATTCAGTCAGAATGTATGTATTACAGATGTAAAAAAGGAACAAAAACTACTAAAAATGACAAAAACACTACAAAATGACTAAATCTTTCAAATGAAAATAAAAACTGAAAGAAAAAAGGTTTAAAATACTAATAAAAAATATAATAGTATCACAATTATAATAAAAATCTGAATCCTATTTACTTACACATTCATTATAGAACAAAAAAGGATAAAAAAACACAATAATAACAATGATAAAAGTAAATGTAAAACAAAAATATTGAAGAAAATTGAACAAGTCAATAGAAGGATTAAACAAACCCAGAGGGAGTTCAGACGGTTTGCTTTGGGGCTCAGGAACGGGTCTTGGAGCTCCAGGGTGATTATCAGGTGAGGGCCGTGGGGCTCCAGGATGCACCTCTGCTATGGGTCTGGGGGCCCCAGGATGAGCAGGAGGAGGAGGTCTAGCCTGAGGAGGGACGCTGATGACTCCTGCTCGAGGTGGGATCTAAAGCCAAAAATAACATTTGAACATTTTTATTTTTTACCTTTTTAAAAAAAATTTTTTTTAAATCATTTAGTAAACCCACCGGCCGTGGGGCGCCTCCAGGGGCTGATCCGGTGGCTTGACCTCGACCTGAAAAAAAGCCGATGCAATAATCAAACTTTTAGAAATAGTATATGAAATAAGTTAGAAAAATATCAGAAAACCTATTATCACAATTTTAACAAACCTGATGACGGAACAATACTTTACATACTAAATTTAAAGAGATGCTTTAAGAGTAACCCTGGAAAACGTAAGATCAATGCTCCTGTAAAGAATGTAGCTCTATTCTGTGTTGAAACTAGCCTGAGGTTTCAATATTCTGGCATGAGGAAGGCCCAAATATGTGTGTCAATGAAATCTTCTGTCGGTTACAGATGGTTGGTGTTATTTTAGAGTGCTGATGAGCAAAGGCAGGGTGTGGGAACTCACCAGCTGCATCTGCACGTGCTAACGCTGGGCTTTTTTGTCCTTTTGTCAGCATGAGGGAAGAATTATTAAAAAAGAAATTCGCAAATTATTTTCTGTTTCGTGGCATCTACTTTAGCTAGGGAGAAAATATATCTGACCCAGCAGACTCCTTACCTGATGGAGAGGTATCAGGTTTCTATCATTCTCTATTTACAAAAGCTAATTCATCTAATTCAACCCATCACTTCACACTGAAACACTAAACCAAAAGAGACTTCATGCACTGCATCATGGCAAACACCCCTGTGCCATTAGTCCATTTCTCTTAGCAAGTGCAGGAGGTCTCAAGTGATCAGATGATCATCATACACAATAACAACAAACACTGCAAAAACGTCTAAAACCTAAATTACCTTCATAATCAGTCACATCAAACTCTAGATCGAGAGGCTCAGCAAAGCCTTAAAAAAAATTCACAATGTTTCCAAAAATTACATTATAAACAAAAATCAGAAATGAAGAACAAAATCCACATGGCCAAAATAATTACTTAATATTTCATTTTTAATATTATATAACAAAAAGGCAAATTTACAATGAGGCATGAAGAAACACAACCAAATGGGCAAACCAAAGTCAGTCAGACATTTTTGCTATGCCAACCTCATATAAGGTGCAATAAACACTAAACATTAAATGCAATAAACATTAAGCTAATATTCCACAGCTAATAAACAGTGCTGGTTCATGGACAGAGTTACCTGCTGAACCTTTCCTAACAGGTGCGGGACTTCTGCCTCCTTTAGAAACCACAGGACATTGTGAAATGAATGAATGAAATCAAGTCAAATAAAAAACAAGTGAAAACATAGTATCTAATGTAGTGCGCTTATTCATACGGGTGTTTCAAACTCAAGTCAAACTCGTGACTTCTGGGTTTTGACTTCTGGTCACGCTTGTGTGAACACAGCTGTACCTGAGGGTGGGGGTGGGCGCTGCGGAGGTGCGGGCCGGGCCGGTGGGGCGTTGGGCCGTGGAGGAGGGGGACGTTTTGGCTCTAGTCCCTGTGGAAAGAGAGCTCCAGCTGGCTGACCATCAACAGGAGAACCTGAGAAAAGAGAGAGGGAATAAAAAACATGTTATTATCACAAGTGTCAAATCAACTGCTTGAGGGATTTAGCTCAGCTCACAGCACTGCAAACCACACAGAAGCCTCGAGACACACACTCTCTAAGAGCTCAGGAACCACTGAAGCACATCAGCAACACCTCTGCAAACAGCACTCTTTACCTGCCAGTTCCCTTCTAATGGCTGCTGGGCTTAATCCTCCTTTTTGCAGTGTAAAAACAAAGGAACATTAATGGACTGGAATATTTGTATGTTCCAGAGTTTGAGAAATTAACCTTTTTGATTGAAATCTACTACAGAGTTACAGAAGAGAACTTAATATTAAAATCAAGTTTTTTTTTTTTTTCCTCTTCTACTTCCCTGATGCTTTATGTATATAGCTATATAGTTTGGAGCCTGTAAGATTTATTTTATTTTGGTAAAAGAAAAACTGTATGCACACAAAAGCTCCATTTATTTGATTAAAATCAATTTTGTTTATAAAATAATAACATGATTTTATAATTATATAATTTATTCTGGTACCGCAAAACTAAATTTAACTAAACATTCTAATATTCTGATTTGGTGCTCAGGAAACATTTCTTATTGTCAATGTTGAAGACAGTTGTGCTGCTGCTTAAATTTTTAAACCATTATACATTTTTTTTTTATTCAGTAGAAAGTAAAAAAAAAAGTAATTATTTGAGATAGAGATCTTTTCTAAAATTATAAATGTCTATACTGTCAATTTAGATCAATTAAATGCATCATTGCCGAATAGAAGTATACATTTCTTTCAAAAAGTTTAATCTTACTGACCCAAACTTTTGAATAGTAGTTAAAAATAAAAGACAAAGACAAAAAGTGATATAAATCAATAAGAGTATGTCCATGTTGAATGCAGTCAAATACTAGCACTACCCTGAGGTGGTCCAGCTGTGCGTGGAGGGGCTCTGCTGGGCCGGATGGGGGGTGCAGGTTCTCCGTAGGTAGGAGAGGGGCAGGGGCTGGTGTGTGGGGATGGGGCAGGGGACGCGCCTAGATCCATGCCTGCTCCAGGCTGCAGGTGCTGGGGTAAAATATCCTCAATCTCCTCATCCACATCACCTGTCAATACAGCGATAAAAATCGAACTCCATACGGTTCCAGAGTTCATATATTCCTGATGAATTCTGGTATCATGTAACTCAAAAAAGGTGTCACACCTTCCATGTCATACTCTTCTCCCATGTCAGAGTTTTCTGCCAGCAGGGTGGAGCTGGTGGATGTTGGGATGCTGCCGCAGATTCTCTCCACACTCATTTCCTCCTCTAGACTCTTTATCCATCCTGGACTCCTCAGACGGATGTCTATGGTCTTACCATTCACCTGCATGCAAACACATGGGATGGGGATGGTAAAAGGGTCGATATTAGGGCTTAGGGTTGCATGTAATATATGTGTGCATGTGATTTTTTTTTAAAATTGTCAATATCTAATATGTAATCTTAACAGTAGAGTCTCTTACGGTAGAGCCGCTCAAAGATAGAGCTGCTAGAGCAGAATACCCCTCCAAAAATGTCACCCACATTTTCTCTTCAACAAACCTGTTATAAAAAATATGTATTCATAAATAATGTATATATACGGATATGCATACACATGTATATACAGTATACATATATATATATATATATTACAAAAAAAGTTATGTTCACCAAGGTGTAATTTATTTAAGAAAAATTACAGTAATATTGTGAAGTATTATAACAATTAAAATTACTATTTGCTATTTAAATATATTTTAAAATGTAATTTATTCCTGTGATGACTAAGCTGAATTTTCAACAACATTACTCCAAAAAAATAATTCCGCTAAGCTGATTTGTGCTTAAGAAACATTTCTTCTTATTATTATTAACATTCAATTCTTTAATGAATTAAACTTTGAAAAGCATTTGTTTGAAAGAGAAATATTTTGTTACTGTCACTTTCAGAAGAAATTTAAACAATTTAAAGAGCAATTAAATATAGTTGAAATTCAATACAATTCTATATACAAAATAACCTGTACCTGATAAGAATAACCTCGCCAAACTGAGCAAACTTGTCCAACAGGTCATCTATCAGTGCATCATCAAAGTAGTCATCAGGACCAGACGTGCAGAGCGAGACGAGGATGGTGCCATCTGGTGGACCCTGCAGGGCGATCACTTCCTTATACACCTGGTGTCTGGCCTCTGGATCCACCTCAAGTACGTCCACATCTATGATAGCCACCACAGGCCTGCAAGAAATAAATGTTAAGGGTACAAGAACAGCGACTCCTAAACTTAAAGTACCAGTGGCCCCCAAAAACAACTGCAAAATTGTAACAATTATATGCAGTAAAGTAAATAAATTGTGTAAAAAAAATGACTTGACTGCCTTCTGCAGTACCACTGAATTAAACACATTGCTGATGCAAACTTGAAAGTTGTTGTTGTGGTATTAATCTCTCTCACCTGTGATCAGAGGTTTTGAGCTCTGCTCTGCTATAATATTTGAGCTCTCCAGGGCTCCATGGGCACTGATCTTCCTCATTCACTGGGGCTCCTACGACATTCAACTCCAACTCTTCCGCTGTAATACACACAAGCAGATGTACTCAAAATTCTTCAAGGAAAGGGTAATCTGTTGCTGCATTTCAAGTTTGGTTGATGGTTGAAGATGTGTTATTAATAGTATTCTCACCAGTTTTATCAAAGTTCCACTTCCTTCTCTTCCACAGCACACGGTCAGTCCAGGCTGGTGTGCGGCACTTCTCACTGGTGTCGTAGTCCTCCGAAAACAGGTCGTATTTGTAAGTGGGGGCAAAATCCAGCTTCCCTTCAATAAAGCCTTTAAAAACCTGAAATATGAATAAAATAGAGAAATAAAAATAGCGAAAAAAAAGACATGTTCCACTGATATAGCTGTTTTTTTCCCCCTGATATACCTGTCCAGCATTCTTCTGCTCTACCAGTTGATCTCCAGCAATCAGTGCATCCCAATTTTGCTGTCTGATCAGCTCCTTTGTCTCGTCATTAGGAATATTTATTCGGTAGTTGAAGTCTCCACACCAGAATACATAATCATGGGAGAACAGGAGACGGCCCTAAAAATAAATAAATAAATAGATCGATTTATTATTATTATTTAAAATTATTTAAAAACATTAATTATTTTTCTTTTCTTTTTTTACATGTTTTTATTATGTCATATAAAATAATAAACATAAATATTTATTAATACCTATTATAATGTAGTTAATAACAAAAATGATAATAACTTAATCATGTATTATTTGTTTTCATGATTTATAATATCTAAAAAAATAAAATAAATAATTTTACATGTTTAACATTCAATGTATAATATTAACTTATATTATTAACAGTAATAAATAATAAAAATTATTATTATAAAAAGGAGAAGGTGTTCGAATACAGAACAGAACAAACAGATTTTTTTTACATCATAAATGATTTACCATGGGGAAGGACAGTTTGCGCGCAATTTCAGTGTAGTCATCGTTCCTCTCTTTGACCTGTGATTGGCCAGCGGCAAAGTGTGAGCACACAAAGCAGATGCTGGTGGTGTGGAAGAGCATGCGTATAGCCACACCCCCTTTATTACCAGTGGCTCCGCCCATTCCAGTCTTTACTGTGTCCACAGCAACGTCCCTATGTGAGGAAAACGACACACAATTTGAGATCTCATAAGAAAAAATTCTAATACTTGAAAATATCTGAAATCACACTGATTTGTTAATAATCAAATGAGAATACCTGATGAATGGCGCATGCTGAGGGCGTATGAAGACGAACAGACAGACACCCACCAGCTGCTCTGAGGCCAGCAGCACATATTTGTGATCTCGTGAGATGTTCTTCTGCAGTTCTGCAGCCCACAGCTTCTGATTAGTGGTGCTACCAGAGAAGAAAGAGACGTTCAATAGTACTCATGGGAGCATGGCAAATATATTTAACCTCAAATACCGACTGAATGAAAAGTGTATTCCGTAGCACATCACAACCACTGGATGTTGCTTCTGCCTACTATTAAACTACAACCAGTGAGCTTTGAAATGTCCAACATCAAGTTCTTACCTTGCGCTGACGATATTTCCAGCATTAAGCTCCACCATTTCCTCAAAGCCAATAGCAAAGATGTCCACTGGGTTGGCTTTTCCATCTGCATGACAAAACCCACAAAAGCCACTTAAGTGTTTGCATGATTTTTTATTTGATATTCTGACAATAGCAACCTAATTTCTTTGTAAAGTATCGTTTGCATTGACTTGGCATCAACACATACCCTGAAATTCCGGGTGGCCGGCCTTCTTAGGGGCGTCCAGGAGCCAGTCATTGAGCGTGTGGTTACGAAATGCAATACTGCGGAACTGCTTGCCCCCGTTCACATTCCACGTACCCACACACACTCTGATCTTTTTGGGACGTGTATACTTGAAGTGGCTCTGACACATGCCCAGAAGCACTCTGGGAGAGGCTGAAAAAGAAAGGGAGAGATATTCTTATCATAAACCTAAATAAAATAATCAATGAGAATATGAAATATGAATATGAAAGTGCACAAAAAGAAAATGCAGAGCATAAGACATTGACTAAACTACTGAGACACACCAAACAGATGAAATTCTTTCCGTGAAAGTCGGACAAAAAGATACAGTGTATTTAAAACAACACCGATGATAAAAAGAAAAAACACACACTGTACAATGTCAGAGGTGCCAAAATAAACTGAGTTTATTAAACAGAGAACCATAAACAGTTATGGATTTATGGTTGGTCTGTGTATACTGTACCTGACTGTAAAATGGGCTCAGTGACTAAAATTGTAAGCATTAAGGAGAAAAAGAAAGAACAAAGGGAGGGGAAGAGAGAGAGGTTAAAAGTCAGCCGTTAGACAGATAACAGAATTAGTCCTCTGGTTCACCACTAATCTCACACCCAAAGCAGCCGGGAGCCACAGATTAGCACGCTAGCATGAGGAAATGCATTCAGATCCAGATCTACAGGATGAAATCAGTCCACTGCAGCAGACTGATCCCATAAACCATTACCACAAACACAAAATACCAAAGGTGGAGATGTATGTATAACTTATTAAAGTCTATAAAATCTGTAAATTCAGTAAGCATTTGCCAGGTATTTTAAATCTTTTCTTTAATCTGCAATTCATTTACAATATATTCATATATATTCATATTATTAATAGATTTATATTAGAATTAATTATATTAATAATATATTTCTGTTTTTAGAATATATCTAAATCTGAATATAATTTGTCAGAAGTTTTTCTAACACATCAAAAAACCACTATGAATCTGGGTGTGTGATATACTTCAACTTCATCATTAAAAGAATTTTCAATATAAACAATTATGGCTGTTAACTATTAAAACAAATCATCATAAAATACAAAAGAACCTAATGCACAATATATTATAGAAAATCGCAGAACAAATTTTTAGTAACCATCCATAATCGTAAAAACAATAGTATTTATGTTCACAACAGGGGACCTCATTTTAAATATTTGTTGTACTTTTGTTATTTGTGCAAGCATTTTTCCCCCACAGCCCTGGTTTATTACGGACTCTGGATTGTGGTGTTGGAAATCGTACCATACAGGCTGCTGGTTGTAAGAAGGGCTCGTGCCTTATCTGCCAGGTCACTGTTCAGGGTGCTGCCCAGTCTCAGGATATCAATGGCTTCCTGTTTAGAGCTGTCAAAGAAGTTATTCTGAATGGTTCTTGTGACCGAGCGAGCTCCGTCTTTTAGCTTTCCACCCTACAGAAAGAAAAAACAAAACAAAAAATTTATATAAAATAGTCAAAAGAAAAAAAAGAAGAAAGAAAAAAGAAACAAAACTTTCAAAACGAATTAAAATGCTCTATACAAAACAAAATCATTCTCAAAACAAAATCATTCTCAAAACAAAACACAAACCAAACCAAACCAAAACAAACAAAAAACAAAACAAAACAAAAACAAACAAAACCAAACCAAAACAAAACAAAAGATTCATGAACACATATTCAAAGGGACATCAAATGAACACTTCTTTGCTGCTAGCTAGATGAAGCCTGGGATTTGAGGCCTAGTTGGAAAAGGTTTAAAGGCTTTTATAACAGTCGATAGAAAGAGGACTAATTAGAGTTGACAGCACGGCCAGTTACAGTAATCTTTCTCAACTAACACAAAAGATCCAACACAAAACATAGCAGACAGAAATAAATACAGCATCACAACTCAAATTGACAGAACTACTGTCAACTTACCACAAAGGAAGAAGAACAGCCATAGGAAAGCAGAGAAAAACAGGAGATTAAGACCATTAAGATGATCGTAAACTTACAGGGTGAAAAGGGCTCAGAAACACCCATTGCACATCCATGCTCTCTGCTGCCTTTTGTGCTGTACTGCTTGTGTGTTTTACAAGACGACATGTACCTTAGCCTTGCCATCCAGAGCACCAGTGCCTGCGTAGATCTTGCTGATCGAGTCTCCATTCGTGGACCACATGGTGCGGAAAACCTCCTGAAACCGCGCCACCAGCTGAGGTTTCTCAGTCAGACCCATGTCTTCCAATTGTTTTGGAAGCATCTGAACACCAAAGACATATTACATAAGGGATGAAAGACAAACAAATAGTAAAAAGAAAAAAAAACTTGAAACTGAAAACAGAACTGTCACAAACACACCTCAAGTGCAATGAAGGCCTGGACGCTGTTTGTTCGGTCCAAGCAGTCGAGACAGTTGGAACGAATTGTGCCACTTTGACATCTGCAGAAAACAAAATTGTGTTGGACAATTTTATGATCTAGTTTTGGTAATTTTGTGATTATCAATGTTTAATTAATTTTTTAAAAGAAATATATTTAAAAAAAAGAAAAAAGACAAACAAACATGCATGCATCCATCTCCCAAAAATATTTATTCCTGCTTTAAAAATAAAAATAGTGTTGTTGTTTTTTTTGTATACACACAATGAACTAAACAAACAACCTAATGACGAAAATGTTTTGCTGTTCTATGATATTCCTCCACAACCAGTTGTGCTGGGATGCTATACTAACTCACCTCTGAATGCCCGCCTCTCCTGAGTAGTAGAAGAAACCGCATTCCTCCAGAAACTTGCTGATCTGAGGTTTCAGGACACTGATGAGCTTGTCAGTCTTCCCACCTTTAACCATCTGATGATAGTCAAAGTTCAACATTCTCACAGCGTTTGCATGCTCTGAAGCTTTCAGGTGACTCTGTGGGCGAAGACAAAGACAGTCTTTACACAGTAAAGAAGCGGAACAACTGCTCTAAGGTGTTGTCATACTTGAGCACTGAAAGATATCTTAAACAATGCATTGTAACCTGACCAACCGTAATATTTCCTGAACAACAATCACCTGGAATGCTTTGCTGAGCATGTGTTCACCCTCCTTCATACCCAGCAGGTTGATGATCACCTGCTTGCCATACAGCTTCCTCAGGGCACTAAAGTGTCTGGACAGGAAACATCACACAGGGTTCATAAACACTCAAACCTTATTGAAAAAGAAAAAAATGAAAAATGTATATCGAATCCTGCGATCCATCACTTCAAGAAAAATCAAAGGTGATTTAAAACAAAGGAAGCCAAGGGAACAAGTGATCAATAGATCTTTAAGGATGGAGGGGGGGGGGGGGGGGTGAAAGTCTAACGACTGCGTCTACTTCCTGTTACCACGACCTGACTCAGCACTCCAGGGAATAGAGAAGTGACTCATGATGAGGAAAGAATGTCCATCATGCTCAGTGTGAGGAGCCAAGGCTGGATAAGAATAAACCCTCCCACATATTTATGATTTGGCCTTCTTAATGCAGATTTTATTGTTGACCAACCTTATCTTGCAGAAAAAAAACAATTCATAAAGATATATAATTGATGGCGTTGAGGGAGTATGTCTTAAGTGGTTTTTAACCTACACAAATGTAACAAATGCTTAAAACCAGGCTCACAAAGACTGACCTCTTCCAGAATTTTCATTTGACTGATTGTAAGATTTTAAATAATAGAAATAACAGGTTTAGCTTTTTTTTTAATACCTAAATATTAGGTAAATAAATTCTTAAATTAAAATTACTTAATTAAAATTTTAGTGTCACATTCTTTTTTGTGCTCTATTAAATGTTTTATATCAGAGGAATCATAAATTTTTTTTTTTCATTTAAGTAATTGTTTAGCACTTCAACCTACCCTACTTTTTTAGCTAGTTGCCAGTAAAACAATTCTAATTTTCTGTTGTTTTGTACATTAACATTTTTCATCTAATATTTACATTATTTAATTAAATTTTTATTTTGATTAATAATAAAATCCATTTAAGTCACCAACAATTTTATTCAATGCATTTAAAATATATATTTTGCTAAAATATATGTTATCTCATAAAAAAAATAAATAAAAATAAATAATAATAATAGTTGCTTATGTTTTTATGTCTTTTGCTGTTATTAAGGTGGTATATGGTTAAGGAAAGGGACAGGTTTTAAAGGTATTGCATGTGATCATTTATCATTTATTTTAATTACATGTAACATGTGGTATTACCAAATAAGTACAACGTAATAACATGTATTGTACGATTAATGATTATGATGCTGCACTTCATCCAGCTGTTCTGTGTGTAACAGCCGCCTACAAATCCATCTGATCAGGCTCTGGTAGACCTTAATTACCCACCAACTAGCCAAAAATGCATCCTTTTTAGACATGCCTGAGCTTGCAGGGCGCTAATGTCTGCTGGATCGCTTTCATCATGCACTAACACTTGGGCCTGAGCCAGAACAGCTGGATACTAGCGCAAGCATCATCAGAGACCGGCAGAATCTTAATTACCTCTCAAAAGCCGGTGCGTTTGCTTCAAAACCACGGGACAGCTTAACACGATGAGAGCCGACCTTTGTGGAAACAGGAAAAAAAATAAAAAAGGAAGAATCGTGAGTAGAGTTAATTCATTTTTGGCGCAAGAGGAAATTACGGTGGCAGAAGGAAAGGAAGATGAGAAAGACAGCAAGAGAAAGACCACACAGGCCTGGCCCGCCTGCTGAGTTGAGCTGCTTTTAAAGAAACAAAAAAAACCATTTGCACAGAATAAGACAGTGGAACCATCTGTAATGATTTCACAAGCTCACTGAAGCCTGGAGGATCTATCAGAGATACCGATCATACCAGGAACTAAATGAATGCTGGTTAGACAGTCGTGCTCTAGAGACAGATGTTTTAACTGCTAATGTTGGCTAGCTGCAGATTTTAATAGCTGCAGGAAGCTCCTTTCTAATAATGGCTTTCTATGTGTATGACATATGACTAACTGCTCTCACACCCTTCAGAATAACGTATTGTGTTCACACCCACAACCATAATAGGTATGCTCTACAGAGGACTTTCCCATCTTAAGGCTATGACTTACTTCTCATTTCCTGTAAACTTGGTCACAGTGAAACAGTTACACCTTTGAACACAATTGGTCAGCGTTCTAGCCACAGGATTGTTGTTGTTGTTGATCTTGAACTAGGGTGACTCTAAAATCGCCTTTATACAGTCAACATGGCTTTTGTTAAACTCTATGCCATTTGTTAAATTTATTTTAACCCAGTTTAATTCAACATCTTACACGAAGGGTCTTCAACAAGGGGCCTGTGATGGCACTGTGGATAGTCTGCGTATGTGAAGAACTATTCAAAAAAAGTTAACTTAAAGCAAAAACAAACAATTAAACATGTTAAATGTGCCCCTCCTACATTAAACACTGTATTATTTATATATTATTATTTACACTATATACAAAATTACACACTTTCTTTTGTATTTTAACTTTAACTTATTTAATATAAATTAGTTGCCAGGGCACAATTTCACATTTTTGGTTTAATTTCTAAAAGTTTTTGCATCTGATATGAACAATTTATTTTATTTCAGCTTTATTCCAATTAATGAAATATGATTGATATTTGTATCTTTTAGGTAACAAATACAACAACACTGAAAAACGAATGAAACAAAGTAATTCATTATAACATATTTTAATGCAATGTACTTACATTTGTAATATATTTAAATATGTTCATTTGTTATTTTTTATCATAAGATGGACACTGTTCTGCCTAAACATGCAACAAGGGGCCTTCAATTCAAAAGGCTGAAGATCTCCAGTTTAGAGATGGCTGATATTTATGCTTTATTTAGACTCTGTCAGAGTCTCACTCAATTCTGTTTATTGCCTCTGCAGGTGCCTGCCATTAATATTTCATACATTCGGAATGGCAGGAGAGACTGGCTCATATTACCCTGAGCTTTAGGGAGCAAAGAAAAAGTATCCTGTGGCTTTCTACTTCCTTTATTTTGACACCTAGCTTTGCACCGAAGACAATGGAATACCTTATAACCAATACCACTATGGCCTGAAGTGACACACAAGGTTCTGTGGAAAGCTTTGAAACAGCTCAAAAAGGGTCACCTCACCAGCTTCCCACTAAAAGCAACAATGATAACGTCTATGCAATGTCAGAGGAAAGACAAAGGCATTTCCAGACCTGCTTGCTGACATCTTAACTTGATTTCACAAGAAGCCAATAGATTTATCAGAACCTGGATCCTTTCCAAAATGAGTCACGGTCGGTTTAGATGCAGTTTTCACAGACTGACATTGCACAAACTCTTTGCAGTGAAGAACAGATCATCCACCAGACAAAACTAAACCTTTGATATACCAACTGTCGGTTCCCCTGCTGTCCTTTTGGCTCTCGACTGTGATTCAGCTGCAACAAAATCCCCTGAAACGAGTGTTTCTGATAATATGAATAAAGGGGGTCAGCACTGGCCGTGTGTGACGAAGTGGAAACACAAAAGAATAAGTTCATTATCACGAGAAAGCAGGAACATGGAACTCCAGCAAGCTCTATGCAAATATTTTACTCACTGTTATTTGAATACATGCATACATCATATTGATTAAAGCTCTATTGTACCTGAATTCCTGGCTGCTCCCAGAACAGAGGTATTGACCCTCGGATCTGAATGAAGGAGGACACTTTGTCATCAAGGAAAATAACCTGTATGAAAAACAAATAAAAACTGGCATGTCACATATGACATTTAACCCTATAGTATTTCTCACTTAGAGGACTAACTGGAATGAATATACAATATTTTATTGCAATAATATTTATTCTTTAAAATTATCTATTTTGAAGGGATTTCACCTCTAAATAATGTACCATTTGTTTCTGTAAAAAAAATAATAGAAATATAAAAAATATATATATTTTCATACAGCAAGTGCTATAAAAGTCAATTTAAAGTACAATGTTTCATACCTTTCAAGGTAAAAAATAAATAAATAATTAGTTTAAAATGACTAAAGACCACCTGAGGGTTAAAGAAGTGAGTTCAAAAGGTGACTCGCAAGTGACTCATTGTCGGCATACCTGCTCAGTCTCTACAAAGTTTGCCACCTGGCCGTCGTCATTTGTGCCTCGGACATTGAAACGCGTGCCTGCTCTCTCTGAGCTGAGCCGAGAGATCACGCAAGCTTTGGCCTGCTTGTGCCCAGCGTAGATGGTGCGGATCTCTACTCCGCCACACATCAACCTCAGCAGCCAGTCATCACAGTTCACCCCATAATGCTTGAGATGGAGATGGAGGGACTGATTCCTGTGAAGCAGTTACGTAATTACACAACCATTACATCCATTTATCATCCACAGATTAAATTCAACATTCTGAGTCAGTGACATTTTGTTGTAAACATTGTGCGCGCATAAAACAAACCCTATATAGCCACTTTGAATTAAAATTGTATTTATATTTAAAATTGAAAAACCGTTTAACACTGAATCAAAAAATACTCACCAGAAAAATCGATTATCAGATGTGTCTTCTCTGATTCTGCGGTGTGCGTTCAAGCTGAGGTCCAGACTCACTCCGGTGGAGGACCAGGCGAAATAGAAGTTCCCAGAGTTTAAGATTTTTCTGACATCAGCGATGCGGTCCTCATCCGAGGGGTCGTTTTTCAGAGAGACAAAGTCAGTGCCTGTTACGCGAAAAACTTCTGAATCCTGGACCTTTCCCACTGAACTGCAGCCCGTTACGACCACCAGGCTGTGCAGCATAGAATCCCCTTTTGGAAGAAGAATGAAGTGGATTCCAATATTAGAGTTTGTAGATTATGCACATTTTGTAAACAAATATTTAAAATGTGCAATTAGTTCATTGAAAAAACCATTTGTATCCGTCCCTTATTTAAAATTGAGGTGGATAAGTCTCAATGTTTATGGTGTTTCCTAAGAACTTACAATATGACAGTGAAAATATTATATACACTTACAAACTCAAAAAATGTCTATCCTTGTAGTTACACTGTAATTATTGACTATATTTGTACAACAACTGCTTGATAACATGTCGCGCATTTACCATTCATAATTTTTGTTTTGCTGTGAATTTCAGTGTTTTGGTAATACTGTACTTATCCTCAAAAAGATATTTTTTAAGATTTACCATTTTAATCTGGCGACAAGGTGGATTTGTATTTGTTGTGATGACAAACACAACTGGCAACCCCCCCCCCCAAAAAAAAAGAGAGGCTGAGAAACTGTACCAAGGTTAAGACGAAGAACTCCCAGGATCCCATAAGCATCAAGCATCTTGGTGTACGCAGACTTGATTGTCTCTTTCTCTGCCGCCGCTGTGGAAGACATCAAAACATTTACTTAAAAAAAAAAAAAAACTCAAAAGGGGGGATATTTTTCGTATTTAAAATTAGTAAAAGAAAGATAGGACATATGGACAGCCTTACACAGAACAGCAACGGCTCCAGACTCGAACATCAGGCATTCCTCTCGATTTCTGGTCTCCACAATCACACTGTACGGAGGTGGATCCAGCTTATGATAAATACGATAACCTTTACTGAATGCCATGACTTGACACAACCTGTTTCAGCCCTGAATATGAAAAAAATAAAAACAATTTACTCTGTCAGCCAGGTAAAGGAAAACATACCATATGAAGGAAATGCCACAGGGGTTAGCACCATATCCAAACCCTAAAATCAGTGGTAGAGCATTGCGTTAGCAGTGCAAAAGGTTGTGGGTTCGATACCCAGGGAACACATGTTAGGTAAAAAATGTTAGCCTGAATGCACTGTAAGTCGCTTTGGATAAAAGCGTCTGCTAAATGCATAAATGTAAATGTAAACCGCCTGCAGGTTCAGATAAACAACTGCATCAAATGTGGCATCATGCAGAAAACAAAAAAAAAAACAAAAAAAAAAACAATTCAAAGTATATTATTAATGCATCCAATCATAAACCATTGACATAAGAGGAAGGAAATAGACTTACACAATTCGGGTTTTTGTAAATTCAGAATTTCGTTTCTAAAAATACACTTGCAATAGAACCATGCATGTTCAGCGTATTATACGAAAAGTAACAGAACAAGATGCTTACAAACAACATGCTAGATATGCTATATTTCAGCAACACGACAGCAAAGGTTAAGAGAACGAAGCCAAATCCCAAGCAACGAGTTAAAATGTCTGACTCAAATGAAATAAACCGTGCAGAAATAGAGGATGACAGGTGCTCATCACGATGCCACACCACCAACAATCAGATCTGCAACCCAAATATATGAGAATGATTACAATTCGTGCACCCACAGGCTGTCTAACCTTGGGCCACTGTCTCAGCGGGAGGCTGAAGGTTAGTGCACATGAGATTAACAATCATCCATTTGATAACTAGAATGAAGATGACCAGGCCCCGCCGGCCATTTATCTGTCAAAATCAACAGTGACAGCGCTAAAAGCCTTTATCACGACCAGCACTAACGGCTAATGTTAGCCGGCTAGCTCTCCATCTCCTTCCTGAACCATAAAAACAGACATTTAAATGATAACAGCGCCGCAATATGTGCGTTTATACGTTAAACGTACAAATGTAATGCCTCAGAATTCTTTATATTTATTTATGACGATGCTTGGTAAAGAGATGGTCTTGTGTACCTGTCAGAGTTGTGTGTGTCTCCCCCGGACTGGAGATCGTATAAGGCTAGAAACAAAATGATTAACGTTAGCGGGGCATGTATCCAAGCACAGAAATACAACTGAAACCTAGAAAAGACAACATTACTACAGTCTGTGGTTACGCCCCGGACCGCTTCCGGGACCTCAAGGTGTGCACTGATTGGCCAGATTTGTGTCATGTGACGCAGGAACTCGAAGTACTGACGGAGATCGTGTCCTATCATGGCTCTGGTCCTATCCAGACTGTATGATCCTATCAAGTTTTGTGTGTTCATTAAATACGACAAAATGATACACAACTCTGGCAAGATTTTTTTTCTGTTTTGTTTGGGTTTGTCGAGTAGCAATATGAACATTTATGCTTCTATGCAATTTATTTTTTTGTTTTGTTGTTTTTTATTTTTTGATATTCTCTCCAGAAACGTAAGATATTAAAAACGCATTTTTTTCCCTCAATTTCAAGTAGGATCTATATAACTCTTTCTGTTCTTCCTAATAAACGCTAAATAATGAAACGCATGCTGACTTGATAGTGTTTTTAATTTAAATGTTTTCCGTTTTTATTTTATACATTTTAATCGATGGGCTGTTGCATGTTTGTTAAGTGATTCATATAACGTTTATTTGTGATCTCTATTTCTGATTTTATATATTAGCACTATTTTAGTTGGCTATGTATTAACCATTGGATTGTATTTAATTGCAACCCCTGTATGTATGCAGTTGTTGAATAAAATGTAGATAGTGACTTTAATTTTAATTCGTCCATTATGGGCCGTGAGGCGCCCTCTTCAGACTAAACTTAATTAAAGCAATACGATTTTATTTTTCCATGTTCATTTTTTTTTCAGTTTGGTTATAGATCCCTCCCATTTCGTACGCCCACTCAATATTACCGTAACATTTAGAAAAAGGGAATACTAATACTAATGATAATACTAATACTAATACTAACAATACTAATACTAATACTCTAATACTTATACTGTAATACAGTGGTTCTCAACCACAAAAACAACTATGATAAGAAAAACGTGATTATATGGTGTAAATATTCTTTTTTTCTTATTATTTTGTTTTATTATCTGGAACAGAACACAATCAATTCCCAAATGTTTAACTGCAAGAATCAAATCAACACCTAAGATTTTAATTTATAACACAACAAATATGCAAAACTGTGAAAACGATAAATAACTAAATAAATGTAATTGAAGTAAAATAGCTACAAAGACATTCTGAATCATATTCAAATTAAATGCAATTTTAAATCCACACGAAATAGTTTTAATGGTTTTGCAACTTTTGATGTAGTAATTATAATACATTTAAATGTAGTAATTTAGCAGAAAGGCTAGGTTATCTACAAGCGACTTGTAGATAGGGACAATGGAAGCAAATAATAGCCTACATCAAAAAGTGCAAAACAAAACCCATAAAAAATGCAACTGAAGGACTGGTTTACACATAAATTTATGTACACATGTAAAAATGTACATGTATAAAAGTATGCTTATGGATATATACGTACATATATGGTTTTCACCCCTCCCGTCCATTTCACAACTCAACCCGCCCATTCGATGTGAATGACAGCCTCAATAACCAATGACTTGTATTCCTTAAATTCAACTAACCAATCAGCTTCTCAGGGGCAGGAAACCGGCGTTTCATAAAGGGGTTACAATCAGTCATGTTTCACAAACAAAACAGAGAAGACTTTTTAACTGTCACATTGATTCGAGAAGAGTCTCAGCAGTAGAAAGGAATGTATATCTCTGATGTATTATTTTGAATGAAGAAGTAAGTCTATAATCTGTTTGTGTCGTGTGTACAAGTGAGCTGTAAGCAGACTGATAGCTGTCCAAGCTGATCAGTAGTGTGACACTTTTAATTTAGATCTCATGTAACTTTTGTCTTGAAATTGTAATTTTCGTGTTGAATTAAGTAGGTCTACAATTAGTCAAATCGTGCAGACTTATGCAGTTGTCTGTTTTTCTCTTGGCTTTTGCAGACACATCCTCGACACACAATGAAGAGACTGTACTTCGTTGAGCCGATCGTCGCGATTTACGCGTTTGCCAGTTTTATGGTTTATCCCCTCGTGCAGCAGTACGTGTATCGCAGGTTGTGGCTGGAGATCACAAACTCTTCTTACCCTGTGTCCAACAACACTTCCCAATGCGCCGCCAACAGCACCAGCCACAGCAGACAGCAAGATGTGAGTGATGCCTACGTAGGCTATGACGTATTATTTTTTTCTATTTAGATTTTTAAAAATGTAAACAAATAAGCTAATTGCAAACAATAGGATAAAGAGGCAAATGAAATAACAAAAGCCAAGCAGGCTACCAAATACTACATTAATAACAATAATCAAATGTATAATAAAACTGCACTGTATGAAATAAGTAAACTGATATGACTAGAAAACTATGAAGGCTCCATGATGTGATATTTGTGAAATGTTTAGCTTGAAAAAAAATGCTTGTGCTGCCTCTTTTTATATATAAATTAGATTTGATGGTAGTCTATTCCTATTGTTATTGTTATCAGTTGTTATTAAATGATGAAAATTAACTTTTATAAGTTACTATTGTAAATATGTACATCAGTTTTCTGCCACACTTCATTGTGATTGGTCCATAGTTGAGTACAGCAGTATATATTTAGCAGAAAGCAGAAACATTTCTAAATAATGACTGACTGTTGTCTATGGCAACACTATATAACATACCACTCACCCGCAAACCATGTGTGTGCTGATGTTCTGAATGCATACAGAGAAAGACAGAACACTAATAAGAAAGTAAATACTTGTCCACGTTTTTATTATCTACTTAATATGCGTGTAATAAATGGTACAAAATACAGTCAAATGGTCATTATTTCCGAATAAAATGTATTGATCACCTCTTTTTATATCCTATAAATATAGTGTGAGTTACACCTGTTGTTGCTTTAGAGGTTAGCCTGTATTAGTATAGTTTTGGTCATCGGTACTTAAGGAAACACATCTGTGTTTCATTTCCTCTTTCTTTTTTTCTTTTATAGCTCTTCTTATTTGGACCAGGAATTGCAACAGACGTCATGAGATACATATGCAGCCACAGTTTAGTATGCACATGTGTTTTACTTTATTTTGCACTGTTTTTCAGGAGGTGCAGAAAGCAGCTTCTCTGTTTTCCATGTACAGTGATTTGTCTTCCATGATCCCCAGTCTCATAGTGACTCTCCTCCTGGTGGCCTACAGTGATCAGCGTGGCCGAAAGATCACGATTATCATGCCCCTCATTGGGTCTCTGATCTACATGCTTTCATTCCTGGCGGTCTCCTTCTTCGAGCTCAACCTCTACCTCCTCATTGCCGCCAACTTCGTAAGTGCCCTCTTTGGGGGTATCGGCACTATGCTAGGCGGCTGCTTCTCCTATGTGGCCGATTTGTGCGAAGACAGCAAGCAGAAAACTCTTCGCATGGCTGTGGTGGACATGATGATCGGCTTGTTGGCCGGTGTGGCGTCAATCACCACTGGCTACTTCCTGCATGCAGTCGGGTTCAACTGGCCTTTCTTCACATCTGCCATATTTCAGGCTGTTAACTTGCTATATGCCATCTTCATTCTGGAAGAAACCAGGGTGATTGATCGGTCAGAGACTGTGGCTTGTTGTCCGGCCATGCAGAAACTTGTATGTGGTATCTACAACTTGTTTGCAGGAGGCAGGAGTCAAAGAAAATGCATTCTTGTGCTGCTGATTGTGACTTTCTCCTCCTTATCTTTTGTCAATACGGGGGGTCTGTCCATGATCACACTTTACGAACTCAATGAGCCGCTGTGCTGGAGCGAGATCCTCGTCGGCTATGGTGCCGCGGCCAGCACCTCCATCTTTATCACTAGTTTTGTCGGTGTGTATTTGTTCTCCCTCTGTCTGCAGAACACTGCCATGGCCTTCATCGGGATGCTGTCAGTCGCTATAAGCATGTTCATGACAGCCTTCGCAAAGACCACGCTCAGTATGTTCCTCGGTGAGCATGAACATTCACAGTACAAAATTAATTTTAGAAATCCATTTTGTATTGTTAGTTTTTTAGTAATAAGGATAAAGGATTTAGGTATTACTTTAGATATGTAATAGCCATATATGACAGAAAGCAGAATATTTGATTATTGTATTGTATCATTATTTATTGTATTATTACATGCAGTAGTACACACTCAAACATACTTTTAGAACTCAAATTTGTAGCCATGTAAAATAGGTGAAAATGTATGTAATTCTGTGTGTCTTGTTTGATTAGTTAATGTGAGTATTAATGTGTTCACTTACAGTAAGAATCCCTGCTATGTTTGCCATCATGCCGTTCCCTGTTCTGCGTTCGATGATGTCAAAGGTCGTCTCAAAGTCTGAGCAGGGTGAGTGACTCTGAAAATCACCGCTCCAAAGCAAAAGTCCTTATTCAGCATGATGTCGGCTATTCTCAGCTCAAGAGTGTGTTTTCTTTTCTTTCGAAGTGATGTTACATTTAAGGATCCTCATGTGAATGCTTTTTATTTTTTAGTTTGCACTTCAACCCTGTATGTATGCATTCCTCCTCCTTTTGAAGAGACAATCATATCAGACTTTTCTTTGTTTTCCCTTCATGTTTTCTCAGGAGCACTCTTTGCCTGTGTGGCTTTTATGGAAAATCTGTGTACCAACGGGTCCTCTGCGGTTTTTAGCAGAATCTATGCGGCCACGGTGGCATGGTGTCCTGGCTTTGTCTTTCTGCTGAGTGCTGGACTCTCAATCATTCCCATAAGTCTGTTAGGGTAAGAGCTGCACTGAAACATAACTTGTTATTGATCTTTATAATACTGAAATGTCTAAACCGTGCATTTAACACCATTTTATGTGCAATTTACCAACCAAAATCTACATTAAATCAGTTTTAAATGCTACAAGTGAATTTCATCATGCCATTATATTATGCAAAAGGAAAAACGGGTATTTATTTTGAGATTTAAAGAAGATTAAATTAAACAGTTTTATTAAATTATGAGTGTTTTTAAGGCAGCAACCTGTAGGTCTTAGAAACTTTAAACTGACGTGGTTCTGTGGTCTGTTTTGATTAATAGGCTGTAGTTCCTCATTCTTAAGTGCAAGCTAAGTCTTACATGTCCTCTTTCCCTTTTTGCATCTGCTTGTACTTGTTGTACTTGGGTGTTGGCTAAGAATGCTGATTCATTCTGACTTTGTGTCCCACTCCAGCATCCTTAGGTGTTTCCATTCATTGGATTCTAATGACACTCAAGCACTGTTATCAGAGGATGGGCCTGAAGCCTCACATGACCCACCTGTGACTTAAAATCAGTGGGAGTTTGGATACCGCATGGTTCCCCTGTGTGGTTATTTACATTGCATTGTATCAGCACATGTGGGTAATCTGTTCAAGCCTGTTTGTATTTTTAGTTGCTGCTATGAAATATGCATTTTTGCTTAAATGTAGAATATCCAGTGTTATGGTGATTTTCGAAGGGAACAAAACTTTATATTTCTAAAGGGAAATTTTGTGTAAGAGGAAGTATTTTTTTTATAATAGTAAGAATTTAATCAAAAACAATTTATACACTCACCTAAAGGATTATTAGGAACACCATACTAATACTGTGTTTGACTCTCTTTCGCCCTCAGAACTGCCTTAATTTTACGTGGCATTGATTCAACAATGTGCTGAAAGCATTCTTTAGAAATGTTGGCACATATTGATACGATAGCATCTTGCAGTTGATGGAGATTTGTGGGATGCACATCCAGGGCACGAAGCTCTCGTTCCACCACATCCCAAAGATGCTCTATTGGGTTGAGATCTGGTGACTGTGGAGGCCATTTCAGTACAGTGAACTCATTGTCATGTTCAAGAAACCAATCTGAAATGACTTGAGCTTTGTAACATGGTGAACCCATTAGACCAGGCAACATTTTTACAGTCTTCAACTGTCCAATTTTGGTGAGCTCGTGCTCAAGCTCGTTTTTCCTATTCGTAGTGGAGATGAGTGGTACCCGGTGGGGTCTCCTGCTGTTGTAGCCCATCCACCTCAAGGTTGTGCATGTTGAGGCTTCACAAATGCTTTGCTGCATACCTCGGTTGTAACAAGTGTTTATTTCAGAAGTTGCTCTTCTATCAGCTTGAATCAGTCGGCCCACTCTCTGACGTCTAGCATCAACAAGGCATTTTCCCCCACAGAACTGCCGCATACTGGATGTTTTTCCCTTTTCACACCATTCTTTGTAAACCGTAGAAATGGTTGTGCATGAAAATCCCAGTAACTGAGCAGATTGTGAAATACTCAGTCTGGCACCAACAACCATGCCACGCTCAAAATTGTTTAAATTACCTTTCTTTCCCATTCTGACATTCAGTTTAGAGTTCAGAAGATTGTCTTGACCAGGACCACAGCCCTAAGTGCATTGAAGCAACTGCCATGTGATTGGTTGATTAGATAATTGCATTAATGAGAAATTGAACAGGTGTTCCTAATAATCCTTTAGGTGAGTGTATATCCTTAAGAAAATACCAGTCACCTGCAAGGCAGCAAGAAAATCAGTAACAGTCAGGTTAGTTCATGGCCGCGGGAAGTGGGGGTGCTGGGGGTGCTGCAGCACCCCCTAGTGACGAGAGGGAGATTAAAAAAAATGTAGGCCTATTAAAATATTTGTAACGCGCTTGTAACATTTTTTTTTTTTTGGCAACAAGTGTGGGATCAGCTTTGACTAGCCAAGCAATTGTAAGTAGTACACTATAGTATTTTTTTAAGGTGGTGGGGATGGAGATGGAGAGTATTATTTCGTTCGTGTGTTCTTTGTGTAATGGTTGTGGAGAACTGTTAAATAACGTTTATTAAATAGTAGGGCTGGGTATCGATTCAGATGTTCCAGATCGATTCGATTTCGATTCACAAGCTCTCAAATCGATTCTATTTCGATTCTCGATTCGATTTCGATTTTCGATTCGATTTTCTATTAGAGCTGTAATCGGGCCTTAAAAGTTAAGCCCGACATGTCCCGAGCCAACACGTACATTTTGATTGACAGCTTTTTAAAAGCCCGAACCCATTTACAACCCGACATTATTCAAATGTACGCAGCACACAGCTCTTTTGCCTTTTGTCAGGAATGAGTCATTTATACATAGTTTAACATAATTTATACATGACTAACGTAATAGGCCACTTGGAAGTTTGAACAAAGAAATAAAATAAGTCCTCTGTAACATCGTAACATCTCAGCACTCTATAAATAGCCCTAAGGTATAGGCTCATTTAGCATATAAATAGGCCAACGCACCAATAAAAACAAGTCTTTCTTAAAAAATCTAATTAAGATAAATTATAAATTAAGATGGGTATTTGGCAATAACGAAATGAATTAAGATAAAGGCTCTGCCGGATTTGCTTCGCCATAGCAGCTGACATAATAAAATAATAATGCCAACATTAGCTTATATAGCCTACTCTGTCTACATTATGCATTTAAGACTCAAGTAATATTTAGTTATTATTTGAAAAACATTTACTCACCAAGATTAGGTAAGGCCTAAGTGTTTATGTGGAGAAAAATGATTGAATCCACTGTAGATGTCTTCAGCGCGCTCCTGTGCTCACTGATGGTGCGTCATTATTCACTCATTATTCTCATTATAAACAAGGTCAAAACTTTTCCAAACCTCAGACTTTGCTTTAGTTGCTGGTGCTACCAAAACGTAATCGTCAGAAGCAAGCCTCCGTTTCAACTACTCAGCATACATTTTCGCATCTTTCTCGCGCTAATCGAAACACATTAGTACATGACCGCTCATTTACCGCACAAGCCCGAGCCCGGCCCGATTGGTTCGATTGGCAATGGGATTCTTCACACTGCCTGAACATGTGCAATTGTGCTTTTGAAGACAACTGACCACGCGCACCTGTCCGCGCGGTTGTCTGCTCAGACTCGGTACACACTCTCCGATGGCGATGTTTACATCAAGCCTGCATAGCGGTCCATAGCGGACTCGAGGACGCAGAAAGTATAAGAGGCTTTAAGATGCAGTCTGTAAGACGCGAACGGGAGCATGACCTGACGCACATTGCAGAAAATGGAACCACTGCTTTAAACTGAATGAATGAATGATAGGTTCGTTGGTAACATCGCACAAGCCACATAAGAGAGTGACATCTAGTGGAGAAGATTTGTAATTAGATTAACGCTAATCTTACGTTCAATTTATGCGGAAATAAATACGGAAAAAAAATCGATTCATGGCCTTTGAGAATCGATTTTGAATCGACCACATTTTAAAAAAACGATTAATCGAAAAATCTATTTTTTTACCCAGCCCTATTAAATAGTCGGAGATTCCTTGTGGTTTGTGTAAAAAGGTTGGAGATGGAGACAGAAAGCTTTATACTGTGCGTGTGTTCTTTGCGTACTGGATGTGGAGAACTGTTCAATAAACAAATTGCTTAAATAGTCAGAGATTATTTCCTTGTGGTGTGCGTAAAAAGATTTTGGAGTTAATAGAGTTGCGTGTGACATAAACGTGCAGTGACTCAAGCCAGCTGACCAAATCGATTGCATTGTTTTAGCGTTATTGTGAAGTTTGATCAATATTATATTTTGTTGTAATATTATTTGTTGTATATAAATGAGTTGCATGTATGTATAGGCTATCTGAAATTGTAATGAAAGTAATTATTTCGTTTTTTTCGATTATTAAACTATTATTTAAACTATTATTTCTGATTCTGCTTCTGCTTCAGATTAATAGCGCATTGCGCATATCTGAGAACTGATGTCTGTGTGTTTCAGACCCTGGCTGGCTGTGCACTGAAGTGTATATGACAATAAAGTAGTAAATCTCAATGTATATATTTTTAAAATGTATTTTAAATAGGCCTATAGGCTCATAGGTTTTTTGTAAAAAAAAAAAAAATTCACAGCACCCCCTGTTCAAAATTACTTCCCGCGGCCCTGGGTTAGTTTAGGCTTTGATTCAGTTTTGTCCACAAACAAGAATGTAGTAAATGTGAAGGGTCTCTATCAATGACAAGACCAATTCAGTATGCAAATGAGTGCAAGAAAGATGACCAATTGAATTCAGTATGCAAATATAACAATTATATTATCACCTTTAAAGAACTTAAGGCTGTAAATATCGAAAATCATGGTCTGAATGGAGTTTAAGAGACCAGAATAGAGTTTGAATAGATTTAGAATTAGAACTGAATTAATTGATTCTATGTAGTGAATTGAAAACAGAACTTTAATACTTAGAGATGTTTGAGGAATATCAGTACATTGCTGCCTCATAAGTGTACAGTTTGGGCTGATGTGCAATACATTTTGTTTAGACCAACATTTATTTCTAAGGTATATAAAATTGTATTTTATAAGGCATAAGATTTAGGATGCATCTTTATAGTGTTTTAAAGCTGTCTATGGTATTCTAAGTGTGACAGGTTTTCATTAGTCTCATATTTGCACAGATCATGAGCAATTTAGCCAATAAGCTGTGGCCTGCCACTGTCTGTCATCAGAAACAAGTTAAGATACATAAATTATCAATTGGTGTAGATCTGTTTACTTTGATTGGAGAATCAGCTGTAAAAATGAATAAATATCAATTCACCAAATAGCCCTTTGTGTGTGTGATTCAAAATTGTGTGTGGTAGATAAATGTTTGTAGAAATTATTTTACATTGTGCGCTTTATCATTTTGGCCTGAAGGTGGCAGTATAGATACGAATATAAATAAGGCAGACTAGGATAGATTTGGCACCGTTTATTTCGTTAAAGTAATTTTTTTTTACTTTTTTTCAATGAAAGTGAAGATGGTAAGAACTTTATATACACCAGTGATATATGACTGTATGTTTTAACTTACACTTGTAGTACAATGCAACTTTAAAGTTTAAAAACAGTTTGCTTTCTGAGTCACAAAGCAAAAGTGGAATATATATATATATATATATATATATATATATATATATATATATATATATATATATATATATAAATGATGCAATACATTTGTCCAGAGAAAAAACAAACTGTGTGAATACACAATGGAAATTAGAAGTGCCAAAAGAGTGCTATCCTGTGTATAAATGTAGAAATCCACTGACGTCTGTCCTGTCACACCTCCCTGTGGATTTGATTACCAAACCCCCTTTAGATTCTGACGTGATGCGAGGTCAGTGATCTGCAGCTCTTCATAATTGTGCAGTCAGGGAGTCTGCCGAGTGAAAGTCTGATCAATGTGAAGTGGAGGGGCGGTGGGCTTCTTTGGTTTCCAAACTGAGGCTCCACACCGCTGACTCCAAATGATCTACCTCACCACAGTCTGCTGTCTCCCCCACACCCTCTGTTTATCTCCCTCTCTCATTTCTCTCTCTTTTAATCTATGTATTTCTGCTGTCTCCTCTTTCCATGCACTCCCACCCCCCATATTCAGACGCATTCTGTTTTATTTCATCTTTATTCAGATGCATAGGCACACACACATGTCTGATTTACAACTCCTTGAACCGTTTGTGGTTGGCTAAGCCAGATAACACTCGCACCCACACGCCACCCAGGGATGAAATGCATCCACGCTCCTAACAAACAGTTGGACCCTTCTCTCAACGGACACATCTGGGGCTTGTTGGACACAGATGTTTCTGCAGGCCCACGCCCCACTTCAGGGGTTACAGCCACATGCTGAACAGCTCGTGTCATGTAAGGTAATGTGAACCTTGTTTGCCAGCAATAACTTAAAGGGATTGCTCATCCAGAAATAAAAACTTGTTAGCTACTTACCCACTTTTTCATCTGTGGAACATAAAAGAAGATATTTTGAGAAATGTCTTGATGTTTCTGTTGTCTATTCATTCAAAGTCAAGATGATAGTTCACCCAAAAATGAAAATTCTGTCATTAATTACCCTCATGTCGTTCCAAACCGTAACACCTTCGTTCATCTTCGGAACACAAATTAAGTTATTTTTTTTATGAAATCTGAGAGCCCCTCTGACCCTGCATACACTGCTATGTAACTACCAGGTTCAAGGCCCAGAAAGGTGGTAAGGAAATCGTTAAAATAGTCTATGTGACATCACTGGTTCAACTGTAATGTTATGAATGTAAGAGAATACTTTTTGTGTGCAAAGAAAACAAAAATAACTAACAATTAACAATTTCTGTCAGTCTTTGACAGATATTTATGAGAGTTCCATGACGCATACATGTGCATTCCTCTGCTTGGAAACAAGGTGCACCACATTGAACTACTGATTTTTACGGATTTCATCAAAAACTTTACTGTGATTAACAGCATTCTTCAATGTACCAACATTCTTACCATTCATTCGTCAGATGTCAAATAAGTTTGGAATGACATGAGGGTGAGTAAATGATGATTTTTTTTAGCTGAAATATCCCTTTAAAAGGTTATGTGGGCAATATTTATGCCAGTAGTATCACCAAGATTGCATCCAAATACCCTACTTTTCTACGGAAGAGGAGTTGTGACCAGCTAACAAAAATACTCGATGTTTCTGTTTAGTCATGAAAATGTTAATCAAGTTTTTGGGGTTTTAAAAAAGTTATTTCTTATTATGCAAATGTTACGGAACATTCCATTTTCGCATTTTGATCAGTGGTTTAGTTGGAAGGACAATGCTGTTCCAGATAAACAAAATAATGTTATTTTTTGTAACATCATATGACCCCTTTAATGTTACTGGAAAAACGTTTATTCATAACTTTGATATTACCTTGAAAGAACATTAGCTGTTACAGTAGTTGAAAAGTAGCAGTGAAGCAATGCGAACAGGTCACATGACAATGAAAACAAGGCACCTGTAGTATGTCCAGATTATATTTATACTATACACATTCATTGAACATATTTTTTTAAAAGTCACAGATTACTTTTTCAAAATAAGTACCTTCTTCTATAAGTACAGTGAGTTTGTATGAAACCAAAACAAGTTTCCACAACACTGCCCCCCACCCCCCTACTATTCATTGAACTTCAGATAGCCCTGCCCCCAAATACCATTTATTTGCCATATAACATATATGTGACCCTGGAGCACAAAACTAGTCATACTGTAAGTGTCAATTTTTCAAAATTGTGATGTATACATAACCTGAAACCTGAATAAATAAGCTTCCCATTGATGTATGGTTTGTTAGGATAGGGCAATATTTAGCAGAGATACAATTAGAAAATCTGGATGAGGGTGGAAAAAAAAAATCGAAATATTGAGAAAATCGTCTTTAAAGTTATTCAAATTAAGTCCTTTGCAATGCATATTATTGTAAGTTTTCATATATTCATGGTAGGAAACTGTCAGAATATCTTCATGGAACATGATCTCTGTATCGTAATGATTTTTGTATTTTTGGCTATTGCTACAAATATACCCCAGCAACTTAAGACTGGTTTTGTGGTCCAGGGTCACATATTATTTATTTTTGATAAGATTTATTAATTATTAAGATTTATCACCAGTACCCAATTATATTGGAAATTCTCTTTTTCTCTCTCTATTCTGTTCTGTCGTGCATTCTTGTCATGCCATCAGCCAATCAGCATTGTCAGTAATTATTAATTAATTAATAATATTCTTTATTAATTAGGATTTTACATCCCAGACAAATGTCTCAATAAGTTTTTATATTGGATTTTTTTTCTTTTTCTTTTACGGTGTATTTGACAGAATCATAGAGAAATAAAACGACAATGCACTACTGTATCCTCTTGGGTGAGAGAATATAATATTTTGACATTGAAAATGAAATAACCAGTTTAGAGAGAAGTCAAGCCACACTGATTAAACCCAGAGAAGACAGGCTGATATTGTAGAGTGGTGCATGCGTGGAGCTAATCGTCTGTGGGCTGTCGGATTCTGGCAGCCGCGTCTGTCTCGAGCACTTCACATACTCTACTGGCCAAAGGATTAAGTGTAAATTCATATTCTGAATAATGACTAGATAACTGCATGTTTACAGTATTTTGCTATTATGATTTATATCATGCCATTGGCTGACTTCATCCACAGCACCTAGATCAGAACCTGACAAGTATGGAGAGTGTCTCGAGTCACTGAGAGCGTGCCAGTGCAATCCACGGTGCTGCTGTTAAAGAACCGATATGAGAAGAATGCATTTTAAACCTCTTTTGGTTTGAACATTAGCCAGCAGAATGAATTTTGGATACTGTTGTACACTAGTATATTATGTGTCTGTTGAAATGAAAATGATGTCTTATGTTGAACGTTTATTAAAGATTTTTAGATTTTGCACAAACCCGATTCCAAAAAAGTTGGGACACTGTACAAATTGTGAATATATAAAAAAGATATAACAACTACTAAATGTATACTAGTGATATTTTGTTATACTGTAAATAGTTATTTGATTAAAAAAGTATACATAATTTATTTGTGGTAACTCATTCAGAGATTATCCAGTAGATTAGGATTGACAGTTTTGACCAGGTTTAATACGATTCATATTTATATTATAAATTAATAATGAATAACAAACATGTACAGTAAATGCAAATTTGTCTTCATTTTGAACCTCAAAAAAGCACAGAGATTGCTGCCATTGCCTTTGCAGCATCTCTTTCCGAGTCGTTTTTTTCCTTTGTTTCACTTGAAAGGTCTAAACTTTTTTTTTTTTGCCTGTCGTTTTGTTCTGTTTGCTCTCCCCATGTAATTTCTTACAGGCTTGTTTGTATTTAGCTGACGCTCAAGCAGTGGGTGAACGCTTTGTGCCTCACCCATAATTACAGTGTTTCAGTGCCCTGCTGCTTGGCTCTGTGGGAGGGTGAGCTTCTCTTACTGTAGGCACTGCCACGGAACTCTCTATATTACTGCATAGATAGAGACGGATACTACATCTGTCTAATAATTGTATAATTGTGTGTTCTGCTACATATTTGCTACATCAACTAGCAATTTCTCTTTCGTAATTGCAAGATACTGTAATCTAATATAGTATTAGCTAAATGGCATGTGCATGTTCAAAAGTTTGGGGTCAACAAATTTTTTTTTTTTTTTAAAGCATGCATTAAATTGATCAAAACAGAGAGTTAATATCACATGAATAAATTCAATTTTAAAAAATATCAAAATAGAAAACAGTTATTCTAAATTGTAATAACATTTAATTTTTTCTGCATTTTAGATCAAATAAATGCAGATGCTTAAAAAAATAATATATATAAAAAATGCATACACTGACCATATATCAAATTTTTTCCTTTTGTATTCAAGAAAGAAATTCATACAGGTTTGGAACGGCATGAGGGTAAAGAGTAAATAATGAGAGAACTTCCATTTTTGGATGAAGTATCCCTTAACCATTTTGCCCATATTTTATTTATGCAGCTCATATTTCGATGCCAGCAAACTCACCATAAAAACCAGCACCGTATCACATTGCCAGCATATGTGGAGGGTCCCGTTCCTTCCTTCTGTCTCCCATCTCCCTCTAACCACAGCGCTGTTACAAATTGACAGGCTATTTATTTTCAATCTCAAATATAGATCAGAACGCTACATTTCAAACCACAGGCCTGGTCCTCCATAGGGCTGTCTGTCTCTTTCACTCAAACCCAATCTGAGGCATCTCAAGGCCAGTCCACCTCTGTCGTTCTGCCCCAGGAGGGGTGAGTCTCACATGGAGCTCAGGTCAGTCCAGACACAGCTGCTTCATCTCCTCTGACAGGCAACATTGTGCTGCCGATCTGATCTTTTTTTATAGCATGGAGAAGAAATCTATCCCATTTCGAGGGCATTTTTTCCTGATGTGGTTTATATTTATAGAAGACTAAATTATTTTTATATGCTGTATATGAAGATAGAAATGTAAAATTTGAATCAATGCAGAAGTGCAGAATGGAAAGGGAAATAGAAGGAAATTCTGTGGTATTTATTTTTAGAAATCAATACCACTTTCAAATGAGGCTAATTTACTCTGCAGTGCTGATTATGTATTTAGATCTGAAATATTATGATTCACAGCACCCTCTTCATGCACAACAGTCATGAAAAGGTTAGTGTGTCAATCAATAAATATTTAATTCTTGTCCTGTCTGCAGGAGCCTTCATGTTAGTGTGCTACGTGCCATGATTACCTGCTGCATCCACACAGTTCAATTCGTGCTCAGCTGCAGGCCTTTTCATTGTCTATTGATTTCTGCTTAACTGTAGCAGTGGGGGACTGCAGTACAATCCTCAGGTCATATGAGCATTAAAGGCTTCTGCAATTTCCCCTCACAAATGTGTACTTGGATTAAAAAATATTTACATTTTGATTTGTTTCAGTCAGTTACATGATGCTACAAATATATAATATAACATGCATATATGTGTGTGTGTTTGTGTGTGTGTGTGTGTCTGAAAAGTATGTTTATATAGTGTTCTTAAAATTCAAAATTTTAAGAACACTAATTGTTAGAACGTCTAATTTTTATTTAGAATAAAAAAAACTGTGTTTGGTATCATATTTATGGAAAATATTAGAATTCTATATTCTATACAATTTTGTCTAAACATGAAAAAATAAAATTAAAATTTTACAAAGCATAATGTAGTATAAGAAATTCCCATTCTAATTAAGCTCAAGATTCAATTAAACAGTAGTGTTATATTATTATTCATGTTCTTAATAATTAACTTTAAGTGAGCATTAGATGATGGAAAAGATGATCTTAGTGTAAAAAGAGAGAAAATAAGCATTAAATTGAAGATGTCATTAAGTTTGAGATGTGATTGCTTGAGTCAAATATTATAGTTGAATTTCATGATAGGTTCACATCCTCTATCTAATTATAATTATAATAATATGTGTTATAGATCCGCATCCTTTATTGATTTTGACCATTTTTTGGTTCTCATTGACTTTATACAGACAAAAACAATTAAACATCCTTCAAAATATTTTTTGTTGTGTTCCACATGAAAGACAGTCATGCGGGTTTAGAACAACATTGATGAGAGATTTTTCCTTTTAGACGCACTATGGCTAACTTTAACCTTTTAAAAGCTTGAAAGAAAATGTTGCTTTGCAAGACAAATTTGTTTTCTTTACTGATTCATCATCGTTGCTTGAAGAACATACTATTTGCGATATTATATTTTATCATTTTTTCATTGCTTAGGCATGTTGGCCAAAAATTGCCCTTTTGTCATAAACTTTTGGATCAGTTCAATCCATGACATTCTCTTCCTCCCATCTGCATAGATCTAATGTGTATGACATTTGAAACTATGTAAAGTCTGTTTTACCTAAGTGATTACAGAGGAATTCTACTAGATTAATGTCTTGACTTTAGTTCCAGCACTAATTACTGTACATGATGATGAATAGTCAGGTTTTAGTGAAGCGGCTGACTGTATACAGACAAGATAAGGGCTTCGCCTCCTATAAAAGCATGATCGCGTTGCAAAAATCCTCCCTAAACATATTTCTGATGGCCTTCAAGGACCCCTGCCATCTCGCTCCCACGCTCTGATTTGTAAAAACCTGAAAAAACAGCAGGTGTTATTAAAGTTGATTATGAAAGAACGTAAGTGCTTGTGTGGCAGATTGTTTAAGAAATCATTTTCAACCTTCTTTTAAAAAACCCACTCTGGCTTTTCGTGTTTGGGGATGGTTAACCTCACCGAAACCTCTTCAACAGCTGTCCGATTCACTTCCTACATCGGATGAACTCCAAGGATGTGTCAGCCTCTGTATAAAGACCGTCTCTGAGTGGAACAGAGGAGTCACCAGCTTTGATATCTGATATATTGCACAGCAGGAGAATTTGTCCCCTGCTCTTAAGTTACAGACATTTCGCTTTAGATTTTACTCTCGCTGGTGTGTTGAACAAATGTGACGGGGAGAGAAATGATAAATGATGAGATATGCTTCCCTCTGCCTCGCTAAACTAAAAGTCATCAATGCATAGAACGGAAATGTTTAGCTTGTGTTCAACATGTGGACTAGACTCATATGGCACACATACTTTGTATAAAAAAAGAAAAACAACACTGCTAAGATCACTTTTTATACATGTTTCTGGGACATTTCATATGGTCAGAAAATGAAAAGCATGGAAATAAAATCTATCTTGCTTAACGGGGAAATTTTGAGAATGGAATGTTGGGAGAATGTTGACATAAACCAACTAATTCCACAAAACATCAGACTATAGACTACTGCAGGGATAATGTATTTTTGTAGGTATTTTATTTATTCTCAATACTTAAACCAAAATTCTCTAAATGAAGCCTAGTGATTATTTTATCTAATCTATTGCTAATACTTTAACATAGTGTCTTCCCACCGAAATTATGTCATTATTTATTTAGGGATTTGTCAAAGGAGTATTACTTTTTCATGCTTTAATGTATCAAATAATACTGTAATATGACAGTATGAAACTCAACAATGAAGTAAAATATAAAAAAAAAAAAACATTTTTAATGACCAAATCAATGTCCACTTGACTATGATATTGTGCTAAAAGAAAACCAACTACATGATTTCTAGATTTAAATTTAAATTACATTTGATTCAATGTTATTGGAATGCCCTCACCATTACATGTTTGTGTTTGGGTCCTGCTTCTTGCATTTCCTATAAACAATTCTTATCTTATTTATCTTGGTTACATTAAGCCACTGGCAGCGAAGGGCACATGGAGGAAGAGCTCGGTGGGTTAACTTTGTGGATATTTAGTTTCCTGATGTTTATAGTAGCCAGGCTCACTATAAAATCACCACTCAAACCACACATCCATCTAATTTTGGATGAGTATGGGTGGATCTCACAAAGACACAGATTGGGTGATGCTTTCATGTATGCCTTTCCTCTGTATGATGTGTTTTCATTAACTGACAATCAGTCCTGTGGCCTAAAGAGTCGTCTCACTAGTGCAAACCAAACATTGCGCCCCGCTCATAAAATCCCTGCACCACAGCCAGGCACTGGAGATGCTTCCTGCTCTGCCGGAGCGACCGGAGCCACATCATCAATGCCAGCTTGCTGTTTTGGTACTGTGGGGTTGGACCGAGAAAAACTCAGTTCAACATAGTCAAAGTGTTGTGCATGGTTCCTGATACGGTTCCCAAAGTGGAAAACTAGCAGCCACACCCTGAAGTGAACCAAACAACTCAGCACAGCATCATGGGAACCAGCCCAGTGCAGACGGTCACACTTCCGGAAGGCCTTCCTCATCTTCCAAATAACATTCACACTGATGTTAATAACTTTTACCCATTTCCTGGTGTCAGAGGAGCGAGATGTTCTCTCTTATAACACACTTCCTCTTTTCCAAGATGCCCAAATCTCCCCCTCCTTAGTTGCCTCCTGCCTCTGTCTGTGGTTTCCTTCCAGTAGTGCTATATTAACAAGCTCAGCATTTCCCTTGATGCACCTGGAGCTGAACTGTTTTACTGACACGCTCTGCAGGATGGGTTTATAATAATAAAAGGAGACTTTCACAGGTGGCGCTCGCTTTGGGCCATCCAGTCAGCCAAATCTTTGTGTTTTGATGTATTTATTAGGGTTCCTGTGAATATTTCTTGCCAGCAAGGTTGGAGCACTCAATCACAGGACCGTATTAAGGACAGAAGAGGTTTTCATCTCACCATCTCCCTCTGTTTGATGTTTATCGGACAGCTGTGAGTGAGCACACCCTAACTTCCTTCCAGATCCCTCTCTGGGTTTTGGCAGATCATTCTAATAGGAAAGAGAATAAATATTGACACTTGCTGTGAATTCCTTGGCTTCCCTAACTGATGTAATGTTAACATTATAGGAATAACATACGATTCATTACCAGAGTTTTTCTTTATTTTGGCATAATTTTTCAGTGCTGGATTCAATGATTCTGTTGTATTGGCTTTAGTATTATTTACAGTGATTGTAAAGGAAATGTATTCTGAAATTATCAAGCTATCATTTTTCCAGAACGATTATGTTTACTATTTTAAATCATAATAGATTTTCATTATCAGTACACATTACATCAATCTCTCACAGGATATTATGCTATTTAGAATTCAACTGAGAATGTTTTGTACATCAATTTCAAATCAAATCTGAATTAAAATAGCAAACAGCATTCATTATAGTGATTTTGAATTGAAAACGTAATCCAAAACATTTTATAACTAGAAAAGGAACGTTTTTACATCTGTTTGAATGTTTTTTTTTAATGTTGAATGTTAGTATGATATATTTTCTATATGTCATCATATTTAAAATATTAACTTTTGTGGACCAGGGTGGAAGAACACTTTCAAGTGTTTCCCATTTCAAAGAATGCAAATGTTTTTTAAAACACAATCTCATCTGTCCCAGAACACACACACACAAAAAAGCAACGATTTATCTCATCAGGAACACAATACACTTACAAAACTGTAAAAGAGTGTACTATCAAAGCCCCACTCAAATATTAAAATATAACAATATGTGATGTTCCTACTTGCACCAATTTCTTGGCAACACTAAATGCAAAAAGTGTCAAATCTTTTTAACAAGTCTTAAACTGACAAGGGACCAGTGTGCGTTCAGCAGTGTTTCTCTGCCAAATGGCAAACTAAAGAAAAGAGGAAGAGAAGAGGAAGATAAGAGGTAGAGAAGAGGGTGGACTTTGAGTTAAGAAAGAAGATAAACTCAACACTAGACAACAATAGCTGAATATTTGTACATGTTGGAAAGGAAAGCACTGGACTTTGCTTATTAACACATGAAAAGGAAATCTAAAAGATGAAGTGTTTCTTGATTATTTTCCTAAATAGCATTGCATTGTTTAATATTTGTTGGCAATTTTATTTTTCATCTATATTCCCATATATTTCCTATATTACTATATTTCCATTCTTTCCTTGCACTGACCTCAAAATTAGTCTCACAGTAAAATCTGTCAATTAGAAGTCAAGACTTCACAGTTTACTGACTTTCCTCAGCCTTTTTTTTTTTTGGTGTGTGCAGTCTTCCAAAATATTTTCAGCTGATATTTTTAGTATGTCAGCGTGAGTGCGTAACCCAGGAGCGGTCAGCTTCTGATGTGTGCAAGGCCTTCCGCCATATTTAGAGTGAAAACACCATGCAGTGTTTTACCAGATCATCGCACACTATCCCCACTGCAAATTAGAGCCTGTGCTGTTCCCCAGCTCTCTTTCTTCAGTGCTGTTAAATGAAAACAGACCGATGTGGCCAATCCCTATACAAACACACAGTGCACATACTGTACAAAGTCATGCACGCACACAAATGAAGTCTCATGATTGCGTATACAGAAGCAAAACCCATCATGCCTCCGTGATGAGTTAAATCTTTTAGATTTCTGGTTAAATATGATTTCTGGGATGTGGATGCAGCTTCTTTTATATTAGAGATTTGGAGTGATGCCAAGCCATGAGAGTTGCTGTGAAATTAACTTATGTACATTTTCCAAAAAGCAATGGTGCACAGCCACCCACTCTGGAGTGTTAATCAATTTTAATGCTTGGTTGCAGAAAGTGATATGTTTTTTATGTAAAATAAGTATTTACCTTAGAGGAATATGAATCATTGATTGAACATACTATGCAGTTTGATTCCCAGTTGAGGAACAAGGATCCTCTTACACAAAACTTAGGAATCAACCAGACTGGACATATTGTTTTGAAATTAAATCTAGCTTTCGAAAATGAATTTAAACCAAATTTGACAATCTTGCAGAAAAAAAAAATAAAAAAAAAAAGTGAAAATAGAATCAGATGAATGAATCATTCAGACCTGGTCTGTGAACTGAATCATTTGATTCACTGAAAGGACCCAACTCAAAAGAATGTTCTCTTTCAAGCATATATTTCGGTGTGTCACTATGGGATATGTCACTTCCGCGTATTCCTCAGAAGTCCAATTCCATTACGCCAGCCCCAATTGGCTGGCAGGCATGATGTTGCGTAACCAAGGTTGCATTTATTTGATCAAAAATATAATAAAAACAGTAATATAGTGAAATATTATTACAATTTAATAACTGTTTTCTGTTTTAATGCATTTTTTAAATGTAAACATTCAGCAAAGAAACAAAAATCTTAATTATTCCAAACTTTTTGACAAGTAGTGTATATTGTTCATATAATGAGCATATAATTTATAATGGAAAAATTATTGTAGCACCAAAAATTTGCTTAGCATGTAAAGCAACGTTTAAATTGTCATCAAAAACACAAATTGTTAATGCATTCTAATGAAATGTTTTACGATGGGCATTGCTGAGGGAACAATTGCCTTCATTTTAATTATCTTAAGTGCTAATTGAATTTTCATGAATGCTATGTACAATTCTAGTTCAGTTACCTCAGAGTAAAATGCAGTGCATATATGCGAAAGCATGATAGCACTGTAATGAGGCTGCAGAAAACATCATAAAACGACGGCTGGGATAAAGTAGGTGCTAATGACAATGGAAAGGTCACCCGGTCCTATTAACATGCTTTTGTGAGGCTGAGCGAGGCTACTTTTACCATGACATTACGGCCTTTCAGAGTGTGCGATCTCATTTGCTTGTGTGTTAAAGGAACTCCTTCAGTTCTGCCAGACTGAAGTTCACTCGTTTTTCAGAATCAAAGGACTCAGTTTGGCAAGGAGGCTGCACTCCCCACTGTGTGCTGGTTCTTTAGTCCTCTTACTCGAGCTGCAGACAGGCATCAATCAAACCTCGGCCTGGGGCTCCTGCCATGAGAGAGAGACTGAAAGAGAAAGCGAGGGGAAGAATGAGAGATGTGGGAGAGAGTATAGAGCAGAGGTGATTGAGAGCTGGCTTTCCTCGCAGGCTTTTCTGGCATCTCTTAAACATATCAAGCGAAACACTCTCAGTCATGCCAAGATTCTCCCCACTTCACATGCTGGTGTCCTTCACAACCTCCTCTTGCAGGCTGCCTCTCTCTCTCTCTGCTGGGTATAAGGCCAGGTCAGTGCTCTTGTCAGAGCCAACTCACAAACACTTCATGCAACACTCTGAGTGCCTTTAAAAATGTATGCTTTCTGTTGAGTAATTGCAGTTCACCACATGTTGTGAGGTCATTTAAATCTGTTCAAGCAGTAAATTTGCAGGGGTGCTGCGAATAATTTTACAACGATGACAGATACGGTATTGCTGTTCAGAACTATTGTACCATTGTACAATATTGTAAGATGGTCCTCTCGTTGTTGCATACTGACATTCAGATTCAACTGTTCATTTGAAATAATTGTGTAATATTGAATTTATTTGTTTATGTATGTACTTATAAACATGATCTTTGTTTCCAATTCAAACATATATGGAACACTTTTTCTGCCATTTAAAAAAAAATGATTATGATTATGTCAGGATTATGATATAAAAAGTCATAATTATGAGATGGAAAGTCACAATAAATAGTCAAAATGATGGTATAAATAGCCAAAATCTTTCTTTTCACATCACAATTATTTGTATCATATTTCTTGATTGTCATCTTATAATTTTCATGTCATATTTTTTTTCTCATTACTTTGACTTTTTATTTAATAATTTCAACTTTTTATTTAATTTAACTGTCATTTATTTATAAGGCACTTTATAATTGAACTTGCAGATCAAAGTGCTGTACAATCAACATATAAATACATCAAATACAATAAAACATAAAACAAGATAACCCAAGTAGGTTATCAACTCGACACTAGCCACACTTTTCAAAAGCTAATGAAAAAAGATTTGAACACAAACGTGTTTATATTTATATACAGTATTTATATTTAATTGATCTTTATAGATTTGTAGATTCATATTTATTAAAAATACAATATTCAATTTTTGTGTCATAATTTTAACCTTTTGTATTATATCTCACAATGATAAATTGACTCTCATAATTGAATGTTTAGCTATCGTTTTTTTATCAAAGCATGATTTTTTTTCTTTTGTGGCTGAAATGGGCATCTATAAACAAATCATCTAGAAAGTTAATGATATAATTCTGAGAAACCATCTATCATGATTTATTTGCAGATGGCATTTGTTATATACACGGAAACAGTTTTCACTCTGAAATATTTACACTGAATGGTCAAGTGAAACATTAAAATACATATAAAATTTAGTGGAGAGTAGAAAAGACTGAATATACTGTATATATATTTACATAAAGCCCAAACAAACTAGAGAAAACACTAGCATCTATCCACATCAGTGCTCTTACTCTCTCAGAAAACATGATGACATTAGAGGAGAGATAGACAAATCAAAGGAGGGGAACAGAGTGCTGAAAAGATGACCTGCGGGTTGCTGTGGTAATTTTTCTCACTGCACACTGAGATGAAACATGGGATTGATTACTTAAACTACCCCTCTGAACTCGCAATCCTTGGGGTGTTTTTATTTTTCGACCCAAAATGATCTCAAAATTAAGAGTTTCAACCACAGACACTTTTTAGCAGAGCCAAAGAGATTATCCTCCAGATTTTGGCTCCATACTTGAAAGCTTTTTGGCTTTCTCTCTCGGCTCCTTTTCCTGCCCCTGTCTAAAAACTGCAGCCCCCTCCACCACAAACAAAGATCCACAGAGCCACGCAAACACATCTCAGAGTTGTATCTTCATGCTTTATGTAGAATTTTACAAAACCTATTTTAAAGTACTTAATAGGTTAAATGAATGATTCAAACAAGTTTTAAACTCTATTTGTAGTGTTTGTGACAGGCTTTCATTTATTAATGATAATAATTTTGACTCATTCCTGCAAAACAACAACAAAAACCCTCACGCATTTAAAATAAAAAGTTTATAGGTCAAGGAAGATTGGCTTACTTTACTGACTCTTGTTCGTTCTCGTTTAGCAAAGTAATCATTAAAATGTAACTAAATGTCAAAATCACTGTACATGTTCACATATGCAATATTTGATCATATTCCAAATTAGGATATGATTATGTATTCAAAGACAATTATGGAAAACGCAAATGATTAGTTAACTTCCTGAGTCTTTAGTTCATTTGTAACGTTACAGATGCAGTGAACGAATCACAGAATATACATCTGCACAACATGAAGCATGTTAAAGTTCTGTAGTAGATTTGAAACGCCCTTCAGAACTGCTTACTCTGTGGTTTATAAAATGTAAAAGGTGGTCTGTGTGAAAATGTGTGGTGTTTCTTTCTTTGTTGTCTCACACACACATACAGAATACAGAACGCAGCAGGTGGGCCAATGTGTGTGTTCTGTATTTGATGTGTTGTTGCCACATCATAAGACTGTGTGTGAGACTTCTGACCACAACACACTCACTTGGAGTTTGTGATCATTTGATGCTTTTTTGGAGAGCGTGTCTACCTGCTCTACCTCTGTTTAATATCCCATCATGCTCAGGAAATTGACAGGCCTCAACACCCCCTCTCATTCCCCATTCATAGACACACACACACACACACACACACACACACACACACACACACACACACACACACACACACATCCACACACACATATATATATATATATATATATATATATATATATATATATATATATATATATATATATATAAACTATTAAAATGACAAAGGAACAACTAAATTACAAAAAAAAAAATGAATACTGGAAAAATATAAAAATAAAAGATAATTCAAAATATTGATACTATAATAATATATAAACGGTTATAAACATAAACACTTGTTCAGACAAAATAAGCAGACAATTTTCTTTTTCTGCACTGATTTTGCACAAATAGATTGATAGACATTTTTTAAACATCGCAGAAATAGAATTACATTCTTTTTGGTAGCTCAATTATTTAATAAGTGAAAATGCAGAGGACAAGAGCTATAGAACTTTGTAAATAATATGTTTACCTAAACATTCCTAACTCATAATGGAATTCTACACAGCTTTCTTTGGCCTGGTCATGTTTTTATTCTATGTCCTTTTAATAATATTATCATTAAAACATTACAAAAACAATTTGCTATGAGTCCAGCTGGATGAGGAAAGTACTGCACATGTGAATTGATAGCACTGTTCATCCATGCTGCTCATATTTAATTACACAGAGTGTGAATATAGAGCACAACTTTCTCATTCTTCTTTAACTGCCATGTTTCCAACAATTTCCTTTCTTTTGTTCAACGTTCCACCTTTCTCTTTTGCAGAGGGTGAGGAAATTAAGAGCTTTAGAGCTGCTTGAGTATATCTTTCTAATATAGCTATATGTCCTTATGATCCTTTTGTCTAACTTCAAATCAGACATCTTAACATATGACTGTGTAATTTCTGTTATAGAATGAAATATCTTCATGTACTCATTAATACCTAATGCAAATGTTCTTCCGGGGTTAAGGACAACAAACTCAACAGCTTTATAATGAGGCTGTTCAATCACTTTCAATGGACCTCTGTTTTACACTAAGTGACAGACGGACACCAGATGTTAGAAACTTCCATCTATATGGACTTGATCATATCGTCCCTATTATTAAAAAGGACATTTTAATATGTTTGAATTGGTTCTTCTTTCGATGCAAGTAGCATCTGGTGTTTAGCAATGGAGCTGGATTGGTCTTACATGTTGACCGCATTAAATAATTCAGTTTTTTGTTCTTTGTTCAATGAGAAACATTCATGAGACTCTCATGTCAGTGTTAGTATTTGTTTAGTCATGTTCTGTGGCACTGTGTTTGGAAATTTGATTTAAACCTCTGACGACATCGAAGGTCTGAACAGGGGTGTCATGCACTTATTTTTAGACATATGAAAATTGAAAAGACATGACCAAATGCTAATTGACCAATTATTAAACAACTAACTAACTAAAAAGAGAAAGATGTGTACCAATTTTTCCAATCAAAATCCCATCCAGGTATATAATTTTAACAAATTATGTATTGTTATTATCTAACAAATTACATTTATATGCGTTCATTAAGTTATATAAAAAGCGACTACACACAAACTAAAAGTCAGCGTAGATACAAGTTCCACTAAATACAAAAAATTCCTAGTAAATTTCACAAATAATTACAAAGAAACATTAAATTAAACATGAAATTTTAAAGAAGAAAAACAGAAAAAGTATTTTTTCTTTAATACTTTCTCCATTAATATATATATATTTAATTATATATATATATATATATATATATATATATATATATATATATATATATATATATATTTTTTTTTTTTTTTTTTTACTTCAACAAAAACATTTTTACAATGTAGGGTACTTTGAAATTAATAATTTGATTTAATAATTAAAAAAATAATATAAATAAATAATATATAATTATTTAATTATTAATATTATATAATTTTAATTATTTATGTTTGTTATTAATTTAAAATGATTCATGCTAAATTTAATTATTGATTCATTAGTATTAATTCGTATAAATTGTATAAATACTTATGAGTTTTAATTTCCTCTCAGTTGACATTGAAAACGCACCTCTGTATGTTAAACTAATTTATAATTCTAGTTCTCATACAATTTACAGTTTGACAATGAACATCCAAATGGAATATAAAACCAGGGTGTGCTTCTGTTAGTATATGCTGGCAGTCAGTATCTACACCCCAGTCATTCCCAGAGTGCACTGCTTGAACTGACCGAACCTCAGCACTGCCATGGGTCTCCGACAGTCACGTTTAATCTTGATCGAGCTCTCTTTGTTTGTTATTTTTTGCCAGGGACTTCCAGGCTTGCCATGGAAACCTGATCTTACGTGGTTTCTGGTCTAATACATAGTCGAATATCACTAAAATAGTCCATTGCATGATAATTACAGAGGCCGCAAATCAGAGGTCCCTGTGATGTGGACAGCTAGCCAACCTCTAAGTGGTACAGCAGATCTCCCAAATATTAAACCACTACCTTGCTTTTCCGTCCTGGGCTATCTGTGTGTAGTGATGGGAAACACAGCGGGGTATCAGTGTGACTTTTGACTCTCGTCTGCTAATGGAGAAGCCAACAAGCCGACCCACACTCTTCCACAATTTAGCTCACTGAACATTTTTCATCCACACTGATGTGGGGAGAGAGAATTATTAGACTTACTGAAATATAATGGCTGGTTGTATCTGTACCATGTGCCAGGAACGGGGACCAAAACGTACTGTAACCTCTAACAATCATAACCGGAGAAGCACAGCCAACTAGTGGTTGCGTTTGAACTGAATTTAATGCCTGTGTGCGTCCGCAGATGTTGGCTGCAACGCTATGCTCTGTTGAGGACGAACTGTGACAGGAAAATTAATTTAGAATCTGTTGTGAGAATTTCCAGGCTAAAGTTAATAGCTTTGTTGCTATTTTGCTTCCATATTGTACATTTTCCCAGAGTTTGCAAAGAAGATGCGCTGTATTTTAGGCATCGCTGGTAAATGAAAAAAAAACATGAGAATCAGTTTCCCAGAATTTAGAGTAGATGACAGAATAGATCATCTACTTAAAGCCTTTTATATGATACTTGTTTATTTAAAGATATATACTTTAAGGCCAAAGGTTGAGAATACTACAGTTTCTTATATTTTTGATGCTTTTCAAAGACTTGATTTAAAGCTCAGCCACTTGACTGGCTTAACGGAACATAGCTGGAGCTTTATAGCATATAAAAATTGAGTGTTGTGACTATAAATCCTCATTTGTGGTTATAAAAGGATATCATGCCAGTATTTCGCCTTTTTCATTTTCAGAAACGTACTGGGATTTAACAAGTGTGCCTTCTTGAACATATGTTTATAGGCAAATGTATTTGTCCAAATATTTAGTCTGATTGTTCTGAATGAGGCAGAAAATCCATTGACTAGATAACTGATGAGATCTCACTGCATGTACAATGATGGCCTATTTACATTCTCTAATGTCCACCCTGATCTACTGTTTAACAAATCTTCTCTGTCAAGGGCGCACTTGAATGATGAAACAAAAGTAAACATCTGTTGCAGTCTGAGCACTTTAACTGGATTCTTCAATAGATTGTGAGGAGACATGTTGTTTTTACTTCTTTTTGGCTGCTTGCACCTGTTTTATTGTAAACGTACCATGCATAACATGGTATTTTGATATTAAATTTGAAGTTATTAGACATTTTTCCATCTCCGTGAACCACTTTTACAGCTGTAAACATGCTTTTTAAAAACATTTCCCAGACTTTGAAATACATTTCTAGTCAAAGAAATGCTTTGAGTTCAAGAAAAAAACACTTTAACAAAACTTCCAGTTCATTTTGGGTACGTTCTAGCAGTTGTGTGTTTCCTGTAAATCAGACCTATGACTTTGGTGTTGAGCTGGAAGAACAATTTTGATCGTTCTCAATAGCTTTTTTCCCTTCCATCCTAATTCTTAAAAACAGATGAGTGATCTCAATCTCATAAATAGATGATGACGTGTCCTTTTAGTTGACCTGTTTTGAGAGCCAAGTCACCATGCAGTCCAGCAGATGGGGGAGTTATCACGTTTTTAAAATGGTTCTTGACCCAAATCCAGCAGCATTTTAAATTTCATGTTGTTTTCCAGCGGCATGTGGTTCTCTCTAATGCACTTTTGATTGCTCCCGCAATACTACTACCTATCTCAAAATACCCAAATTTGGGTTTTCATTATTGGTAGTTGTCATTACATATTTAAATAATTAGTTGTCCATCTATTAAGTGAGTGCAAGCCACTCATTGCATGTTCACAAATAGACGTAAAAAGTAGAAATTAATGGTGAGGATTTTGACTGATCTCAGTTGCTTTTGAATCTGTTAAAATATTAATTCATAAGTGTTCATTGCAATAAGGAATATAATGTAGGTAGCATCCCATTGATTGACAACCATATAACATTCACTGCTCTAAATAGTCACCTTTCTGGTGATTCTGCAATTGGGAAACTCATATTTAAGGTAATAAATAAATACTAATATGATCTTTCAGATTGTGTTGCTGTGTTAATAAAAACTGTCATTAAAGTGTACTGTAGGCTACTAAGATGATAAAAACAGGCTTAGCATCACTGCAGTCAAGCCAAATAAGGATTTTAATTTAAAAAGTGTCCATGTGCAGGATGGAGAAAACTCTTAAGGCTGTCCAACACAAATATTCTTCATTGTCATTCAAGTTTTCCTGCTGAACAGATACTCACACCGAGACCTTCCGCATGTCTCACACATCCTTCCTGAAGTTCAGAGGCCAGGCACTACTGTCGGAAATGGATGAGCTGAATGATTTGGCCTCCTGCGTTGACAGAAGCTATAGCAGCACCATTTCCAACATTCTCTGGGTCGAAGGACAAACAACTTTATCACCGAGGCACAACAATCTCCATAACAATAAACAGGAAGCAGGTGAGATATCCATTTGCGTACTTTTTGGCACTTGACCTCCCTATCTTTCCATTTTTTGGTCGTTCGTCATTTAACTTGCCAAAGCTGAGAGAATGGCTGAGGTAGAGGATGACTTTAGCAATGCTGATTGCTTTTTCAGTAGACCTTAAAATCTTGTTTATGTGCCATAATGGCAAGAATAGGCCCATAGAAGGGGGGGAAATAAAGGCCCATGGATATAACCCCTGCGTGTGACCTTGCAGGACATTGTCGAGTCTGGATCTGCTTCTAACTGAGTTCTGTTTCACTCTTGGACTGATAAGAAACGATTAACGTAGATAAGAAAACAGCACAATAAGGGTGAAATTTCAGCGTATGATGCCAAAACTGTACAGAGTTCTCAGTGTTCACGATACAAACGTCCACATACTTGCTGACACACACAATCACTCACAAATGCATAATCACGGAACGCCTTCAATACACACACTTCTCACACACATACTATACTACTGTACATGCACAAACACGCACTCATACAGAATAATACACTAGTCCAAACTGTTATGCTTGTTCTAGTGTAATGTTGAATGACTAGGCAGAGTGCAGAGGAAAGGCCATGTGTTGTCCAGAGTTTCTTTCTTTCCCACGTTGCTTTTCACAGTTAGGGCACCGCAAGGAAGGAAGCTGACGTTGAGGTTTGTCGCCTGGGCAGAGGCGGCCATGTTGCTCTCCCCAAGCACAGTGCCGGGCATAAAATAACTCATGGGAAGTTCTCAGGATTTTTCACTTCCTGTTTTCAAAAAGGCCATTTTAAAGGACAATACAGGGCAGTAGAGTGATTTCAAAGACCTGCTTATGAAAGGCCCACTAATTTATTAAATTTTGTCTTGCAATACATATTATATGCATATATAGAACCTTTTAAAAGCAGGTCAGATAAACATTTGCATATTGAATGATTTCTGAAGGTCGTGACCCTAAGAATTGAAGCCGAAAATTACATTTCAAAATAATTTAAATTAGATACTGTTCTAATTGAATCTATATAAAAAATATTGTAGCAATATTTTACAATGTTATCATTTTTTTTTCTTCTTCAATAAATGCAGCTTTGAATGGTGTATATATAAAACTTAATAATAAAACCAATACTGCAAAACTTTAGCCACATGTGAAAAATCTCACCTCATTCAATCCTCAAACCAAAAATACCATAAAATATGAGGGGATAATCATAGCCATACAGCAGTTAAATACTTGTCCATCTATATTTCTGCATAGGGGTGAGAAAGGCAAGGCAAGGCACGTTTATTTATATAGCACATTTCATACACAATGGTAATTCAAAGTGCTTTACATAAAATAAAGAAAAAATAATAATAATAAAGAAAAATAATATCAAGAATAAAACAATCAATTTTAAAACTTTTAAAATTATAAAAAATTTGACTTATTTAAAATGAATTTAAAACATTTATAAAATGATTTTACATAAAATAAAATAAAAAAACTGAAAATATAGTGCAATCACTTTGGACATTGCACAGTGCTCATTCAATAAATGCACAGCTAAACAGATGAGTGTTAAGTCTAGTCTATTCCAACTGCGGGCGGCATAGTAACTAAAGGTGGACTCCCCTTGTTTAGAAACAGATACAAACCCAAAGTCAATGCACAAATATCCGCAGTGTAGTGTATCTTGGACTGACAGAATCTCCCACGAGTTTATCTTTAAGAGATCTGCAGTTTGAAAGCTGATGCTTAATAAAATCTATCAGTATCTGCACAATAGCACAAAGATGTTTACATTTTTAAAAATCGACACTGTCTGCGTCTATAAAAACACAAGCCTATGAAATCACACTTAACTGCTATTGTCTCTGGATTCAGAAGAGGCTACTTTTCATGCTTCACATAATGTTTATGCTTTCTGTCGTCTCAATTATATCTGTCTCCTTTGTTTCACTTTAGACCTTGAACATCTTCTCATGCTTAATACACAGCCCAGCCCTAATTACATCATCTTTCCCAAATTGTAAGCAATAAGAGAGAAAACAACTTCAAAGAAAAGCTCGTTGCTTTGAATTTGATTCAATTTATGCATATTCTCACACACATCCACACAAAATCACAATTTGCACAAAAGCTGGAAAGCCATCCTTTAGAACTCATCCGTTTTTCACTTGGAGATGATTTTATTAGCCAAGCCCACTCGAGTTGACAGATAAGACACAAATGTCTTTCTGATTTCTTTCCTGACATATAAGCATTACATTTTCATGACCTTGTGTTGAAATAAATCTATCAGGATTTGATGAAAAACAACTGTCAAAGACCGAATTTACTGAACTTGTCAAAAACGGTGAAACGCCAAGGTGTCACGGTAGGAAATCCAGTGTTTCCTCCGTGTCATGTTTTGTTATTGTTTTTGTACTTACGTTGTCTCCATGTGCTCGTTTAGTTGATTGTCATCACCTGGGTGTTGATTGTCTCGCTCCAGCTGATCGTCATCATACCTCTGCTACTTATACTCACCTCGCTCTCTCTCTGTTGTCAGATCCTCTCTTATGTCTCCATGCACTAGCTGGATTACCGTCCTCCGTGTTTGTGTGCTGGTTTGGATTCGTGTTGTCGTCCGCGTGTCAGTGTTCCGGTCTGTTCCTGGTTCCAACCATTGACCACCTTCACCTGCACCGCTGACTTCACCATCCCGCTCTTCTCACGCCACCGTAGACCTTCCTTGCCATTGCCAACACTCTGGACACTCTTTATCAATAAACAACATCTGATTGCCTGCAATTGCTTCCTCCTCTTTTATCTGTCGTTACAGTAGGATCTGACCATCATGGAAGCAGCAGGCGATCGCTCCCCATCTCATCTCGAAGAATTTCTACAACGAGCTGTGGGTCGTATGGATCGCCAAGACAAGGCGATAGATGAGATGGGTCGAGCCTTCCAAGCAATGGTGACGAGGGTGTCCGAGCTCGTTCTCCAGACGCAACAACAACAACAATCGTCACCCGCTGCGCCTCCCACGCCACCCACACCGCCGATCGTCTCCGGGGGGATTTCCCAGCCCGAACTACGCCTCCCCATCCCGGAGAAATATGCGGGTGAGCCAGAGTTCTGTCGATCATTTCTGTCTCATTGTTCTCTGCACTTCGCCCTGCAGCCCCGCACGTTCTACACCGAGGAAATGAAGGTGGCATTCGTCTTATCTCTACTTACGGGAAGGGCTGCCCTCTGGGGGACGGCGGTGTGGGAGAACCAAGACAGCTGCTGTGCCTCGTTCCACGCACTTTCGGAAGAGATGAGACGGGTCTTCGACCGCTCCGCCGCCGGGAGGGAAGCGGCTTGGCTTCTCACGGACCTACGTCAGGGGGAAAGGTCCGTTTCCGATTATTCGATTGAGTTCCGCACCCTGGCGGCGGAGTGTAAGTGGAACGAGGAGGCGCAGTGGGATCACTTCCTGCATGGGTTGGCTGACCGCATCCAACAGGAGATCCGCGCCGTCGAGCTCCCCACTTCTCTCAACAGTCTGATTGACCTAACCATCAGAGTGGAGAATCGACTCGATCAAGCCACCAGACGGAGGGGGAGAGCAGTTCTCGCGAACAGACCGGAGGCTCAGTATCAGCGCTCAGATGTTGCGGTCAGCCCACCGGGAGATCTTGAACCCATGCAGGTGGGGCGAGCTCGGCTCTCCCGGGAGGAGAGGATCAGGCGGAGATCCCTGGGACTATGTTTATACTGCGGCAGTCAAGAACATCACATCCAGCGTTGTCCGGTAAAAGGACCAAGCCCGATAGTAAGACGGAGGCTACTATCGGGTGGGATCTCTGCCAGAAAGACCTCATCTACATCGACACTCCTTCCGGTGAGTCTACGGTGGTCCACCCACGCACTCGAGCATCACGCCTTGTTGGATTCTGGGGCAGAGGGTAATTTCATGGACTTCCAGTTCGCTAGTAAGCTTAACATTCCTCTCACCTCCCTCAAACACCCCATTGCACCCTTTGCTCTCAATGGACACAGACTACCAGTCATCACTCAGACCACCTTACCTGTTTCCCTCACCACATCTGGCAATCATACTGAGGAGATATCATTTTACATTACGGACTCACCTCAATCCCCCATCGTTCTCGGTCACACCTGGCTTCAGAAACACAACCCCAGCATCAATTGGCGCCTTGGATCTGTGGTTAGCTGGAGCGAGGAATGTCATTTGTCTTGTCTTTTGTCTGCTGGTGTTAATGTTTCTGAGTCTGTGTTTCAGGGGGAAGCAGTGGATTTGGCTAGCGTGCCCGCGGAGTACCACGACCTGAAGGAGGTGTTCAGTAAGTCTCGTGCTGATTCTCTTCCTCCTCATCGTCCCTATGACTGTGCGATAGAGTTATTGCCAGGTACTTCTCCGCCTAAGGGCAAGTTATATTCTTTATCTGTTCCAGAGACGGCGGCCATGGAGAAATATATATCCAGTTCTCTAGCAACGGGGTTTATCCGCCCTTCCTCTTCTCCAGCGGGGGCGGGGTTCTTTTTTGTGGGAAAGAAGGACGGATCCTTGCGACCTTGCATTGACTACCGAGGGCTGAACAACATAACGGTAAAGAATACCTATCCTTTGCCGCTTATGTCTTCAGCTTTTGAGAGGTTGCAGGGAGCGTCCGTTTTCACTAAATTGGACTTACGTAATGCTTATCATTTGGTCCGCATCAGGGAGGGGGATGAGTGGAAGACTGCCTTTAACACCCCTAGAGGCCATTTTGAGTACTGCGTTATGCCGTTCGGGCTAACCAACTCGCCGGCAGTCTTTCAAGCACTCGTTAATGACGTGTTGCGAGACATGGTCGATCTGTTCATATATGTTTACCTGGATGACATATTGATTTTTTCTTCGTCTCTCCAGGAACACGTGCAACACGTACGACGAGTGCTTCTGCGGTTGCTAGAGAATGGATTGTTTGTCAAGGCGGAGAAATGCGTTTTTCATGCACAGTCTGTTTCTTTTCTAGGACACATCATTTCGACTGAGGGTGTTCGCATGGATCCTGAGAAGGTTAAGGCTGTGGTAAATTGGCCATCCCCAGAGTCTCGCAAGGCCCTGCAGAGATTTCTGGGGTTCGCCAATTTTTACCGGCGTTTCATTCGCAATTTCAGCCAACTAGCCGCTCCTCTGACCGCCTTGACCTCCCCTAGTTTGACGTTCAGGTGGTCAGACGCAGCTGAGGCTGCGTTTGCCAAACTGAAAAGCTGCTTTGTTTCAGCTCCCATTCTCGTCACCCCTGATCGCTCACGTCAATTCATAGTGGAGGTCGACGCGTCAGAGGTGGGGGTAGGAGCAGTGTTATCCCAACGCGCATCCTCAGACGGAAAGGTGCATCCGTGCGCGTATTATTCTCACCGTTTATCTCCTGCAGAAGTTAATTATGACATTGGCAATCGAGAGTTGTTGGCAGTCAAACTTGCACTGGAAGAATGGCGTCACTGGCTTGAGGGGTCGGGTGTACCTTTCATTGTATGGACGGACCATAAGAATCTCGAATACATTAGAACCGCCAAAAGACTTAACTCCAGGCAGGCTCGGTGGGCATTGTTTTTCGGTCGTTTCGATTTTACACTTTCTTACCGGCCGGGTTCCAAAAACATCAAACCCGATGCTTTATCCCGTCTTTTTGAGCGTTCCGATCGTACTGCTACTCCCGAGCCCATTTTACCGGGGACCATCATTATCTCCGCGCTCAGGTGGGAGGTCGAATCGAAGGTGTTGACCGCCTTAGAAGGGGTAACGCCCCCGGCTCGTTGCCCACCGAACCGATTGTTTGTGCCGGAGAGGTTACGGTCAGACGTTCTCCAGTGGGGTCATTGTTCCAGTGTTGCTTGTCACCCAGGGGTTAGTAGAACTAGATTTCTGGTCAAGCAACGATTTTGGTGGCCTGGTATGGCTCGTGACGTCCACGATTTCGTCTTGGCTTGTTCAGTTTGCGCTATTGGTAAGACTTCCAATCGACCTCCAGATGGGTTACTCTTACCGCTGTCTGTCCCTTCAAGACCCTGGTCCCACATTTCGCTAGATTTTATCACCGCCCTCCCGCCCTCTAAAGGCAATACGGTGATTTTAACCGTAGTGGACCGGTTCTCGAAGGCGACTCATTTTATTCCCTTGCCCAAATTACCTTCAGCCAAGGAAACAGCGGTAGCTGTCATTGACCACGTCTTCCGCATACATGGCCTCCCGACAGACGTGGTTTCTGACAGGGGTCCCCAATTTGTGTCCAAATTTTGGCGAGAATTTTGTAAATTGTTAGGAGCGACTGTTAGTCTTTCTTCCGGGTTCCATCCCCAGAGCAATGGTCAAACCGAACGAGCCAATCAGGATGTCGAGAGGGTTTTGCGATGTTTGGTCTCCAATAATCCTTCGTCCTGGTGTCAGCAACTCTCAGTTGTGGAGTACGCACACAATTCTTTGCCAGTGTCATCTACGGGCATGTCTCCATTTAAGTGTAGTTTAGGGTACCAACCACCTAATTTTGTCAGTACGGAATCCGAGGTTTCGGTCCCCTCCGCACACGCATTAGTCCAGAGGTGTCACCGCACCTGGACCAGAGCTCGCAGAGCTCTGCTCCAGGCTAGGTCGCGCACCAAGGCTAAGGCCGATCGCCACCGGTCGAAGCCTCCCCGTTACGTCGTCGGTCAAAGAGTGTGGCTTTCTACCCAGAATATTCCTATGCGGTCCGTTTCTAACAAACTTGCTCCCAAATTTATTGGCCCGTTTTCTATTACCAAGATTATTAATCCGGTTACCGTGCGTCTTAGCCTTCCTCCGGCGTACAGGAGGATTCATCCCGTGTTCCACGTCTCCAAAATTAAATCGGTGATTTCTTCCCGTCTTAATCCGCCTGCTCCGGTTCCCCCCCCGCCTCGTCTCGTTAATGGGGAAACCACCTATTTGGTTAATCGTATTCTGGACTCTAGACGGAGGGGACGCGGTTTTCAGTACTTGGTGGATTGGGAAGGTTACGGTCCGGAGGAGAGGAGCTGGGTTCCTGCTCGGGACATATTGGATCACCACCTTATAGATGATTACAATCTACAGGTAAAGCAGGCTGGGAACGTCAGGTGACGTCCTAGGGGAGAGGGTACTGTCACGGTAGGAAATCCAGTGTTTCCTCCGTGTCATGTTTTGTTATTGTTTTTGTACTTACGTTGTCTCCATGTGCTCGTTTAGTTGATTGTCATCACCTGGGTGTTGATTGTCTCGCTCCAGCTGATCGTCATCATACCTCTGCTACTTATACTCACCTCGCTCTCTCTCTGTTGTCAGATCCTCTCTTATGTCTCCATGCACTAGCTGGATTACCGTCCTCCGTGTTTGTGTGCTGGTTTGGATTCGTGTTGTCGTCCGCGTGTCAGTGTTCCGGTCTGTTCCTGGTTCCAACCATTGACCACCTTCACCTGCACCGCTGACTTCACCATCCCGCTCTTCTCACGCCACCGTAGACCTTCCTTGCCATTGCCAACACTCTGGACACTCTTTATCAATAAACAACATCTGATTGCCTGCAATTGCTTCCTCCTCTTTTATCTGTCGTTACACAAGGTTTCTGAAATGATCTAAATGTGCATATTAAATCCATTAATAGATTATGAGAATTAAATGATTACATGTGTGCTGAGGCTACAGCAGAAGCCTTGAGTTTGCTATATTTTGCCACACAAAAAATAAACTTGTACTCTGACTTCAGCTTAACATAATGGACTCTGATTGCCTTTATAATCCAAACTCTCTCAACTGTACAAAATAACTACACAGGCATCTTTTCTTCCCATTTTCCCCCTCTCCTAACACTATGAAGAATGACCTCACCCTTTAGGTTTTAGGAAATAAAGTGTGAACTCAATACATTTTCGGTTGAATGTTAATGCTGATCAGCAGATAACAGAATTACAAATTTATTTAGAGTTTCCTTTGTCAAATGTATAAATGTGGAGACATTAAAGATGGCTCTGTCCAAGCCAGAGAAAAAGTCTGTCAGGACAGCCAAACTCACCCTGTGTGAATGACGCTGGCACCTTAGACAGAAACCTTTATTAACTCTAAATGAGCCATAACCAAATGACCTCACAGTGATTGGACTCACCATAGCCGGGGAGATTACTTTTAAATTGAGTTTGTGTGTTTTAGTTTTACTGGGATTATGCATGAGCCTCCTTTGGCTAAATATGATTGCATCTATAGACATAAAATCAGAGATATAGCGAGCTTGATATCTGAAGGTTCTGAACAGATGCCAAGTGTGTCATCCACCTCTAAAGCTTCTCTGGGAATAAATGCTGAACCTTGTGGGAAGCCTCTCCCCAAACGCTTGCACACGAGAATCACAACGTCACCATCTGCTAACACTTAGGAGCGTGTATCGTGAGTTCTGCGGTAAAGTCTTTTTACAACAGAATGGCACTGCAAAGAAATTTACATATGCACGGGGAAGATGATTGAATGCTTGATTTCACCTCAAGGTTTATAAAGGACTTAAATATTTATGCGTAATATTCAGATTCTAACCCTGGGAAAAATGGAGAACAATGAATGTGATATTTACAGAGAGACTCAAAGATGAGAACACAAATTGTAGCTTTTCTATTTGAGGGTTTGAGTTGTTTAACATGGAAAGATTGTGCGCTCTTTTGCAGGTTTGTATTCAGGCAGCAACCCTTCTCCCTACTTAACGCTTGGGTGCAGCTGGAGGGGGTTGACCTGAAACCCTGGTTGATAAATGACCTTGCTGTCACACCGATTCTCCTGGTGCTGCCGTGCACTTGGACTCCATCGGTCTGCGGGGTGTACGCCCACACCTCCTAGACTACAAATAACGTCCAGCAAGGTATAGTAGACGTTTTTCATGTCCACTCAAAGACATTAAATAGTGAGGAATGCTAATTTATTCTAAATCTGAAACATGATCAGGGAAATGTAGGCATTGCCATTTATCTCATAAAAAGAACCCAGTCTTCTTAACCATTTTTTTGTACCCTCACAAGCCCAAACCTGAAATATGTTCCTTTTAATATTTTCCATCATATTACAAGCTGGGTATCATTAGCACATTCAGTAATATTATTAAAATGCCCTTTATTATTTACACTAAAAGCTGTTCCTTAAAAGTAACTAACTTTAATAATTATAATACATTCATACAAAACAATAATGAACATTTTTCGATTTAGATTTTTTCCTAACAGCCCTATAATTTTTTTAAAATCATAATTTCTATTTATACACTTATAATTGTGGAAATGTTGCTTTATTTATATATATATATATATATATATATATATATATATATATATATATATATATATACAATTTTAAAGTTTTTTATTTTTATAGAACAACACAGTAATGTGCCATATATTTCATTCAAAAGTAATTTAAACCATTATATGTTTTAGTTTAATTGGATTAATTTAGATGAATCACTTTAAATAAATTGCATAATATATGTAATTGTATACATTGTATAATTTGTTGAAATTATAGCCTATAAATTGTATCGATTTTAAGAATTTATATTAAATCACATTTATTAAATTTAATATTCGTAAATAATTTATATATACTTAGGCTATATTCAAATGCATGTACAAAAACACGAGTTACGTACACCACCAAACTACACATTGGACAAGGGTCTTGAATCTGGTTCTTTGTCTTCAAACCACTTCTCCAAGGTGGAGCATGGTGGCACTACAGTCTACAGGAACAAGTCTGGTCTTTTCCTCAGTCCTCTTTTTTTTCCTCTGCTCCCCCTTTTGTACCGCTCCCCACGTGTCGAATATATTAGCAAGCCAAATTAGGAGAGGCAGGGCCTGGTGTGGGTGTCTGATTTCACTCGCGGAGGTGCGGTGTATCCACAGAGCGTCCCGTCCATGCAGCATTGGATGCTGAGGTGACCGTTATCCGGAGGTGCGCGTTACTATTGAGACACCGAGGAGATCGAAAGATATTCTGCTCCTGTTTGGTGAATGGAATAGTGAATGCGGAGCCGCTCACACCTGAGGGCTAGGCTACTATTTACCGGTGGAAAGAAGGAGTATCTCCATTAGAATTCTATTTATTTCCCATGGATTTAATGCTGATGTATTAACCTCAAACAAAAACGATCTGGGAACGGGCTGGATACATCTGCATGCAAATTGGATTTGAGTGAAACAACGGATGCTCACAGACAATCGCGGAGCTCGTTCAGATGAATGTAAGAATCAATGTCGTTATCCTGTCGTTCTGTATGACTCAAGACAGTCTGCTTAACACAAATTCTGACATTTTTAGCGTTTGCTCAAGGAAAAACGCTGAAGTTCTGTATGATTTTAGAGATTTTAGCTTTACGGTGTGTGTTATTGATACGATTACTCCAATTCACATTTCCAATTCATTTCATTTCACATTTCTGCAAAACCAAGCGTTTCTTTGTGTGGGCGAGCAGTTTCATTCATTCTCTAAGGTTTATACCCTAAAGAAGTGATTGACTAGCCCATGGTCGTCTGTGTATTTCATGTCAGCTGGTTAAAGCATACCTGTGTGGATGCGTAAAAATTACCAAACGCAACGTTACGGACCTACACGAAACAATTTAAAAATCTAAACCAATTAAGTAAAATTATCTAGACCTACTTAATGTTTAGTTTGGCTAAATAATGAGCTGTGAATTCATTCTGTTAGATGCTTTTAGACAGTGTAGCTGTTTTTTTTTTTTTTTACTGATATTTTGTAAAATCCACGTTCAATAGACTATGTTTTCTTATTAAACCGTGGGTGAGTCCAATACCGTTCCCAACGTTTATCCCATCAGTATATGGACCTGGATCCCAGAGAGGGATCCCAGAGAGTCACATCTTCCCAAAGGAAGGAGGAGAGGGGTAGCTACTATTCCTCGCACGTAAAACTGAACCGTAAACGGACGAGCGGAGATCGGTTTCTTCTTGAGCGTGCGTTCTTTCCGAAATCAGTCTACTATTTTTAACAAGAGACATATGTTTGAGTTTTTGTAGGATTACAATTTTTTTGCTCGAGCTCTTTCATCGGTGACTGCGGCTATACCGGACGCTTATATAGTAGGCTATGTGTCTGCACGCAACGTGTAACTGCACGCGCCTCACTGCATCACGCACGGCATGCCTATTATTTAGGTCCCTCTTTCAAACTATAAAGGCTGTAATTAAGTATCATGAGCGTGCAGTTAAAAGAGAAGAGAGCAGTTTGCTCACTCATGTGTGAAAGGCATCTAACGCTGGAAGTGACAGAAGTGGCATTGAGGGATTGTGCACTTCACAAGCACAGGGAAGTGAATGCTGCAGATGTGTAGGCTATTTTATGACAGTATTACACATCTGTATGTGAATGCATGGACCCTGGCTTGTAGTTATTATAGTTTGTATTTCCCTTACTATCAAGAACTCTGCAATTTATTAGGGGCACCGCTGTTCTTTGGTGATTGATTCAAGACTGCACTTTTTTATGTCTAATTAAAAACGCAGCAAGGTCATTTTTCTTTGTCTATACAGTTAGTCCCGGTCTTCCTAATTTGATTGGTCTTTTCGATGCTGATCTTTTCAGTGATGCAAACATTGTCTGTTTGTGTGCTTTCCAGACAGACTGTATTATGTAGTAAGCTCTCTGAATTAGTGTTGGAGATTTTTCAGTGACTCTATTTGGAGGTTATATTGTTAGGCATGTAGGTGGCAGCAAACGGTTTTTATGAGACTGTGAATCATTCACTGAACAGATTTGTTAAAAACACTGATTCATTCAGCAACCAAAAAGTGCTGTGTTGCTTTGAGATGCAAATCAGTAAATTTTGCTTTGGTGAAGCAGAAATAAACAAAATAACTGGAAATACCAAAATTGAGGTTACTCTGTATAAACTTAAATATTATTGATTAAAAATGTTCTGTTCTATCAAATGAAAGTTCGAAACCATACGGTTTTGTTGCGCTGTTCGTCCTTCTGTGTGTAGAATTTAACGGACACTCTGTCAAAGTGTTCTTCATTGCAGTCTATTATGGCAGCAAAGATCGATGACCATAGGACATACTTCTGAATGGGAGAAACTACAACACGCAATATGGTGGAATAGTCCCGCCTTTTAAATGAAAAAGCCAGTTGGCAAAGTCATTGCATCACTGCAGCAGCCAGAAGATCCGGTTCCCATAGAAACCTGAGGCTAGACCATCCATGCAGAAAAATAGCCAGAAAAATTAGCTTTTAAATGCTATTTGAGCATAAGGAGCAACATTCATTGGACAGTTCATTACAGATTTTGTTGCTGATTTGAAATATGTAATCTAATAAGCAAGCAGTTTTTGAGATTTCAGGATGTCAGATGTCTCCATTCATTTTGATTGGACTTTGTCTAGTTTGAGCTGCCCAGAGGCATTGCAAATATGGCTACCAAGTGAACAGACTTTCATTGAAAGGGACTTTGACATTATGTTCTAAAGCATCATTGTTGGTCCCACTCAAACGGCAAGCTTTTAGGAGCGCTATTTGCATTGGAAGTAGCATCTGTTCATTGGACATTGGCCTGTCAATCATTGTATGTTTTGCACATTATGGTGATTGAACAATCTTTCGAATGGGTGGAGGTTTAGAACAATCTGTTATCCATATTACTGACAGGCGCTTCTAATTAAAAACATTGCTTTACAGGGAACATTTGTTCGATTGTCAGTGGACTCGTAATGTATTTCATTTGACATTTATAAGTGCGTTTCTTGCACAACGCTATATGTAAATATTGTAAAAGTACAGTTATGAGCTTTGTAAATTATATTCACATTTGTTCAGTAGCTGTTTTAGGGGCAACACTGCAGACAGACACATATTTTAGTGATATCTGATATCTGATTCCCCTCTCTCGAAAGTTATTGTCTAACATTGACTGAAAAAACAACAACGTATCTCTACATGTATTCAAGAACTGATCTAGTCTGTTGCACTAATATCCTATCAGTACCAAATGAAGTACAGAAGTGATCTTGGCTGCTCTGGAACCTCTTTTTGTCCTGCGTCAGATCTTAGCTGATGTCAGAAGCGCAGGGCACATGTGCGGCCTCAGCATGAGACGCACGTTATAAGGCAGTAAAAGAAAGACTTACCCAGTGAGGGGGAGTCTGTTCATACTGTTCCCCTTCAACACTTGGAAAGTGATCAGAGGCAACACATGGGGGGAGAGGAGCTGTTTGATTTAATTAGAATAAGCCAAGAGAATAGGGTGTGTGTTTCAGTTGGAGGGGGGTTTGAAACCATCTCCCACACATTGCTTGAGGATCATTACCGAAGCTTATGAACTTTGTATTTCATTGAATGATTGCTATTTGATATGAATGTGTATTTGCCACACTGAAACTCTAAGATTAGAGGTAAGTTCTGATGTCTTTGTTGGTCCAGGGGAAACCACAATTAATCTGTTTCCTGCAAACATTGCAGTCGGGAAGGAGAGAAATAGCCATTTTGCTGAGTGATTTGCCTGTCTAGATCTGAGATCTCAAGGGTGTATATCCATTTCTCTTTCCTTATGCTCTTAACTGAAGCCTTATAATCATCTCAGAATTGTTCTTTGGAGGAAACAGATTGCGTGCAATTTCATGCACTTGCCATATCTTACCAGAAAAAGCATTTATTTTCTGAAGTTATGGTTGGATGTGCCACAGGCCAATTCTTACTCCTCCCTGCTTTGAATGGATGACAGATATTCAATCTAGGCTTGTTGGAAATACGTGCCTCTACTTATAATTGTGCAAATCTAAAAATGTTCCTTTAAAATACAATTCACTGTAGTTTTCAACTGAAATGAACAAAAAAGACAGTACAATGGCAACAACTATTTTTTTTACTTTTTACACAAATTTTGTTTGGGCAGATAATTAATAAATAAAGACACAGTTCCTTGCACAATATTTAAAATATGTTTACACTGAAAAAATTGTTAAGACTGCATTTTGAAATAATTTTCATTCATAAATAATTGCAAGTTAATAACTATAAAGAAATGGGAAGTAACACGTTGAATTTAACATGAAATTTCATAAAACGTTATTTCATAAAAAGGATAAAAATTTAGTTTTCTTGTAAAATGTATTCCAGTGATCTTTTTTTTTGCTAAATATTTTTACAGTGTATTTTAGCACATGGTTTGTAAACTTATACATTTTGATGTTTGAATCACATAAGCAGCTCCATTTGTTTGGCTTTTCTGATCTAGTAAACTTGCTTGGTAGCTCACCTAGTAAAGCACTGAGATGTGGAAGACTCAGCAAAAGTTCAAAGACTAAATTGCATTTTCTTTCAGTTAGATTTAGGGTAGGATTCATTGAAGGGTGGTACATTATTTTCAAATACGTTAAAGCGTTAACCTTTTACCATCATTCACTGGACATTTCATTTCTTAAACTGCCACAATATGCTGAAAATGCTTAAAATTAAAAACGAATGTAGCCAGATTCACAGATTCATCTGTTTTGGCTAAACTGAACAATACTCCTGAAGCATTGTGAAATGTGCAGCTTAAGTAGTGTGATATCATTTTGCATAAATGTCGTCACAGGCATGTTATTCCAATGGGCCTGGATTGCAGATGTTATAAAAACAAGATTAACATTTCAAACTTCTTTAACACTCCAAGATAGGTAACAAAAAGCTCTGAGTACACGTTTTGTCTGCAAAATGTTCTGTTTTTAATTAGCTTACCTAAACGTCTCTATTGTTAGATTTTGGAAACGGCTCCCTGGCAACTTTGGTTACAGCCAAACCATTATATCTAAGTGCTCCAGATTGCGGCTTTTCTCCTGGGAAAGGCTTGTTTTTTTCCATCTATGAAGCTTGGTCTTGCTAAGTCATTTGACCAGGTGGTGATACCACATACCCCTTCAATGTACAGTATGTTTATTGAAATGCTACATATCATCTTTGTGTTTTAGTTTTTGTCTATGTGTGTGTGTTTTATATGAAACACTAATTAAACTCAGCTTAATACACCAAACCAAACTAGTGAGATGTGTACAGATCACTCAGAAGATTCTGAGTGCTTCACTCTACTTTCACCTGAACTGCTCATTCACTCAGTAATACTATCAGTGAATCATTGAGCGCTACATTGAGAATGCTCCAAATGGAGTGTTCAGTGCTCGGTCTGTTTCTAAAAGCTCTCGACAGCGTATTTATTAGCAAATTTCAGTGTGGTGGCACTTTGGCTTTGTGGCGTATTTGACCTCTCATGGCCAGTAATGGTAGCCATTCTCAAGCATCAGTACTGTCAAATGGACTGGAAACATGCGGGCTTGTAGATAAGGTCAGAGTTTGGACAAGTTAGTGTAAAATTCTACTGAGGCACAGTTCCTTTTCCTCAATAGAAAGGTACCACAGCCGATGGTGGCTTACTTTTGGGCATAGGCCTCTTTGTAATTCTAATTTGGACAAGCATTTAAGCATTAACCAGCCCATTAACATCTTAGATAGCTTGTATTGGTCACAAAATTTAGGGTCTGGCTGGGGTGCCTGGGGTCTGACAAAAATAAAAAACAAAATTACATTACATAAAATAATCCACCCAAATACAAAATATTTATTCTTTAGAATCTCAGAATGTTTTATATCAAGCGGTCGTAATACCCAGTTTAGTGTGTGTATGGTGGCACAGTGTGCTGTAACTTGGGAGACATGGGAACCTGAGATGTGGCATCTCAGTGTTCAACATTTGTTAAACAGTGCGTCACTGCTTATTAATAATTCAGAGATCTTGTCTCTCTCACCCACTCTCTTTTCCTGTTACATCTCATTCCTCGAGAAAGAGCACGTTGTACACCCAACCCTGATCATAACAGGGAAGACCGCAGGTTGTTTCATTTATTCACTGCAGCTTTTTCTTTTTTTAGAGCACCAAACAGTGTGCTTGGAAGGTAGTGGCAAAATAATTGTATTTTTATCTGTTAATGTAATTTTGTATAGGCCACATAATAAAATATTTATGTAGTTGATATATATGATTAATAATTTATTTTTTATATATTTTCTTTGAACTCTGAAAACAGTAAAAATCCTATATAGCCTTCACCAACTTATGAGGAAACCTGTGTGTCTGGGGTGTCTACCATGAGAAATGTCTCACCTGAACTTGTGGGGTCACTGCTTTAGCCCAAACCTTGTTATTTCTGGATTTTCCCCTGATTGGGGAAGGAAATTTGGAAACATTTCTACTCTTTCAATTTTTTTGCCACAGTGACAAACTCCATATTTCCAGTTACTTTCTTAGGAAACCTCATATCCTATTAAACCTGTGCCACAGAGAGACCATAAAAACCAAACTAGCATGTGCCTGTGTGGAGAGAAATGTCCGGAAAGCTACATTACAACATTTCTTTGGATTACATCATTGTTGTCCAAACTGGAGGACAAACTCTTCATTCACTTACCTGATGATGGAGGTTGTTTTTACTCGTGAGACCTTTCCTCATCCCATGTTAGCTGGGGTTTTTATCTTTTTCCTATGTAGTGAACTGGGGCTGGTAAACCTCCTGTGAACCAGTGGCAAATTCTCTAGAAGATATTTAGAGTTGGCATCGGCATCAACCTTGAACTCATTCTTGATGTCTTTAGCTGTTTTATTTAAGTGCACTGAGGGTCTTTACACACTGAAGAAATTAGTAGTAATTGCCCTCAGAAGTGTAATCTCGGTCTTCATTCAAACACGGTACAGATGACAGCTAAAGAGCGTGTGTTGGCTACCATGAGCTTAAAGAGTGAGTCACTGGTAAAGCACGCTGATAAGGGTTTTTATAGGACCTCGTAGCTTTAGGGTTGTACTAATGTACTATATGAATGGCTATCTTTGTAGAAAATTGAGCTTTACAAGTCTAGTGTAGTTTAATACCTTGACAGGGCATACAGATAGTCTCAGTAAGTGGTTCAGGATTTTACATTAGACGTTTTAATATTTGAAGCTTTTAAGGATTTGATATGTATAAAACTCTGTCTAAATCTGTTTTTAATTTACAAAAGGTAGAATATCTAAGAAGTTCTCCAAAAAATCAGTGAAATTTGGACTTTGTGGCAGTATTATAAAGCATTAACATTTGTACAATGCCAACACAAATACTTCATCCATTCTTTTTCTCTAATGGATGCTCAGGGAATTAGTTTTAGATACAGACGAATGATCCAACTGAAATGATCCTTCTTTGCTCATCTGTCACCTGGTTTTTCAGACTTAGCATAGCTCAACTGTCATAAAAACCAACTAAGCCAGTCTCATATCAGTCAGGATCTTCTACTAAGACCCGCCTGCCACCTTCACCGTTAAACCAACCAACTCCAGCCTCTTGACGACAGCTGGATGGCTAAAAGCAGAAAGCCCAAGGAGGTCTGGCACTGTGGTTGTCTAAATACTGAAAACTGAGCGGGAGTGAATTCCTTACCCATTTAGTCTGCGGAAACTGTGGCAACTGCTCATCCGTATTCAGTCATTTCAAACCCATCATAAGCATGGGTTTTGGTGAAAGATTTTCTCATTTGTCCTTCAAATAGCGCCAAGTTTCTTAAACTGATATATCCTACTCGTTGATGGTTTCTGCCTCATATTCATAGGTAATCATGAATGCATTCTCATGCCATTTTAATGTTTCTAAAAATCATAATAATAAGACTATCAGCAGTTTGAATGTTATGAAGAAGATTCTCAAATTCTTCTGTGGTCTGACATGATGCTGAGTTTGCCTTTGTGCCTATGTAGAAATGCTGTGTGGTGAATAAGACTGCCGGCCCCCCACAGGTTTTCCTCAGACGCCTCTGTCAATCACTCAGTCTGGCCCCTGTTTATTCTGTGCGATCCTGATGGAGAAACCGTCAGCTCCTCCAGCCCCCTAGACAACCTCTATATGCTATGTATTTTAATAAGCCGTTAAATATAGGAACGAGACACATTGTGTGGCAATGCATTGTGGGCCTCAATGACCTCAGAATCTGTTTAAATTGGCTCAAAGTGGCCCCCAAGTGCCTCACAATCTCTGCTGCTTTCATTAGACCCAACATTGGGCCGACCACACTTCACAAAAACACCTATAGGAGGTCTCCTGATCCTAGAACTGCAGGTTTGGGGTTTCAACCCCAGATAGAACTGATTTTTTATTTAATTTTTTGGATCCTTAATGATCACTAACCTATTATAAATCAGTTTCAACACAATCTGTGTGACTCCAATGAGATTTATATTACAGATCACTCAAGCAGTACTGATGATCATTGTGGTCTTTGTCCTGGATGTCCTTGGACATGTGATTTGTGTGTTAGTGTGACCTTTTACACATGACATGCTATGAATGTATCACATGTTAATGAAAGTCTAAGTTGATTAGGACAGACAGCATGGAGCCCTGCCGGTCAGCTGTGTTTGTGGGGTTAATCATTTGTAAATGCCAACCATTAGAGGCACCAAACCACTCAGAATTGTCCACACACACACACACACACACACACACACACACACACACACACACACACACACACACACACACACACACACACACACATTGGTTTAGGCTGTAGATGTATGTCTGTGTAGTGTTATCATTTGCAATAAAAGTTTTATTTTAAAAATGTTTTGGTCTTCTACCTCTTTCACAAAGCTGTTGACTCATTGTGGCCACTAGAGGGAGCCTGGTTGAACAGCTTTGCAATGAATGAAAACAATCATGTGGTTTCATCTGGAGGGCTTCTTCCTTGTTAAAAAATTACACTGAAGTCCAGATTCAATATTTATATTCTTCCTTCAGTGAGTTCTGTGCATCTCACTGGAGAACTCTTAAACCGAACTGACAAGGACAAATTGCATTTGTAAATCACTTATGTATAGAGACCACAATGGCCCACAGTGATGATCTGCCATCATTATGCATTGAGGTTTGGATAATACAGACTTTACCAACAGCAACTCTAGTCAGTGCAAGTGCAAAGACTCCTGAGGTTTGTTGCGTTTCCAGCCAAAGTAGTATAATTTCCTAATTGTGCTAGTGCACTTCTTCAGTGGCGTATAAAATATCATCCCAAGTCTGACCATCTGTAGCAGATTGCTTCACAGAGGATTCAGCCTTCACACATATGACAAGAGGAGAGATGCTTTCCAAACACATGCTCCAGACTCCTGTCTGGCCTTTTTGTCTGAGCATTATCATTCTCTCTGCTCGGAATTAGTGGCTAGGTTTTACTCTTTAATATGGTTTTAATAAAGATCAACTGCTTTAATGTTTTTTTGGGGTGGTTTTGGTTTGAACTGACTGTAATATTATGTGAACATCCAAACTCAACGTTTGTGTTGGGATTGTAGTGTCAAGGAAGAAGGCCTTATCCTGCCACCTGGGCCCCACTCTTACAAATATGAATGATTCTGTGCTACATGCCATTACTGTTGGTACCAAAGTCTCGTTAAGCCATATTTGTAATGTACGTAGCTATGTACAGTTATTCGAGGACAGCTGTTTATAATGATATTATAGGTACCCACTCGATCTGAATATGACTGGAAATAAAATATATTTTCCATTAGGAAGCAAATGACGATTAATTGCTCTTTTACGCAAAAACAATTTGCAAGATATGTCTATATTACTATATAATAGTCTTTTGATGTTTTATTCACTACATAACTGAAGCTGACTATCTGAATGTATCAAAGATAAGGCACGTTAGAATAATGGGAAAGAAATGCATGTGGAGTGTGTTTTGAAAAAGCGTAGTGTATGAATAAGAGCCTGTACAACATGTGAAAGCCGCTTACTTTTTACTGCCCTGACTGGGGAAACCTCTCCTTTCTGAAGCAAACGCACCTCTTTCTCATGCATTCCATCTGTCTGTGAGAGGCAGTGAGGGAACCGTAGATCTGCATTGGAATATATGTCATAATATTGTGCACTACTGTGTTAATGCCATTTTGACAGTCTGCTCTTCTCCTGTTTTGCAGGTGTAAAGAAACCTTGGCAAGATGACTCTGTTTAATGGCTTTGGGAAAAACACATGTGGACAGTTCCAGATGTGGGTATTCTGGAGGCTAAGGATGCTATTTGTGCTTTGCTTTTTAGTGGAACTGTTAACTGTAATTGTTGGAGGTGAGGGCACACCAGGTATTTTGGAGCTCCAGTTAGATGAGGAACAACCAGCGGGGACAATAGTGGGCGACATTAGTGCTGGTTTGCTACCTGGAGATACAGCTTCTCTATACTTCATCTCTGATCACGAAGGCACCAGCATCAGCAGTGATCTCCACATTGATGAAACCACAGGCATCATCAAGACTGCAAGGCGACTGGACCGAGAGGAAAGGGACCATTACAGTTTTATAGCAGTAACTATGACAGGTTTCACAGTCAAGGTCTCAATCACTGTAAATGATATCAACGACCATGCCCCGGCATTCCCCAAGAAGAAAGCCACTTTGAAGATCCCAGAGCAAACGGCGGTGGGAACTAAGTTTTCTCTTGAGCCAGCCACTGATGCGGATAAGGATCAGCTTACTGTACAAGGATATCAGATCAAAGAAGGCAATGTAGGACAAGTGTTCCGTCTCGAGACCAAAAGAGCAGCAAATAAAGTCCTTTACCTTGACTTGGTGGTCAATGGAGTCTTGGACCGAGAGAAGAGGTCCTCCTACTCCTTGGTTTTGGAGGCCTTTGATGGTGGATCTCCAAGGAAAACTGGTCAGATGACTCTTGATGTTTTGGTGCAGGATATCAATGACCATGCTCCGACTTTCAACCAGAGTCGCTACAATGCCATAATCTCTGAGAGCCTTCCTCAGGGAAGCAACATCCTGCAAGTTTTTGCAACAGATGCTGATGAAGGAGACAACGGTCTTGTGTTGTATGAGATAAACCGGCGACAGAGTGACCCAGACAACTACTTCGTCATCGACCCTCGCTCTGGAATCATTACGCTCAATAAGCTTCTAGACTATGAGGTGAGGAAGGTTCATGAGTTGGTCGTCCAAGCCAGAGATAATGCGAGCCATCCAGAGATCACCAATGCCTTTGTTACAATTCATGTGCGAGATTACAATGATAACCAGCCAACCATGACCATAATTTTTCTCAGTGAAGATGGCTCGCCCCAGATCTCAGAAGGTGCTCAGCCGGGCCAATACGTTGCAAGAATCTCTGTCTCAGATCCTGATTATGGCGAGTACTCCAATGTCAACGTGTCTCTTGAAGGAGGTGATGGGAAATTTGCCCTGACCACCAAAGACAGTATCATCTATCTCATCTATGTAGACCAGACTCTGGATCGGGAAGAGAGGGATTCTTATGAGCTTTGTGTCATGGCTACTGATTCTGGAACCCCACCGCTTCGTGCAGAGTCCTCGTTCACGATTCATGTCACCGATGTCAATGACAATCCGCCTCTCTTTGACCAACAGGCTTACAAGCAGACCATACCAGAAGTGGTCTACCCAGGTAGCTTTGTGCTGCAAGTGACTGCCAGGGACAAAGACCAAGGTCCCAATGGTGATGTCCGCTACAGCATCCTACCAGACAAGAAGACTCACGCCAGTTGGTTCACCATTGACCCCATCACAGGTATCATAACCACTGCTACCAAGCTGGATTATGAGATGGACCCAAAGCCAACTATCAAAGTAGTGGCCACTGATGGAGGACGACCGCCGTTATCCTCCACTGCTGTGGTAGAAATAGGCCTCCAGGATAGTAACGATAATGAGCCAGTGTTTGAAAGCAGCTTCTACAATGTTTCAATCAAGGAGAACACCTCAGCAGGGACCTGCTTCCTTGAGGTAGGAATGATTATGTTTTCCTTTTGTTTGTGTTTCTGTGATTATTTCTCTGATAATTCACGACCATGATTTTTTTTCAGGTTTTGCAGTGCTAAATGTAACTGAAACTTTTACTAGGGCTGGGTATCCATTTCAATTTACTTATTTTGATTATTGTCAATTATGATTTACCAGTGCTACCTTTGGCTATGACAGAAATAACTATTTTACATACCATTCGATATGTCTTGAAATATAATTTTAAAAGCATTGCATGTATTTGTTTTGGTTCTTTTATCTTGCTTGAAAAATTCATGGTTGTGGAGCATTGAAAATTTGTAATTTCACTCACCAAGACAATTTGTAATTATGACACACAATTAGCAGATGTTATCCTCTCACGGAGACTTGCAGAAAGAGTTGCTTAGCAGATGGTAAAATTGTGCTTGGTTGTTCTTTTGAAATGTTGGTTTAAGTCTGATACCATGATAATTGTTGCCACCATGTGGCAACTGGGCCAACTGTGTTCTCAAGCTGTTGTTACCCCTGTGGAAAAGAAATTAAAATTAGGGCATGTATTCTTTTTTCCTCCGTTTTCTTTTTTGCCAATAATAAGTAATTCCAGACTTCAAAGGACCTCCGTAATGTCCATTTTCAACAGAAGCATCTGTTAAAAAATACCCTCCAGAACAAACTCTGTTAGATAAATACTGGAATTCCACATTGTTGCTGGTTCATTTAACGTATATTTGGAAAGAGTTGCTGGTCAGTGTTTAATGGAATTTGTATGTGGGTTCACAGTATGGAGAAGAAGTAGGAGAGAGAGCGAAAAAGACAGACAGAGAAACAATAAGAGAAATAAGCTTTGCCACACACATAGAGGGATGTATAAAGACAGAAAATAGAAAGGAAGCTGGAAGTGAACAATAGAGACTACACAGTGAATCTTGGAAACAAAAGGACATTAGAAAGTCTATGAAACCAGAAGATATGAAAGTTTAGCAGAGAGCCATTTAATTAGGGCAAACAGCAGCACAGTTGGTTTTTCAGTACCCTTATACTGAAAACCATAAAATAACCATATTACTGGTCGGTTTCTCGGTAATATTTCCTTATGGTCTCATTGGACTAGGCTATGATAGTTTTTTTGGTATTTTGGCATGTGTACCACCAATGGTCACTGATTCTGATCCACTAAGTTACAGGACATTTTCTGCCCTGGGCATTATAGGCTTTAAGTTAATTACTGAAACATTATTTGTCCAATAAACATTTTCATACAACTGGAAACTTTGGAGTGGGCAGTAATTTATTATAAAACTTATGAGTGAATTCTCTAAAGAGAAGCAGAACTTCTCTTTAGAGAACATATTACAGCACAAGAAACATACATCTTTTTCGTGCACCACCTGCCATCTAGTTTACCCAGATCCTAAATGGATTAAAATTATACTATAACATTATTTCAGTGCAAACATGTCTCCTTTTTATGTATATTAGGATTATTTGTGCCTTTTCTTAGCACATTTTGCCTGGCAAAATTACAGTCGCACTATTACAGATGTTTGGGTAAATTTTTTGTTGACCATGGCTGTAGAAAATCATCACACAATAATAATTATATCCAAGATGGGGAATTCTTGGCTTGCCTTTTGTGTCTAAAGTTTGCATAATCCTTCCTGAGATATTATAGCAAAACACACAGCGATAAATGCATAATCTCTTAGTGAATGTTAATTAAAACACTAATTTTGTTAGTGTTTAATAAACAGGCATTTGTCTATTGGAAAGACTTTGATAAGTAGTCGTGAACGAGAGATTGTATATGATGAATGTATATTTTTAGTAGTTAAAAATTCAACCACTATCCCCCCAACACAAACAAAAAAAAGCCTGTTTAACTAAGCTTATCTATAGAATAGAATGGCGTATTATTTACACACTGCTGAAAGAGAAAACTGCCTTTTATTTATATTACGGTTTCCTTTCTTCTCCCGCGAGTAATTTCTCATGGAAGCAGTCTGCTCTACTTTTCTGTTCATTGTTCTGGCCATCCGACAGATTTTGTGATTAGGGCGTGCAAACCAATCCCTGTTCGGGACAGTCCCTATTATAGCGTGTTGGGATAAGACTGACCCTTCTGTATGTATTGGACTGAGGTCTCTCCACCCAATGTGCTCATATATCAACCTTTGGGCTATTCCATTAGAACCATTACACTTGTACTTTTACACTTATCTCAGAACAGATTTTTGTTTTCATCGAAGTGTAAGAAATTCCAAGCCAGTGTACGTTGTCCATCCATTACTAAAACCAAGGTCAGTTCCCTTATGTTCACATCTGATAATAAGTCTCTTACTTTTTGGTCTGATGCCTCTAAAGTGTCTTTTATAGGTGGTCTGGAACACATAAGTTTAACTCAGAACAAATGAGAGAGAAATGGACTTACACCCACTCAGGACAAAATATAGACAAACAAATCACCCAATGTCATCAAGAGCATATCATTCTTTCAGTATGTGCCTTGATTACTTTCACATTTGAGAGAATCTATAGTGTTTATGTTCTCTTTTCAGAGGAAGAAAGATCTTTTCCTGAGTCGTGCCTTGGCAGCTCAGGGTTAGGTCGAACTGGACAACTCTTCAGTGCCTAAAACAATTCATTTGTATCATATGGATTGTGTGCTACGTATTTCTTTTTGGCAGGGTAGAAAGTTTATGTTCACAGGTGCAGCTAGTGTTACATTCTCCACATTAAACTGCAGAAAACACTTTTCTTCACCTGTCGAACCAATTGTATGAACCATTGTGTTGAATGGGATTTTTGTCGTATAGACTAATCATGTTAAAAAAGGGCCTTGGAGAACATCTGGACTGATGCTTGTAGAGGAAGCTACCTGGGGAACTGCTTCCTGTAACACAAGACCAGCCCCCTGGTGGGGCCTGTTAAAAAGTGCCCCACCGGAAACGGGATCCAGACTGCGACTACCTACACATAGTCTGTGCCAGTCGGCAATAGAGCACACAAACCTTTTTTGTTGTCTGTAAATGGTGAGTTGTTTAAGTTAAAATTCATTTTGAATGCCCAGTAAACCCCTTTTACAAGCAAAACAATTAGTAAAGTCACTAAAACATATAAATGTTCGATTTTCAAATACAGGTTGAAATCTTGGTCCTGTGGACGTGGGGTGCCAGTATGCATAATTTATTTGAATTCTCACTCCTTATGGTGTGTGGCATCAGCCTTTTCTTCATTTCCTCTACTCAGTTTTTCCAGAATAAATTGCATTGTATTATCCAGTTTGGTTCCCTTCACCCTCTTGTAGTGAAATGCTTACTTTATCCTTGAAATGCTTACACTATCCAATTTCATATACTCCTCATTTCTTCCGTTTTATATATTTAGATGACCTTATTTGCAGTCTTCTACAGAATTAGAAAATTTATGATTTAATAATTAAATGTAGGCACAATTTTTTAGAAACAATTTAAATTAATATAAATATTTCAGACTTTATAGACATTTACATTTATGCATTTCTTCATTACATTTACCAGGTGCTTTTATCCAAACTAACAGAATATCGGAGCAATTCGTCAAGAGCCAACAATATCAATGCTAGGTTTATTAGATAAACTATATTAAGAAGCAAGCTAAAGATAAATAAGAACATTATTTTTATTAATTTACTTATTTTTATGTGCATAATTCATTTAAAACAAATTTTTAGTGTTTTAGTTTTACATTGATCTAAACAAAATTGTGTTAAGAGGTAATTCCTCAAAAAAAGAAATAATAATAATAATAATTAATTAAGTATTCCAGAGAGACCTTGACTCCTGATTTCGAATCTTCTCACGCCTCTACCATTCCTATATTTTCAATTCTGTTTGATTTTATCTCTCTATATTTTTCAGATTTCAGATTGTTTGCATTTCCTACTACTATTGTGGCTGTTCGACCTTCGCTCATTTGCGAGCCTGATCTACACTGCTGTTGTCTCAGGGTAAAGCAAGGCAGCTGTGGCTGTATCTGATGACATAGTGTTGAGACTGGCAAGCTCAAATGTTTCAGGGGCAGTGGTGCTGTTTAAGATCATCTAATTGAATTTCATGATGTGTTGAGATGACTATTACCATGTATGAATCCTTAGGGTCCAGAATGTTGCTATTGGAAAGTTGCTTCACGGGACAGCAGGTGGTTGATGACTTTAGAGGTGATGATTCCTTTGTGCGGTGAGGTCAGCATTTCGGATCATTTTCCCAGAGTGTCATATTTGATATAATAAGAGATAAAGATGAAAAACAGCGATGGCCAGTCATGATTGTAGGTAAGTAGAGGCCATCTGGACTTTTGCTGGAGATCCGGAATATTCTCATGAGATATTACATAATAATCGAGAAATCCAGCTTCAGTCAAGACACGAAGCTGTCATCTGAGAGAACAAACAAACACAGCAGTAACAGGATACACAAGTTTGTTTAGCATCTCAACAATGTAAATCTGCGAACACTTGTATTTTTCCACTGCTCATTTGTCTCCTCAGCATTACAATAATTCCTGTAACAAAATCTGAAATGTAGACAACCGCAATTTTCCACTGTTGTGTCTTGGTTTTTGTTATGTCTCACATGTATCATTCTTTGCGGTCAATAGCAGCAATTCTCAAAGTGTCAGGGGCGCCAGAGCATATCAGATGAGGCAAATGATGATAATTCGCCAAGTAAGAATAATTAAATACCATTTAAAACTTTAATAGAAGCAAACTCTTAATCTTAATGATGTTTCTCAGCCTAGTAGGCTATAACTCTGCCTCTGTGGACATGGTTTACCATGGAAGAAAACTATTTTGCCTGCCGTTAATAGATTATTCACCCAAAAATAATGTCACATGGACTATTTTAACAATGTCTTTACTACCTTTCTTGGCCTTTCACATGGTAGCTGCATTGTTGTCTATGCAAGTTCAGAAAGCTCTCAGACTTCAAATATTTTCTAGAAAATGTCAAGGTTTTTTTTTTTTTTTTTGCTATACTGTCATTTCTTTATTTGACTGCGTCATTCGCAGTGCTTACATGGGCTGTGTAGTTCATTGCTTAATAAAAGTTGTTAAGTACACAGTCTTAAACCTTTTGAGATCAGCAAAATTTTTAAGAATCCATATGGAGAAAATAAACATGAAAAACTTGAAAACAAGTCCATCTCAATAATATGGGGCGCACCATGCAGCTGTGATTAAGAATTAACCTTCATTCTTTTGCGGAGCACAAAAGATGACATTTTGAATGAATTATGGCCGAATCTTCACTTTTGGGTGCACTGTCCCTTTAAGCGTTTCTTCAACAAACACCCCTCAACCTCTTTCCCTCCTGCTAGCTGCTGTAGTTCAAATCTGCTTAGCAAGTTTACATCTCAGTGCTGCATGGGGGCAAAAATGTATCCTGTCAAAGAGCCTAATGATGCTCGAATAAAAGCAATTAGAGTTTAGTGAAAAGGAAATTAGGAGAGGCGACTAAAGATGGGTAATTACTCACAATCTGCCTTTATTTCACACAAACACTACTAACATTCAAATGCAATTCCAAGTCCTTTCCCCTCAATCTTTACTTCTATTTCAGACTACAGTCTCGTTCTTTCAATCTATAGTGTGTGTCCATCCTCCAAAATAAGCAGGCCTTTCCCTCCCTTTTTTAAGCCTTTTCCATCAAAGATAAGTGAAATTTAATTACAAGGCTACTGTGCGCACTAGACGCAGCCAGTAATAATACCTGCTGTATTGGTTTAATGAACAGGTTGAGGTGAACAGTCCATTAAAGCCAGCTGACCTATGCTTAGGTTGGATTAGAGCGTGAACCACAGCGTGGCAGTGGTAATCTATTCTTCTTTCGCTTGCTCCATCTCTACAGTCCTAAACAATTGCCTTTATAAGCCGACATGCCAATAAACAGGGCACATATACTCACAGTGCCATTAATTGTGGTCGCTCTAACCCATCCTTGCTTCGCAGACTGGCAGGCACCTAGATTATCCCTCCAACACACCCAGTAATCTTGCTGTCACCCCGGTGGTCTCTTCTCTGACCTCCATCCCACTCGGTTGATCCTCTGCCAGCTCGTCTTTGTGAAATCTCGCCACTTTTCTGCCACTCATTGAACCCTCTGGCCTTCACCCTCATTCGCAGGACTGTTATTTCCCTCCATGTGCTGCCATTACATAATGCCCTGTCAGTATTTTTAAGGTTTGTTTGCATTACTTTTAAGAGGCTGTACATTAACCTGAGGTTTTTGTTTGATGGGAAAGGGAGCTTACTGCATTTTTCCAAACCTCACGCTGAGTTGATTCATCTACCCTTGGCAGGGTTTGGGTAAACTTGTTTGAGTTGGCATCCAAGCGTGGCTCTGCGAGATTTAACTCTGTGGAAAAGACCTTCACTGCCGAGGAGAAAGATACGGAGGTGCTTCTACTCAAAATTCACTAATTGTGCCTGTTTTTTTTCCCCTCAAGCTGTCATATTCATGTGGAGTGACTTATAATCAAGGTCTTAGATCAATGCTTAAGTACTGATTTACATCCACTTGCAAAGCTTATTTTAGTGCTCTTCTTCAGAAAGCATATAAGCGTGAAAATGTTTAGAATATTCTTCCGTCATTTTTTCAGCTGATTAGATGTTTAAAGTATTTTTATTCTGTTGAAAATGGCTTTTTAATCCATTCATGGCCAAAACTGTTTTTGGCCCGTATGTATAGTTGTCTCAGTTTGCTCATTACTCTGTGACACAAATGTTACAATGTGTTTCTTATCCTACCATTCAAAGCGTTCTGAGTTGGCACGTCCCTTTCTTTTCCAGTCCACGTTTGTTTCAGATCAAGAAAATACCTTGGGCTGCAGAGCCTGGAAAAATAAGATCGTCGACCTCACGTCTCTGTAAGAGTGATCATACTTGTGCGGCACGCTTAAAAGTATTATAGTGGATATGGGAGAGAGTTTCAGTAGCTGTGTTCAGTCTGTGTGCGCCAGGCTTTATGTCTGCTGTCACTCATGGACTGGAAGGAAAGAGTCATTCATCTGAATTCATAATGCCTTTTCATATAATCAGCTCTTACTTACAATGCTAGTAAATGGGGCCAATTTAAGTAGAGTAGCTCTACCGTAGAGTCCTGCAACGGGTCGGGTACCCGCGGGGGTGTGTGTGTGTGTGTGTGTGTGGTCATTCTCAACATTTTACAGTTTTAAGGATTACATTGTCTTGGCAACAGAGTTGTAAAATTGGACATAACTTACTCCTAAGAAAATGTTAGTAAGTGATTTTCCACATTAATATCATGTTAACAAATGTATTGTTAATGTCTAATGTCTGTAATATAGAAATGGTGAGTGTTTTAATGCTTACAAAATGGCCCATTCACAAGTGGCTCATGACAAACCAGATTGTTTTTTTGTTTTTTTAAGAAAATAGTTTTTGTAATAAACAACATTATCCCTCAATTGCTTTTATTTGATCTTAACTTGCAATGAACCTGGAACAATCCTTTTAAATGATGGCTTTCTGTGGAAAATACTTTCGCCTTGCAGCTGTGGTGATAACGATTGTCTTCTACACTCCAGGTGATGATTTTGACCCTGGTTCAATGGCAATCTATGGTTTGCTGGACCATTCATCATTGTTCCAGTAGCACGCACTGCTCTGAGCTCAAGTGTTTTGCCTCAGGATGAGTTTACCCCTGGAATGCAGTGCTCTCGCTGCTTAGCGGATATGAGAGCGCTCCGTGATTGCAGTAGAATTTGACCGGATCATCTGGCTCAACCTGCTCCACCTGCAATCGGTGATCATTGACTTCTAATAAAGAGCCCTGCACCCCTCATAATGAGGTGGAGATGTTTCTTTCGCTCCATTTCTTCTAAAGATTGGGTAGATGGGCCAGTGCTGATCAAACAGAAATGCCCGATAAGATCTTTGGACTTGAATGTTCAATAAAAGCTCTCAGCTGTCTTGCAGAGAGGCTGTGCCATTATTGGACCATTTCCAACTAATCAATTCATATACAGGAATCAAACATGGATCATTCATATCCAGGTGCTGAAAAATAGCAGCAACATGTCCCTGGATAACCCTGAACCTGTGCCGACTGCCAGATGGTTGTGCCTGAACTGTTTAAGAGTGTATTATTCATCTTATGAGAGCTCTTATGAGTGGATACTACAGAGCAGCGTATTATGCAGTTAAAGGCAGCTGTTTAGGAGAGAAGATGAGTTTTGTTTTGGTTGGCTGTTTGCACTTTTGTATAGTTCGGCATATGCACTTACACATATAAATTACAACCCATTTATTGACATAGTTGAATGTGTGTGCTACAGCAACAAATAATGATAAATCAGGCAATCTGGGAGGCTTTCACTCGCAGTTCAGATGTTTCTGGGTCAATGACATTTAAGAGTGTCTGTGGTAAAGAAAAAGACAAATCCTTTATAAAATATAGTGTAGAACAAAAGCAGAATTCTCAGAAATGTACTGTGTGTATTCAGTTTGTTTTCAAATAACTATTAAAATATTAATGTTTCTAACGGTTTCACTTGCACGCTGAGTACGTTGGAGTGAATACATCTTAATATATATTTTATATATATATATAAATATAAATATAAATATAAATATATATATATATATATATATATATATATATATATATATATATATATATATATATATATATATATATATATATATATATATATATATACATATACATAGATACATACATACAGCATACTGTGTGTATGCATGTGTTAGAATAAGAGATAATGGAGATAGATGTCAGCATGTGGTGTGAGTTATTAGCAAGGAATTGTGCCAGTAGTCATGGTTACCATGACAATCCGACAGCGAGGAGGAGGGAGGTGGTGTGTGTCTGTGGTGTGATTGTGTGTGTGTGTTTGTGTCTGTAGGGTTTGTGTGTAGGGGGTAGTAATTTGCTTTCGGCTGATAGCCTGGTGGGCAATGGTCCCTTTTGTCCTTTTTTTAAACATTTCTATATTTTATGCTGTTTTAGGTGTGTGTGTGTGTGTGTGTGTGTGTGTGTGTGCAGGTCTGCAATGTCTGTCTGACCTACCCTCAAGGACATGAGAAGTGGACTATAATAAATTATAAGTGTGATCCTTTGGAAGTAAAACTTGTGGACAAACACACACACACACACACACACACACACACACAAATATCCCTTCGTTGTGGAAACAAAACCACTTTCTCACATCTGACATATCTTCTTGGATACTCTGCTATCTAGTAAACCACACACTCTTATCGGACTGCCTGAACCAGAGAATTACATGACAAAAGAGAGTAAAATGGAAGCAGACAGTCTGTGGGCAGTGAGCCATGCTGGTATCACACTGGTAAAGAATAACACCAGCTCTCCCCAGAGATCTCCTCTCTACCAGAACAAAGAGCCGTCCCTTCCTCCAGAGCTCCTTCAGTCGCACAGCCCACCTTTCCTCTGTCCATCATCTGTCTCTTCTGGTTTGACTGGTCATTTTAAAATGAAATGGCTCTTAAATTGATATTTGGCTCAAATTAAAGATTTAACCATGCATTTCTGCATTAAATTACCATTTTATGGTGTTTTATGGTCATATCTGGAAGGTTTTTTCATGTGGATATTCTTTTGTATGATGTGTTGAAATACATATTAGTCATAATTATGATTGATGTCATGTCATGGTACCTTGGTAGAGCTACAAGGGTGCACACATAAAATGAAGTTTATTTATTTTTTATTCGACTGAACCAATTCCCCCTCAAATTTACACTGGTTGGGTGTTTTGTGTGGTTGCATAAGTATCAGGCTGTGCATTTATACATGTAAATGTGCATGTCACTGAAATTATATAGGTCTAAAACAATGGTTTAATTGTTACTGTAGCTAATTATCACGTCTAATTATCATCATCTTGTTAAATTAAGATTCTGTAACTAAAGAGGAGCCATATGTATAATTAGCTTGAAGACAGAAATCTCTTGCAGATTCCATCAGTACCAAAGTCATATCAGAGAAGCTTTCTTTCATATCTGGATTAATGAAATAAATATTGATATGAGCTGAAATTATATGAAATGTGTCTTTATATATACATAGTAAATATACACAATACACACACAATAAATGAATGTCATACAGCGTGTGTGTATGTAAACTGTATATATAGATATATGTTAACACACACACACACACACACACACACACACAATATAAATCATTATTTTATACCAGTTGCCACTTTGTTGTCCAAGGTGTCAATATTAGTATTGGCATTTAAAACCAAAATTTGTCAACCACTTTTAACCAGAACATTTAACTTCACGCCTGTATATCCATGTTTTTGTAATGTCTTTATGCAATTCTCTCAGGTCATCATTCATAGCCCATAGACACTCTCTAGAGTCATTAACACTTGACTCCTGCATGCATTTTCTCTGTATCAAGGTCATATTAAAATAGGCCTGTGTTTCACCATCCTCAGAATGCTATTGTGTCTCATGATGTATCAGACCTTTGATTGTGGCTGTCATTTAATCACATAACATCCATTGAGTAATCAGGTTCCTTGTTAATTATTTTGGTTTCAGTGTTGGTTTTGTGTGACAGCACACACAAATCAAGATGTCTGTTCCTCTGTGGATCTCATCGAGTTTTGATCTGTAAGGCTGGCAGAGCGCAACGTCTGGGGTGATGTCTGCTGTCTACAAACCAGCATTGACTGAGTGGTTGAGGGACAGAAAAAGGGGAGGAAAAAGGACAATTAGCTAGGTTTAGCAACCTTGTTACTATGGTAATCGACAGCCATGGGATGGCAGGTGTGGGGAAAGAAACTGATGCAAGATTAGGACATCATCACAGGGTGACAGACATTACACTGACTAGAATTATTAGCCCTTTGTGGATGAATCCACAATCCATTTGTCACTATATGTTTATGGGTGCAATTGTTAGCCATTTCTTTGTTTATGAAATGTCATTTTATGTTTTTGATTGTTCATAATGATTCAAAACTGGTTATTCAGGCAACATCTACATCAACACCGCTCTGTGATTCTGCTTTGTGGCATAATCACAACCAATAGAAATTGTTTGACAAACTAAAGGAACCCATAAACCCATTTTTATTTGCCACAAGGGAAATTGGTCTTAATCTTCGGCAGCCTTATTTTCCCCCGTATGCAATCTACCAGAGGGTTCACTGTACCTCCTGCCACACAGATGCAAACCATTATGCACAGCTAAAGAGAGCAAATCACTTCACCACAACACTAAAAAGCACAATGAAGGCATGTAGACACTTTATGAGCAATACAAAGTCCTTGGCTTTCTGAAATCAAAGAAATCTGAGTTAACAATCGTTCTGAGAGCAAAGCGCCACATCTCTCCCACCCCACCCTGTCTCAGAGCTGTGAAGTGATCTAATACAAAGCTTTTGTCTGGGTGGATAATGATCAAACCAGACGGAGGGGATTTCTTGCAGGATTGGTCTGTGTTATATTTTTGCCCCTGACCTAATTAAAACTTGCACACTGTATGATCTGTGATGTGGTGTAACAGGAAAACCCAGTCTCCTGATGAAGAACATGACTTCCTTGCTTTCATCTGAATGCTTGGTTCTTTAAACAGCAGCCACTGAAGCTTCAGTTGGTTTGCAGGTGCTTTTTTTCTGTGCACAGCACAGACTGTGCTGACTGCATAGAGATGCAGAATATATTGGTACTAGGCCTATAATGTGGATGATGCAGATTTTATTTGATTATTTATTGGTTTGTACCAATATATTGGACATTTTATTGTACATGGCCATTGTAAATTCAATGGTAATCTGTAAACCACTAATAATTTTATATAAATGTAACACTGTTAAATGTACTCTTTAGCAGTATTCAAATTGAATATCCAATTAAACATATTATATTTCAGTCTTTTTGTTTATAATTTATTGAAAATATTTTTTAATTGAAACTCTCTCTCTCTCTCTCTCTCTCTCTCTCTCTCCCTCTCTCTATGTAAATATATAAAATACATTTAAATTAATAATAATATTTTTTATGTAAATTATATTAAAATATATATTGTATATATTTATATAATTATTATTTAATTATTATTCATTTAAATGATTATGTTTGGATTCACTTTTAATTTAAATAAATGTGTAGATTAAAATACATAAATGTGTAAAATAAAGAAACAAAATAACACCTCTTCTAAGCTTCAGTCTAGCAAGCTTAGAAATAATTCAAAAAGAAGGGAATGTAAAACTGTTGATTGCTAACATGTAAAGTATTAAGGAAAACTTTAATTAGTCTTTGATGTTTTTATCAACCTCTGCGTAATGGTTTCAGACATTTAGCTTTTTCTAATCTGAACAATGGTGCAAGGCTGATTCTAAATGGAGCGGTGGACGCCAGTGAAGTCAGATGGTGCCATAATTTCCAAACTGGATTACCTCATCTGTTAAAGGATCACTTCCTTTCTATGGAGATCTCAGAACAGGAAGCTAACACCTCATGCTGATCAGAGATATGCTGTCTGGACCACAGTGCTGTTTCGATGCTTATCAGCAATCGAAAAATTTGCATTCCTAATAGGAACATGCATTGTTGTACCACAAACAATATAATGAGCCAATTTCAGAGGTGAAGCTGGGAGCTCACCCCCATCTGGAGCGTGTTTGGTGGAAAAATATTTTTGTAGCTGTTTGAAATTTTAGAATTTGAGTGAATAAATTTTTTCCCGGCCTCCCTATAAAAGAAACCTGCACATGATTATTTAAAAAAAAAAATTACAGGCTGCCATTTTTATCTCACTTGCAAATGCATTTGTCACTGTTGTGCTGCAGGGGAGAGAAAAAGAGAAGAGAAGATGGGAAGAGAGGCTAGGAAGAAAAAAGGAATGAGGGGGGAACATAGTATAATCATTCATTTATCTTTGGTACTTCTAACCTCCTGGCTCTGCAGATAATTGTGTTGAACAAGGCGCAATGTGACTGCATCGTTAGACATTATTTTCACTCAGAACAAGCCCGAGACTTTATGCATTTCATTGATCTCATCTGTTTGCCGTGCGCATGCGCGGCTGCGCTCGACTAGCGAATAGAGAATCGCTGAAGCAAAAGCTCATGCACTTCTGACAGCAAAATGGAAATATTTCCATTGGTTTTTTAACATTTACAGATGGAGAATATACCTGTGCAATGTAAGTTATGCATTAAGGAAAACAGCACATCTCAAACACGTCTCTCAATCTCTGTCAGCCTCACACGCAGCCTTTCTGTCAGAGCTTCTAACGGGGCGAGCGCGTGCCGCTTTGAACTGAAACTATAAACTATAGGCTACTAGGAAAGAAATAAAACGCAGAAATTATTTAAATGCAAAACAAACACCACAAGCATCTATTGACTGACCACGAACAGGAAATAGGCCTATGACTTATTTGCTTCATATTTCGATTCGTTAATGGCTTGCGGTCTTAAGTTTTTGTTTTTTTACATTTTACAAATTAAATTTTGGGCTAAAAGTGCATTATAACGCAAACATTACTGAACATGTACCGAGTAAAATATTACTGAAAATTTATTAGTAATGCCTTACACTACTGCGTTACAGCAAAAAGTAATATATTACTGTAATGCATTACTTTTGTAATGCGTTACTCCCAACACTGAAATTAATACATGAATTAGATCGCAATGTTTAGGGTACATATAAATTAGGGATGCACAATGTTTGATTTTAGCCGATATCCGATATGACAATATTTTTCGAATAATTTTGGCAGATAGCCGATGCCAATATATGTTTCCTTTTGTTTTTAATAAACATTAAGTGTCTCCTGTGTGGAAATTATGTATATAAATATATATATATATATATATATATATATATATATATATATAAAACGTATTGGTTAGAAGTGTTTCTAAAGTTACTTTAATATACTTTAATAAAGTTGCTAAATTTTATCATGTTTGTGATTTTTTTTTTCATGTAAGCCATAGCTTTTGACCTTTAAATCAAAACAGAATCATGATTTTATGACATTGATACGGCTTCATTTATTTAAAAACACAAGTATCTTAATTAGACTTCATTACAAGTTGGCCAACAGTAACCACAAACTAAATAAAACGCACTACTGGACAGGCATTAGGACCCTGGGTAAAACCCGGACGCGTCATTCTGTTCATGCATTCTCAGATTAAATGCAGTGATTTCATTCAGTGAATTGAATCATCAGTCAGGCCACACTGTTGACATGATATTATCACTATCACACCATGAGCACACGTGAGCTGTTCATCTTATCGGCAAGGCATATCTGCATTTTTTTTTTTTAAATCGGCTGATGCCATTGTTTAAATTTTAAGCATTTATCGGCTGTTTCCTATAACGTTCCGATAATATTGTGCATCCCTGATATAAATAGTGCTTTCGGAATCCAGGGCTACCAAAATCTAGTTGTTCAGACAACCCCCTGACTTGTTGATTTTGAAAATGTTGTTTTGCTGTAGTTTTGAGAATTAGACCCAGTCCAAGGTCGCCTTGATGTTTTCCCGTGTGGTTTTAAATGCATCTCCGCTAGCTTAGGTCTCACAAAAGTGATGACAGCAGTATCAAGAGTTGTTAAAATGGGTTTAACCCTGAGCTCCTTTGGACCTTTGACCCCTGAAACTAAACTAGGCTTCTGCTGGTAGAGTGTAGAAAACTCATAAATGAATGCAATGGGAGCATCTTTTGCAAACTTGGAACTTTTTAAGTAGTAGTAACTGCTAACATAATATAGCAAGCATTAGTGCAATGATAGATCAGGCTGCTGAAGAACTTGGAAAATGGTGTAGTCACACACAATAGCCTGGTTCCCTAGAAACTGTTGTGCTTTCTTCAAACAGATTCCTGGAGGTCTTGAAAGAGTTGGTGAGGTAGCCATGATGAAGCAAAATTGTCTTCTGAATCATAGCCATCATAACTTGCCAGATTACATTAGTCAACAAGGAAACAGCACATCATCTCACATCTCTTTCTCCTTGAATTGCCTATTATATCCAAAACAATCCAGTCATTGAAAAAATCCAGACTGTTGCCGGCTGCTGTGAATCCTTGTGATATTCTTCTCACAAACCTCTCCTTCTCCAGTCTAAACAAGTCAGATCTACAGAGCCATTTGAGCTCTTTGATGTCACCGGGCACTTGTGATTTATTTTAGGCTGGGCTCTGAATAAAACTGCCCTGAATCGCAACATCCCTTAAGCACATAATGTCTCTGGAGGGAAATCTGGTCTCCGACATCACACATCTTGAAGTGTCGCTCAGTTCCTAACTGTGCAGCACACAAGGAACACCTGGATGTTCGCTGTGCTAACCACTTTCCGTCATGTAAACATCTCAACCTTTGTCTGAAAGTGTTCTGGTGGTTAAAGGACCCTCGTCATATGGTAACAATCTTTTCACAAGCTGTTCACATGCCACCAAAGTCATATTCATCCTAAACTGTCTTTGAAATATTAAGAGGGTGGACGGCTGCCCCGAGCGAAACGTTCCCCTAAAATGGAAAAATGCCACCCGACCTTTTTTTTAAAGTAATTAGTCTTCTATATTTATTTGTATAACAGACAACCAGGTCCATGGCAAATTTTATGTTTTATACATCAGACTCCCCATTTGTCTCATGGACGTGGGCTCCGACGGTTTAGATTGAGTGCGAGACTCAAGCCTAGAACGTTGCTCGGATCCCTGGGCGTCACTCCACAATAGTGCTATTTATTTCTCTTAAGTGGAATGGTTTAAGCAGAATTTGGTTTTATGTTGAATTGAAAAGAGAGACATTTGAAGCGTAATAGCGATTGTTCTGGTTTTGTGGGGTGATGTATGGAGTGAGGCTTCAATGTGTGGCAGAGCTTAATTTATGTGCCCTGTCTGGCGGTAACAATGTGAGCCTTAAAGACTTCCATCCCTCACTTTCCCTTCCAGTATCAGGGTTTAAAGATTAGGAGTATTACTCATCTGGGTATTCTAGCAAAACTCTTTCTTTCTGTGTTTATTTGTCTGTCAATTCTTTCTCTCTCTCTTATTCTTCCTCTGAACATACACTGTCTGCCTACATTTAAGCCAACACTTCATAGTTTTGGTTTTGCATCCAATGCTACTCCACATCTGGCTGTGAAGATGCTAGCAGTGGAAATGGAAGTTTTGAGCGGACCAACACCCCCCAGGGGATTGTGGGATGCTAAATGTTTCCCCTCAGCAGGAGGAAATGAGGAGTGTCTAAATAAAGCCAGTTTAAATTAATCATTGAGAACAGCATTGGGAGATTTAGCCCCTCTAAACCCCAGCAGACCAGACACAGGAGCACTATGGGTGCACAGGAGTCCAGACACTTTAAGGCTTCCTTTATCTACTGTATGTGAAATAAAAGTCTAGAGGGTTCTTGTTTCAACTCCAGATGATGGTTAGGTGTAAACGTATGTTTCCGTGCATTAGTCTCTGGTGAACTAATCTTGCCTAATTCTTGGCATGATGGGTGAAAGGCAAAATATATTTGCTTTTGTTGGAATATACGTTTGAAACATATGCTACAGTGATATTTACAGCACTGCAGTACAGCACTGTATGTATGTGCTGCCAAAACAGAGTCCTGGGATTTGAGTCTGGGACTATTTTAAGGTCAAACTGTGGCGATGTAGAGAAGCTTGGCAGCTAGGCATTATCAGGTCACTGTTGATTTAGGGGGAAACTGTTGGGTCTAGAGTTTTAACTTACCTGGTTGTGCACCAGCGGAAACATTCTCAGTCTCTAAATTGCAGTAATTTAACATTTTTAAATGTAATCTCAACATGGATATCCATTTTTCATATTGTACATTTATAACTTCTTTCTAGCATATAATACTATTGATTTTAGAATTTATCTTTCATTTATTTAAACAAAATCGCTCATTTATAAGTTAACGGCTGATTATCCGCGTATTGGTTTCAATATAATATAAAAACAAGATACCACTCGAGAGTTCTAAAAGGAAACATGTTTCCATGGTGTAAATGTTCAGACTTTCTGAAACCAGAACATTAGCTTTCGTTTCCATGGTGTGGATGTTTTACTGGCGTTGTTTTAGGAAGACAGATTGAAGGGATCTATACTGATCCGAAACGTTCTGGTTGAGTTGAGTTTGGCTCTGTCAGCCTGGACAGACCACAGCTTTCAAGGTAGGGAAAGAGAAACGATTCCAAGCAGTAACTGAGTATTTATGGAACAACCCTTTTCCTTAATGTAGTGAAGACTTTGTGTCTTTAGGCTTGGGATCATTTCTTGAGACTATCTAACCATGCAGCTCATATTGACCACGGTGGTCCGAAATCTGGAAGAGAGTGCTGAGTTACTCCATGACTCAATTACATGTCAGTCAACATAGTGGGAATGGAAGTTAATAATCCAAAACAGTGCCAGCAAACAGGATATGGATATTGTTATAAGTATACCAGATAAATCGCTACTCCTACCTGTCATTCACACACATATTTTGTTTTATGTCAGATACACAATAGCTTTGGATATGTGTTATTAACAGAAACATACCATGCCAATTATTGGCTCAAACGTAGAATGGAAAAGATGGCATAGCATTTTCATATTTCCTCATTTGGAAAATTATTCAAATCAGTCCAGTTTTTCATTCTATTTGCAGCAATCTGCAAAAAAAAAATACTGCCTTCAGGCTGGGCAAGGGCAGATGCCCAAAATCTGGGCAGTAATACTCAAGACATTTAGCAGCTGGCTAAAGTCTACCGGTTATAACTCTACCTGACAGCTTTATTCTATGGTCCTCTTTCATTTTTTCCCTTCACATCTCTCTTTTGCTCCACATACAGTCTTCATTGTCTCTTTTTTTGTCTGTCAGGTGTGATAGTTTCTTTGGCACGCCATTGTTGGTGCTCCTTTTAACCAGTTCCTCCACTCCTCCTCAGCCTTAACTCCTCTGAGTGAGAATGAGCCAGGCAGCTGTTTCAGTGGTGGAAATAAGTCTTTGAGATCTGCATGAAGGTGAGAAATGACTAAACGTTGTGCCTAGTTGCTTCCCAGAGGGACTATCGTCTTTAAACTGAACCCCGTGCTGGGAGAGTGGTCAGTTTCTTTAGCCACAGGGAGTGTCTATCTTGTTCGCTCTTTTTTTTCTCCCATTATTTCTTTTTCACGCATAAGAATACCATGACGGTTGAATGGATGGACTGAGCGTGACCATGGATTGTTGTTTTTTTTTCCTTCAGTTGTAACCTTAGAGCTAAAGTAGAGTAGATTACAAGAAAAAGACCCTGTCTGCTTCAGTGCTTAATCATAGTAAATCTGATTTGATTTCAAAGAGTTTTTACGGTGATTTACAATGCCTGTCACATCTTCTGTGAAGACACACTTTTAGGCTATATGGTTCTTAGCTTGTTTTGTTGTTGTTTCAAGATGTAGATTTTTACACCCAACAACGTATACAAATGTTTTGCTTACAAAACTACCAATAATGTTTACAATAAAAGCTGTTTTTTTTGTTTTGTTTCATTTCGTTTTGTTTTATTTTGTTTCATTTTGTTTTGTTTTGTTTTGTTTCACTATTCTGGAAGTGTACCCGCAAAATTTGTGTTTGATGAAAGATCTGAGGCATGTCACATCTTCTGCCAAATCAGTAAACAGGCTAAAACAGCTTTTAGCTTTAAACCATGTTTTCATAATGTCTACCTGATCTACTGATTGCTTTGAAAGCTGGATGATGAACAGTTTAATTCGCCTGTTATGCTTAAACTATTGCTAGACATATGTGAAATTTCTGTAATGAAACACACATGCTTAGTTTTGACCTTGCAGCTTTAAAGGGGCCGTGCATCTCATGAAGCCTCGTACTAAATGGTTGGACAGCATTTTTTATATTAAACAGATTTCTGCCACTTGAACCCAGCTGCTGACAGATCTGTACATGTGGATGGTTGGCTTATATTCATTGAGTGTAATATGCACATTCCTGCAATCATTTACTCACTCTCATATTTGTTCCAAATATGTATATGTTTCTTTCTTGTATTGGACAGGGCAGCTGTCACCCTGCCCTTCCCGGATTCTGTCACACGCTTAAACCCACCATACACACACCAGGTGGGGTGATCCCTGCCTCCAGCGCTCTGAACATTTGGACGAATGTTTAGTGTTAGTGCAACTGCTTTCTGCCTGGCTTGCTGAGCCAAAACAATTGACAGAATATTCAAATATAAGTGTAAATGTGTTTGAGAGGCTTCTTAGACCTATGTATACAATTGAAGTCAGGACATTTTACATTAGTTCTCCATCATGGCAACATCACGTAATGGGAAAATGTGCATTATTAACAACAATGATCTCACTCCAACATGCTCTTCATGCATCTGGTCCGTTGGTTAATTTGTTTTCTCTGGGATATTTGAGAAAATTGTTTTAATTGCTACCCTTAAACCTCCAACTTTAACCGCTGTTTCTCAGCTAAGCATGGCTTGAGAAAAGCATGCTAAATAGAAAGGGAATTGGGACGGGGTGATGGGGGACTCAGGGGCCCCTCTCCTGTTTCTCCAGAGAAGGTCTGTCTTGGCAGACATGTGTAAATATCTTTACATGTCTGTTTTATCAATCTGAGGCACTCCTCACGCGAGGCGCTGATTGGAGACCCAAGGCCATCAGTCAAGCCTGGATTTCAACAATTGGATTTCGCAAACAAGAGAGCCGGCGCTAAACACTATCACTCCTAAACGTCAGTTACTGGTATATATGCAGAGACCTGCAGCTTAAACATTACAAAGAAGTGAGAATAATCAAGACTCCTATATAAAATAATATAAAAATAATAGTTTAACTCCAGAAATCGATCACATGGGGTTTGGGTTTGATTTAGGGTTAAGTGTTTCACCTCTCAGGTCACGAAATGGTGAGAGATAGCAACTGAGCTCTTGCCTACTGATCGAATTACAATCACAGTTTCAAGGTCAAAGGTTATAGGTCAGAAAGTAAGCACAGGAATGCAAAACATTGCCAAAAGAGTCTGTAAAACTTACAACCACAAAATAGTTTTTGCATATTCTTTTTTTCTTTTCGCTACTTGGATGGAAACATAGCTAGTATTATGCTTATTTTTAACTGGTGAATTCATTGTTTATATTGATTTTTTTTTTTTTTTTCATTTAGTTTGTAAGAATAAAAAGTCATTTATTTTTGCAATGGATGGAAACAGCTAGTGATATGGTGATTTGTCACAGTTGAGATGACAACTAGGCTCTTGCCTACTGATCGAATTATACAATCACAGTTTCAAGGTCAGAGGTTAGAGGTCAGAAAGTGAGTTCAAGAATGCAAAACTTTGCCAAAATTCTATTTAACTTGAACCAATCAGCCACGAATCAACACCAAAGTCCTTCTTCTGCTTTAACCCTTTCAGTTAGAATGACAGTTATGCACGTTCTAGGGTCAGAAGTTGTTGTTCTTAAATGACTCGCTGCTGCTAACGTGTCTTTTAACATAGCTGATCCTAATAAGTTCCATTCTATCAGCACAATGCTGTCTAATTAGCCAAAGTGTGATGTGAAGGGAATGCCAAACAGTTTAACTGAGAATAGCAGAAGGAACTCAAGCCTGGTCTGAAATGAATCTGATTTTGTTGCTTGTTTATGGACAGCGTTCATGTGCAGATGGCGTCTGGAAGTGATCTCTGTTTTGAAACCCAAGATATGAGTTGTGGATTGCCATTGCTGTCCTGTTTTCTTTTATGTGCAGCGCTCATCTGCTTTTTTTTAAACCATCCTCTGTATGGCATCATTATCCCATAGCGAAGGTTTTGCTCTTTGAGCGGGGACCCATGAATCTTGGACGCGTCTTACAAGGAACAGCGCCGGGCTCAGCTGTCATAACTTTGTGACTAATGTAAACTGGAATGCCAGAGCTGAGCCGTAAGCGAGCGAAGCTGAGAAAAAAACAAAAAATAGAACAAAGGAAAAATTAAACAAACAGATGTAGAGAGAGACAGAGAGCATGTGAAAGCCGCCATCATCGGGCAGTCCCTGAAAATGAATCAAGACGTTTATGGCCCACATGAAATGGTTTAATTGAATTAATGTGGATGGTCATAAAAGGGTTCCTTGGTGTCTGTGCTGCTACTCTGAATGCATTTTAGCATATAAAGAATGTCTTCCGGCTGGTTTCAACATCATGCACTGTGAGAATGTTAGCTAGAGCAATCGTTTTGCTTTGCTAATTTCATGTTTTGAGAGCCATGGTAACCTAAATGCTGAGATGTAGGTTGTGACTTATAATTAGGCTCGAATTCTTGATTATACTTGGTCAGTCACAACATTCTGTCGGTCAGATTGTTTTTGCGATTAATAAACTACTATAACTGAGCATTTCACAGATTTCCGACAAAGCTATTCTAGTAATGTCTGTCATGAAAGTCAGCAGTCAGGTAATGATAGTCATTCAGTTTAATAATAACAATTTCAACAATTTCCCAATCCATAACAAACATGTACTATAGGTCAAAGAGTTTTTGAATGTATTGCATTTGATAAAACAGCTAAAGATATTTCCAATTCTGTTTTGCTACAATTTCCCCAGAAATCATGATTTTTTTTTTTTTTTTGTGAACACATAGGATCAAAATACAATACTATTTTAATTTATTATTATTATTTTTTTTTTTGCATTTTCCTTTTGGGTGGAAGCATATCTAGTTATATACTATTTTATCACTGTTTTATTTTATTTTATTTATGTATTTTTTCTGTTTGGGTGGAAGCATAGCTAGTAATATTTTAATGATACCAGTAATACTAGTGATATACTGTCACTGTTCTATTTTATTTATTATATTTAAAAATTTTATTTGTGCATTTCCTTTTTTTTTGCAACTTAAATGGGTGGTGTACTAATTTGTTATTTGTGACATTTTATATAATTTTTATATGCTTAGTTTAATTTTAATGAATTTAATTAGTTTCATATAATGAATTGAATTTTACTTAATTTAATGTAGATTTTATTTTTGCATATTCCTTTTTTGCTGCGACTTTGATGGAAACTGGTAGTGTTACTAATTTCTCAGTGTTTAACAGTTTGAAGTCGACCCAGTCAGCGGCCTCATTGTCTTTTTGGCTTCTCACCTTGAAACGGGCCTTGACTGCTGACAGTTCAGACATCTCGTGTGAGTGTGACACGACCTGGGAGGAAAATGAAAACCCATTTGATTGATTAAACCTCGTTGTTCCTAGAAAGAGCCCCTCTCAGACAAATACACAGTCCACTGACTCGTGTTCAAGCTTGAGTGTTCCCGTCACTTCTAATAGCTCCTTTTTTCTCCTCGTTTTACTGCCTCTGTGAAGGCACCTCATCAGCAGAAACCTGAAGAGCTGTGCTGAGCTGATGTCATTGATTTAGCACTTCGAAAACACATCCTTGATCAGCCGCTCGAGGTACCACGAGGATAGCGTTTCTTGTTTTTCATGGGGTTGTTTGCGTTGGTGTTGCGGTGGTGGGTTTTGGACTGAGGTGTTTGCTTGGAAAGTCATTCGAGGGCACATTTAACATCACGAAAACAAAGAAACCACAAATTGTCAAATGTAGAGAACTGTTATGAATGTTACACTATGGAAATGATGGCTTTGAGTGGTCTATAGTTTCCATCAATGGCTATATTGACCACATCACACGCTGATGTCATACATTCAATCACTCCTTTTTTAAAGATCTGCCGCCACATCCACCCTTTAACCCCCAGAAACCCATCTGAAGGAGGCCAGATGTGTTTTCAGCGCAAGCTGTGACGTGACTCTCGTCATTACCTGTAACACAAAGCACTGACTTTATTTGTCTCATCCATTTCTCAATTTGCAGCCTAAACCCACTGACCCTGATCTCCGCTCCCCTGAGAAACACCGCTTTGGGTGTTTTCAGTCCTGTGAAGGTTATTTCCCCTCTCTCCATGTCAACACCATTACACGAAGGGGAGGCCTGGACATAAGATCAGCAGTAGGGTAAACATACTCGAAACTGCAGACTCTCTGGAAGCCCGAAGAGCTAAACAAATAGACTATACTCTTTAACACACCATCCCAGCAGGCTCTGCGTCTGCTCACACGTCCATCAGTGTGCTTGAGTCTGTGTACAGCTTCATTTGTAAGCATGTATTAATCATCATGTGTGAATGTTTATAATACACAAATTCATCTCTTTATCGCTGCACCTATCATCGTGCTTGGATAAGCAAGTCTATAAACTGTTTGGAAAAGTACTCTGATGGTTTAACCTCATAGATTCTCTTCCCTCTTGGGAAAAAATGCCGTTTTGTTGGTTTGTCTGTCCACTATCAGTGCAGTCAGGCTTCAGCATCACTGAGGCAGCACATAATGCTGCTGATGGTATCTCTCTATGGCAACCGCTCGGGGGGGGGGGGGGGGGGGGGGTAACGGTCTCCCCGGGTACAGTTTCAGTCAAGTGCTTCAATAATTCATTGCTCTTCTTGAGCCAACGCTGAAGCATTCAAGAGGCCATAGATTTTGTGTCTTGAAAATGCAGAGGTGTTTTAAGGAATTACTATAATGGGCTTTGCCTTCACAACAGTCTGCTGCCAATTTCTTGTATGGGTGATTTCACTTGAAGGCCAAGATGATCTCATGCAGATTCTGATTGTTGTGTGTCTCTGGAGAGCCGAGAATGTTTAAAATGCTTGTCATAGTAAGGTGATTCTACTTGATGAAGTAGATGATTTGGACGGGTCACAAGAATTTACAGGACATTTGTGTTATGACAGCAACAGGCAAAACAACATCATATTTTATGCATATCCATCCAATGTGTGGGTGAATTTCCACATGCCCAGGTCATATTTCGCTTAAAAATAAAAAGGATATTCATTTTCTGATGGATGGATGGTTAGAATTATAAATAGTCTAAAATACCTTTTTGTACATTATAAAATATATAAAACTTTTTAAAATGTATTAAATACCATACTATTTTATATATATATATATATATATATATATATATATATATATATATATATATATATATATATATATTATATGTATAAAAATGTATTCTGTTTATTGCATTTAATATATAAATTTAAATTTATGTATTATATAAATTAAATATAAATACATATTTAATAAATGCTTTAAATTTAATAGTTTTATTATTATTTTTTATATATATATTTTTGTCTTTATTTCATTTTTTATATATTTATCAAAATGTATATACATTTACAAATAGTATCTATTTTTAGAGCTGTCAAAGTAATTAATTGCGATTAATCGCATCCAAAATAAAAGCTTGGGTTTACATAATATGTTTGTGTATTGTATATATTTATGTATATATAAATATACACACATATATGTATATATTTAAGAAATATAGTATTTATATATACTTAATGTACACAGTACACACACATATAATATGTAAAAAAAAAAAAACTAGTATTTTGTATGCGGTTAATTGCGATTAATCAATCTGGCAGTACTAATTTTTTTTATTTGATATGTAATTTGTTTATTTATAATAAAATGTATTTTGTAATTAGCATTTGGGGAGTAAATGTGCTTAATTGTCATTAAAATCACAATGCCAAAAATGATTTCAAAACATATTTTTCTTCAGATTTTTGTATTTTTTTGTCACACAAAAACAAGTATGTTCCTCATCAAGGTGCTGGCATTAACCTCTCAAACTCACATGCTTGAACTCTTCTGGAGGTGTGCGAACCCCATGTGCTGGTGATTAGGTACGAGTTTGCACTCCGACCGAGGGTGAAAGGGTCAAGTGTGCTGCAGGAGACATGGCTTAACTGCTGCATTCGTTCTGCTCGCCGGCAACTGATAAATCCAATAGCGCTGACCCTCAGCTAAAGTGATTGATTGGAATGCATCATGCTGCGTGAAGCGATCTTCCTTTGTAATGACATTCTAGAGTTCAATCCTTCACACTGATAGATGCATTTAAACATCAACAGGCTCCGTAGGCTTCTTGACACCGCAGGTATAGGAATGCCTTATATATATCAGTTTTGCTTATACTACAGTTTCACATCGCCCCTCTAATAAACTGTGTCAGATTCTTTTTCCTATTGCTCTTACATTGGTTGATGACCCAGCAGATTTCAACCCTGCAGCGTAAAGAGAGAAATTAGTTGTCGAGGTGCTGGAAAGGGAACCCTAAGGTCATATTGAAAGGCTGTGCTAGAACTGGAAGATATCTTTATAACATTCCAGTGACCTTAATCTCTCATTCTGGAAGCCATTACCTAAAATTACCTCAGTATCAAAGGGGTTTTTTCTCTTTTTTTGGTCTCCTGTCTGCTTTTCAGTGCTAACAGCTCTCCTCAGCCAGCATAGACGCAACACTGAAATTATCGCCTTTGGATCATCTCCGCTTAGTGCTCGGTTCAGTGATTTGAATCAAGTGCACAAACTCAAGTGGAAAGGAACAATGAGGCTGGTTAAGGAAATTAGGCAGGAAGAAGCAATGGTGCTTTTCCTGTTTTTGAAAGCCAAAAAAATCCTGTTGAACATATTCAAAATTTTAAGTTAAAGACAACTTGAAATCTGTATCGCAACACATTTACTTATGCAAAGTGATGTATTTCCAAATATATGCAGGCCTATATATAACAAGAAAAGGTCAAGGCACACATTAAAACACACTATTGTTCAAAAGTTGAAATGTAAAGGAACTTTCAGCACCATTACTCCATTCTTCAGTGTCACATGATCCTTCAGAAATCATATATACTGATTTGCTGGTTAATAAACATTTAGGATTATTATCAACATATCAATATATATATCATATAAACTGTCATACTTTCAGGATTCGTTTAAAAGTACAAAAGGACAGCATTGATTTACACAGAAATCTTTAACAACATTATAAATGTCTTTACTCTCACATTTGATCAATTTAATGTGTCACTGCTGAGTAAAAAATGTATCAACCTCAGACTATTAAAAGGTATTGTGTTAATCATCATCATCGCTGTTGTTTAGTCTTTAAAAAAATATTAATGCTCAAATTGGTTTGCGGTTTACTGATTATTTTAATGCCCCTTTAATAGACCTACTAAAGCAATTTCCCCAATTATTTCCATTTAAATTCTTTGTGAATCTACAAAGTATTTGATATTCACAGTTGCAAAAACACTTTTAAAGCTAACACTCCCAGTGCTGTTATAACTTGTTCAGTGAACTGCATTGCCACATGTTGCATTGATTACAGACATATTTAACTTTTTATGACACATGGCAGGATGTTACTTCAAAAAACACTGAGAAATACTGAGTTGAAAATTACAATTTGATAAGATTTTGATTTAATTTCAGGTAGCAATTATAACTTCTTAGTTGCAATCAAACAAGGAGACAAAGAAAACAGACGGCATTCTTTGTTTATTTGTGGTTTCGTGTCAGTTGTTTGATGTTCAGAGACAGTTCCTGTCATTCAAAGCAATGTGGTTTCTTCGCCAGCCTCCTCACATGGATGTAGTCAAAACAAGTTACTGAAATCATAACCATCAATCATCTCAGAGAAGCTGGCGAGGGCCAACACTGACACATAAGCAGCGTCCTAATATCATATTTACACTCTATCAAGAAATCAAAATGACAGACTTTTAGTTTGCCACTACATATTACTTGTTTTTGGATTTTCTGGTGTTTAGTTATCATCTCTGACTCATTCATGTATATCCTAGTGGCTTATCCAATCGAAATGACGCCCATTCATTGTAGTGACTGCCTGAGCACTTGGCAAGCTCACATGGAAGAAACCATAAAATGCCAAACCCAGAAAAGAACAGCCGTGCTGTATAAAACGTCCCTTCACCCACACAAAAAACGAGTTACACCGATTACATGTTGCTTTTATGCTGTAGTCTCAAGATTGTAAAATAATTTGCACGTTTAGGGAAGATTCACGTCTACTCTGTGAATCGAATCATGTGTGAAATTAGATATGAAAAGATCATTGTGGATTAAGACAATTTTAATGTAGTCTTAAAAGATAAATTACCCTTGGCTTGTATTTCAGTTTACTCTGTGAGCAATGGGTTGTTTGTTAGCATGGATGCTAACATTCAGCCTACTCAAACATAGCTGTTCCCAGTATCTTTTTATGATTTTTTTTTAGGAGAATAAAGCTTTGACACAGTAATCTCAAGCATATTGAGCCATGGTTGGCATGTATAGTGATTATTTTTACAGCAATGAACTAAGAAACATTGATATTTATTATGTTCTTGTAATACCAAGTTATGAGGAAAACTGACGTCAGGATACATTGTTTCTTCTGTTTTATGACACATGTCTTTGTATGGCAACCAACGTTGACAGTTTGCCACTCAGGTAATGTGCATTTTCCTCTGAAGTTTACTCTGTTTGTAACACATGAGCTCAGTGTTTCCTCATTGTTAAAATGAAATTTGTACGGAGCCGAACGTAATGTGAGCTACAGTATGTTAACTACAGCATTACAACAATGATTTTGCCATCTGCAGTGTTAGAACAGCAGAACAGCAGCTGTTCTTTGCTGCCAGGACAAGATGAAAAAAGAAGGCTTGTTGCATCACGAAATAGTTTAATCTACCGGTTATTAAAAATAGATTTCTGAGAAGATATAAGTGCAAAGTTAATGTCTTCTCGTGATAGTTAGAGCCCTGAAGAACCTTGAAAGAAGGAAAACAGCCTTGGTGCTGCAAATGAAGCCAGTATCTCATTATCAAAGCTTCCGTTCTCTCTCCACCAACAATAGACGCCTGTTTCCTACTTTATTACAGAATTTCCTCCAAGGTTGCTTTTTTTCCTTCTTCAACGTTTATGAAGTAGCACAGGTTTTTCTGAATTACTTGTTCCTTAGGTGTTGCTTTAAAGAGGAAAACACACATATATTATTAACTCATAACATGAAAACAAAAACAAATGTAAAGCTCATGGGTGAATTCACACCAGGTGGTAAACAAATTATATAATAAGTATTCTCATAGGTTCATAAAATTAAGGTTGAACCATAGATGTCACATGGACTATTTTAACGATGTCCTTACTAGCTTTCTGGGTCTTCATCGTGTCAGTTTTGCCACTATCTTTGGAGGGTCAGAAAGCTCTCGGATTTCATCAAAAATATCTTAATTTGTTCTGAAGATAACGAAAGGTTTTACAAGTTCGGAACGACATGAAGGTGAGTAATAATGAAAACATTTACATTTTTGGGTGAACCATTCCTTTAAACCGCATGCTGATCCAATGTTCATTATGTTGTTATGTAATGTTTAATTTTACCATTATTATGTATGGTTTTCTAGATAAAAGATGAAACCTACTATTTTCAGTGGAGATAAATATGGTCAGTTAATATTGACACCCCTAGAAAAAACGTCTACAGAATGCACAAACATCTAAGGCTGTTTTCAGGGCAGTGTCTGATTATGCTTATGTTGACCTGGAAGGAGGTGTGTGTGTGTGTGTGCGTGTATACATTTTGCCAGACAGACAGGAAAAGAGAGGTGGTAGAAGAGGTAGAGATATACACTGGGACGGAAATGGGAGAATGTTGCTTGGCGCCCCCACATTCCTCCAAGGACTCTCACAATCGTGCTCCACAGGTCCTGGTAAAACACTCGAGAGTGATAAGTGAAACTCTGACACACATGGGCAATGACTCACACTTAACAACTGGGTGTACAGACGAACTGGCACTGTTCTGCTCTACAGCCTGTGCTGCCCTCAAACTTCATGATTCTTGCTTGTGCCAGCACGACAAATCGCTTAACTGTTCTGTAGTGTCCAATATCACTGTTTATTTCCTATATACTGTAAATGTTACTCATTTTCAATTTTGTTGTCTTAATTCTGTGTAAACGTGTGTCTTTTCCCATATAAATCAAGACAAAGAGGTATTTTTTGGGGGGTGGGGGGCATTTTAACTCTGCTTTATGGATATGACTAATTCTTGACTAACTATTCAACATAACATTTTCAAGATCTAGCAAATATAAGCTTGATAAATGTCACTTGTTGCCACCAAATGAACCCAGTGCCCCACAAAGCTCTCATTTGGTTTTAACTTCAATATTCTTTTCTAATTGTTAGGAACATAATGAACTGTGCCAAACATGTAAAGCTGTTCGCTCCAAGTTGTTCAAGTGACGTTTGTAGGGTAGAATATTTTGGACTTTTGCAAAACTTGGACCATGGATTTGTTTATTGTTCCATGAGTGAATGATGAATAACTTAAGACTGTGATTCTGTCTCCGATAAGGAGAGGTCAGAGAGTTGCTTGGCCAAGGCTTCACATGAGCTTAAACTAATTTGATGTGTTGATCTGTTTATACCTTGACTGTTCATCTACAACACAAGCTGATAACGGACTGGGCCTGGCAAGAATATTGTACCTCATTAAGAGAGAATTATTCCCATAGTGCTTTATCAAAAATGTTTGGTACGACACCAAAAATTAAATAGCAATTTTGTGAAGAATATTTAAGTCATTATTTAATGAAAATATCACCCTCTTGCCATATTCAAATCCAATGCATCAAGTCGATAAAACTGCAGAATTGTATTGGTTTTATTGTGTAATATGTCTGCTCATTTTTAATACATGAAAATTCTAACAAGATACAACAACTACAGCATTAGAATGTGCAAGAGAGTGTATTTTGTGTGTTCAACAAGTAATTCTGTAACTAGTTCGCATAAGCAACCCAACTAATATGACATTTACAAAAAAAGCATGATTTGTTTGATAGTTGTATTTGATCGCAGAGACCGATTAAAGGCAGAGCTGTGTCAAAATGTGCAAAATATAGTAAAAAAAGTGTTCTAGTATGTGTGTCTGCGTGCATGTGTTTAGAAAGAGAAGATGGCTGGGGTTATTAACTAACCTCATGCACACAGAGGCCATTGTGCGCTCTGGATTTGGTGGCTAACCCAATCTGACGGCCCGGTTTAGAATAGGCCTGCAGGGAACCAAGTGTTTAAGGTATAAATTTACAAGGCTGTGTTGTTTCTTCATCCCGTGCTAGTCCTAGGAGGGAGATGGTGAAGACTCCCCTCCACACCCCCCCAGTCTCCTCAATCTCACATCCACTGCAGTAAATGTAAAAGTTGTGAAGTTTACAGAAGTTGGCAGCTATTTCCTCAACATTGTTTTATTTGACCGTAGCAACATGAGAACTTGTCATTCAGAGTTATAATACTGTTGAGGTATATCACTTTGGGCGATTGATATTGATATCAATGAATCGACTTGTGGAATGTGCTCACATTTGTTTTCTTCAAAGGATGGAGGTGTTTTGACCCCCACATGTTCTGTCAATCCCAGGACATTAATTAAACGTGCATTCTTGTTGTCACCCTGCTCCTGAGGTCAACAGGTCAGACTCCGTAACTGGTTGGTATGAAGCTGTGCATCTTCAATTTCATAAACTATAAAGCTGTGGGGTTTTAAAGATGTTCTGGGTAACTTCATCCTTCAAGTTAGTAATCTCTGCACCTGTTTACGTGGCTAACACTCAGAGTTAAGACAACTTAACCAGTTTTGCGAATAATAAAAAAAAAAATGATTGATTGGAAAGAGTTCTATTACCCTTGATAAGGAGTTTTTTCTTTGTTTCATGAACAATAATGAAAGAAAATAAAAAGTTTTTTTTTTTTTGGTTTATTGAAATAAAGTAAAATACCCTAAATCTGAGTAGGTTTGGCTTAAATTAACTTGCCCAAGAAATTAATGTTTGAACATAATTTACAAAAAGGAATTTGCCAAATTGGCTAGGGGTTTGACCCGATTTTACCCGCCACAGCTGATTTTTATCCACATTTGGCAGGATGGTGGGTGTTAAATTCAAACCCTGATCGCATCATTACTAAAGCAGAAAGAAGAAAGAACATTAGGGTGTCTCATCACGACTTTTCTTGCTCACATGCGTTTTCGCTGCCTTTTATCTCGCACCCAGTGCTGAGCTGAGCTGAACATGACCTGGCGATGGACTGCCAGCTAAGCTTGATTAGAGGATCTCTGTCTCTTATCTGGGGACTCTGTAGGAAAAAGAGAGATGACAGGAGACAAAGAGAGAATGTAAAGAATTGGCTAGCAGTAATGTCATTGTAGAGGTCAGGAACATTTCAGAGAGGAGAACCATTCTTCCTGAATCAGAAGAGAAATAACTTGTTACATACATTAGCTTGATTATGAATGAAATCATCCAAGTGGAATTCACAGCCGTGAGTTATGAACATGCTGAGCAACACTCACAGATACTCCCAAAGGGTCATCCTAGGCTGAAATACGTGCAGTTTGGGAGTCAATGAAGTGACAGACGGAACTTTCAATTCCGGGAGTTTTCCTGGGACAGGAAAAGAGGTTCACTGAACGTACGGAACAGAGACTCTTGGACTCTTGGAAGGAAGCATTCATTTAAAACATGCCGCTTTGTCTTGTGCTTTTAAGCAAAATATTAAGGAGATGCAGAGCTGTTCCCAGTCACGGTAGCTTTTTTTTTACAGACGGAACTCAGAACCAAACAGTCATAACATGCAGTTTTGAACAATACCACTAGAGCCAATTCTTATTGCTGTTTTTTTTGTACTTGGCCTATGTATTGGCAGAGGATTTGGACTATGAGTGCAGATTTTGTTATGCCTTTTACAACCATTTATTTAGTTTTGCAGCAAGATTTAAGAAGTATGAAACAAATGCAATATGTACAGTATATCACTGGATAAGAACACATGGTGATAAATAAATATATATTTATTAATTTATCTTGAACTACAGAGTATGTTCAGACAGCCCTCCGAAATACTAAAGTGTTGCACTAAAAGGTCAAGCTGATCTGTTCAGAGCCCACCCTGAAACCCAAATCCACTTTAGAGGACTTTGATCAGCTAAACACCTTCCTGCTAACCCTGTTTGACTGCACATATCATGTGATGATGAGAGCTTTGCACCCTAACTAGAAGTCTTTTATTTAGCTGGCAGCTCAGAGGCACAGTGATTCAAAGATAATCTCATCATCCTCGGCTTATATTGGCACACACAACTCTCTCTCATTTTTCCAAAACACACTCCTTAACTCCTTGTTTGCCTCCCATGTGTGGGAATGTGTGAGAGAGAGAGCGTCGATCCGTGCACATCTCCTACCTCGCTCACATGTCATCTCCTCTGTGTGTCAGTGATGGATCTATAGTAACGGGTTCGATTTAACCGGCTGTGGGGACCCAACAGGTGTGAGAAACAAACATCCATCCAGCGTAGGTCCCGTCCCGGGAGGTGACTGCAGAGGGGTCCGTTATGTCTACATGGTTTGATGTGACGGTTGGCTCTGTTTGCAGTGTTGTAACAGATGTGTTTTGTTATAATGGGACTCATAAAGCAACAGTTTTGGGAAAGGTTTAATTCTGAAATAATGTAGTTTTGTGTGAAGAGAGACTTGAGCATGAAGAGGGTTTTATTTCCTTTGGAAAGGACACGGGCAGCACTAACGCAGATGAGAGCAGGGGCTAGAAGGACAGCTTTAATCGAAACAATGGTAGTTATATTGGCAGATTTTCCTGCCTGTCATACCACAAATATGGCAGTTAAATGGCAAGAAGCAATTTAAATCTGTGAGGGGTTTATTGGTGCGGAATTGTGGGTGTGATGTACTGAGATGGTGTCTTTGGAGTTAATCATAAATGTAAGGAAACAGACAGCGTGAGAGCCTCAAAGGCATCTCTTATAATCGAGGTCATGATGATGTCATGCTCCTCATCTCTTTCATGAGACACTGACTTCATAGACAGTCTACAGCTGGAGAATTTAGGAGCTCCACTCTCCTCTCCAACTTCCATTTTCCTTCTTTGGTGAATCTAATGAAAAAATGAACTGGTGTTTAATAAAAAGTCATCCCTTTTAAGCATTATTAATAGACCATTTAAATCACAATAATGAGCCTAATACAACTAATAAGCACACAAGCACACGCATAAAACTTGCCACAGTGCCCAGCATAAGTAATGATTATGAATGTGTTAGGGAGAAACAGTAAGGAGACTGCGTTATCATTTTAATAATTTGATAAATTAGTGTTTTTTTGTTTTTAGCTTAAGTCAGGTGATAAAGTCCACGACACTGACTCATCATCTCCACAGTAGTGATGCGCCTGTATGAATGTTTCATACGGATCACATAATCTGAGAATATTTGTTTTCCATTGGAACTGGTTCGTTTGAAAATAGACATTTCACTATCTATAGACATATTTTAGATATACACAGAGTTCCGTGCTCAAGTTCACAGACCAAGATGCAAGAAAGCGCATCCTGCTTGCTTTCATTATTTTACAAAAGCGCAATGTTTTGTTGTTATTGTGAGTGCAAACAAATAAACCTAGTGTCTTTACAGATTCAAAAGGTGTATTACTTTTATCTGTATGAGCAAAAATGGTGGAGCAGCTATTTGAGGAGCAAATAACTGCTCCAGCGTCTCCATTTGTCGTGCAGCGAGTGCGCTACTATTCAGCTTCCACATTTAATACAGACACAAAAGCTCACATATTTCTAGATTAACATTAGATTGAACAGCTATGTAAAGTTGCTAATACTTACATACATCAGATGATAAGTCATATTTGAGGTTGATTATTGATAGGCGAGCATTTAGATACCCTGCCTGATGTACTGTATTACTATAGACTAGCCATTAACGGTATCTATCCATCATAAACTGTGTGACTTTGCCAGTGGATTTTTTTTCTGCGACTAAGCAACTAATAACATTTTGGTCAACCAAGCCTCTTCTAGCCGACTAACGATTAGTCGACTATTAGGGGGATGCTCTAGTATAATTAAACTGTAACAAGGACACGTTAAAATAAAGTGTAACCTTGTATTTTTTATTTTTTATATTCTTTAATATATATATATATATATATATATATATATATATATATATATATATATATATATATATATATATATATATTAAAGAATATAAAAAATCTCAAACATTTAATTTATATTTAAAGAAAACATTAAGATATGAATAATTTTTTACAAATATATATATTTTAACCAAATGCATTGAAAAAGGTAACTTTAAATTTCTCTGTGGTTGTTTTAGCGTTTGCTGTAAACCCATTTGTTTGGTAATAAAAGTTGGCAGTGGATGCAAGGTTTTGTGGTTTGGTCCTCAAGAGATGATCCCAATCAAACACTAGTCAGATAAAAGCTTCCTCTGGTGATGTTTTCTGATAACCAGAAAGACACCACCTTAACAAAAAACAAATATGTAATTTTTGAGAATTACGCCTTATACATGCTTTAATTTCTCTTTCTAAAATGCTGGCACAACTTGGATCAGTGCACTTTAAGGTCAAGTGGTTCTCGAGGACAAGGTCTTGATTTAACGTTCTCTCGGATGTTTCTCGCACACACACACACATACACACTTGTGCATGCATGTGACTCCCTCGCACCACTCTCGGCCCGACTCTCTACGTCCCAGCTGGAGCCTCATGACCTTTGACCTGTGCGCTATCTTGCACTCAGCCGGCTTGTTTTTCTTGGCCATTCGCAGAGCTTTAGGTAGCCAAAAATGAAGAAAATAGAGTGCAAGTGGGACCAAGCTGGTGTGCGCTGTCTAGAGGATGTTTGTGTGTGTAAGTGTGCCTGTTGTGTGTGTGAGTGTCTGTGCCTGCAAGCAATTTATATGCATGAACTTGTAGGTTTTGTTATGGATGCATATGGGTGCACTGGAAGTACTGTACCATTCTGATAATTTATGATCCGTTTTCCACAAGGGAGAAACCTAATTATCGGCTGAGCGTGTGGAGTAAACCATCGTGGTTTGCTTTGATCCCGTCCATCCGTGGCCAGAGGCTGTCACTAGGCTGGTACATAGTCTTAGTCAGCGAGGCTGTAACATTTACATCCAGACATCAGGGATTCGCTGACAGCTTTATTTCGGTTTTGTGTGCCCCTGCTAAGCTCCTCGGAAGTCCTTTCACAACAACAGGGCACCCCTGAGGTAACAGGTGCTTTACAAGTTTGAATTCTCCCCCAAACCCTCCTTTGAGAGGCACATGTGTGAGGAGGTGGGGATTGATTGGGAAGCATGTGTGCGTTTGGGCGGGTTGGGGGTCTAAATGCTCAGATCTAATTATAATTTATAGCCAGAGAGATAATGACTTCAATTACTCTATAAAACCGACCGAGTGTAGAGCGAGAGAGTGATTTTACTGCTCTAAGGTTGTTGGTTCAAAGCTCAGGGGATTTGATCAAGTTTTGAGTATCAGATGTTTCTCCTAAATATAGACATGAGTGAATCAATAGTTGACATACAGTAAGAGTGTACTGCTATAACAATGCGTATGGAGATACACGAATGGTTATGTGAAATAGCTGATGTATTTGAGTTAATAAAATACTCAAATGATCAGGGCACTTTATTAATTCTATTTGACCAGCCAGTTATTGAAATAAAACAAAGCAAAATCATGTCATGAAACTTAAAACTATCAAATTAAAATAGAATGAAATATCACGTTAAAAATAAACATTGTAACATTGTAACATGTCCTTTCATCATCCATTTAATTTTTACATTTGTTAAATGATTGCAAGACAAGAAATAATGTTTTATGCGGTTGTACTTGTTTTAAAATTAAAAAGCTGTTTTTCCGTGTACGTCATTTTGGTCTCATTTAAATCATGTAAAGATCTGGACTTTTAAAGGGAGGTGTTATCTATGTTGGGAGATTTAATGAATAAACGTTGTAAGTTTGTACTGATTTCGCTGACTTTGGCAACAAACTGGTGTTAATGCAAATGTGAGAACAGTATGAGTCATTGTCAAGATCTCTTCTGAACCTCTAGAGGAGATTTATGAGATTATTGAGCCCTGTTTCTCAGGGGAAATCAGTTTTTTTTTTATCCTATAGGGAACAGTAACCTGCTTGGAATGTTCCACCATCAGCATAATACATTAACACAGAGCTTTACAAGTGTACAAAGGAATGTTTTATTGTTTTGAAGTTGTTTCAAGAGATCTTCCATCTCTTCATCTGTCTCTCTACATTTCACTTTGCTCCCCAAACAATCTTTCCTCCATTAATCCATGTCCTCCAGTTAATGTTCCCAGGGGTCCTGATCATTGATTCATATATTCATACTCCGCTGGGACCCTGACTGGGATTTTAACCCTTTAAATCTTTGTTTCAATGATATGCTGTTGTATAAGTTGATCAATAAGCTCGGTTTTTCTATTTCCACCACTCACCAAGGTCTTGATCGGTCAGTGTAGTGTAAATCAGGTTAAGCGAACTATACTGTGCCCTTGCAAAACCAAAATCTAGTTATTGTTCGACAGAGAGCAATATGTCACTTTAACCTTGGGTTTTGGAGGCTTACACAGTTGTCAGCTATCAATTGGCCAGCATTTATTGTGATTTCTGTGGTCATAAAAGTGTGCATGAGTCACCTTCTACAATCTGCTGTGTGTGTTCACACCGGCCTAATTCAATACGGCTTCCATTAGACAGATTGGTGAGATTCTGCTCAAGTGTTTTTCAAGGTCTTAACGCTAAACAGGACTCTCGAGGGAAGTGCTTTCTCTCTCCCTTCCCCCGTTTCTACCTTCTAATCACCTTTTGTCCTATTTTCCCCCATTCCCTTCTTCTTTCTATATTTCTTTCTTCCTCTTTCTCTAAATTAGCATTGTATAAGTGAATTTTGAACAGCATTTGCAGTAGGTCTCTATGTTGTAAGCCCACATCAAAGGGATTCCGCAAAAGCAGGGCTCTGGTTGTGAAATTGTGGCGAACTTTATATTTACACGTATTAAAATAATTTCTGCCACAGTCAAGGAGCAGAGAAACAATCCACAGTGCCTGGAAGCCTCTTACACACACTTGCAACTCAGTGACCAGCGCTTGAACTGACCTCACAGGTTACAGTAGGTGGTCCCATGACTTCTGGAAACTTGGATTTGTGTAGATGTAGTAAAAACCCTGAGAGGAATGCCAGGAATGAAGTGGGTATGTATCTCAAAAGTTGGTCGGTAGACATTTTTCTTTTCTGTGGTGAAATTGTGGGAACAAGGTCAGGGGATGTGGTTTTAAACGATTTCCATCTTTCATTGGGCTCCTTCATGGGGTGGTGATAAGACCTGAGTCATTAGCTACATGAGATAGCAAAATGATGTAGAACCGACCCGCTCGCTCCGTACTTTGGTCTGCACTCTCTGGGTTCACGTAATTGATTTCAGGCCTCAGATGTTTAGTTTTTCTTCTTGCGGAGCTTAAATTTGACTCTTCCTTAAGTATTTTTTTTCCTGGATTCAGCCACATGTTGGGGATTAATCTTGTTAGCATCTTTCTTTCGCTTTCTCAAGTGCTATCCTGTATGTTTTCCATTCTAGAAACATATGTCACTAACCATTTAAGAAACAGTTCCAGTTTGTGCTTAACTGGTCATGCTTCATGCCACGGAGCATTTTGATTCATCCAAATGATTTGAATCTTTGCGATTGGTTCACTAAAAAGATCTGTTGAATCATTCACTCAGCTGATTTGGTTTTTCCAAAAATGACTCCAAATCATTTCACCATTTTCCTCCAACCTGAGCAAGCTATAGGAAAAAAAGACCTCAATAATAGCTTTCCTTTCTAAAAAGATTCATATTTTCTTTTTAACACGTTACGTACACTGTGATTTCTCTTCACAGAAAAGCACTTGATCAAGAACCATGCTCCGATCAGATGCTTTAGAATTTGCCATTGTGTTCCCATAATCCTCTCTAATGAATGTAAGTTGCCTGGCCTCTCACTGCTTTTAACTTTTCACACAGTTTTCATTTGTAACGATCGAATGAAGCGCAATCTCATGACCTCCCTGATTTGCATGCGTCCTGCCCGAGTTCACCACAACCACTGAACTCACATGACTCTGAAATCAGTCTGATGTTTCACCCAAAAACTTACAAAGCAAGTGTGTGTTTGTATATGGAGATGAAGCCAACATATAACAGCTTTCTACAGTTTAATGAGGTCATGCTGAGCCCCTGACCCTCTAACTAAAACAAGTGACATCATGCCTTGGTATATCCCTCTTTCTAATTGAATTTATTTGCTCCTATGAAAAGAGATGTGCAGAGGCCTTACAAGAGTTGTATTTAAAGATAGCAGGTGGTCTCTCATTGTCTGGCTATGTGGCATGTGTCACAGTCCAAATGAACAGCTCATTTTAGATGTAGTGAAAGGATTGTCTTTGCCGCTTTGCAGTCAGGGGTCAGGGGTCGAGGTGGTGCCTGACAATGAACTGGACGACATCTTGCTGACCTATGACCTTGACCCTTTAAAGCTTCATGGGTCATGACCCCAACATAACCAGCGGATGTGTGTACCTCTACAGGTGGAGCGTGTAAAGTTAGGGTTAGATGCTGCAGGTTATGTCAGCTAATGAAATTAGCAACAGATTTATAATAAAAAAGTCGTCTTTAAAAAAACAAAACTTGATTCATCTGCACGTTATTCAAATGAAGAAAGTTTGCTTTGTATTTTGATCAGATGAATGCATCTTTGGTGTTTAAAAATAAAGAAAAGAAAAATAAACCCTACTGACCTCAAATTTTGAACAGTAGACTAATTAACCTTTATTTTAGCACACTCATATTTAACTCCCAAAGTATAAAACCACTTTTACTTTTATTTTTTCTTATTGAATATTCTGCATCTCTATTTAGAAATGCATCACTTTTTGGGAGTAAATTATGCCACAAATGGAAATTCACATGGACTTAAGGTGGACAGTTATAAAAGACAGAATAATATTATAATAGAATTCAGCTTTGTGACATTTAGTCCATGTTTTTCATGTTTCAGGATGTGTGCTAAATCTGAACCATGTCTGTTCAACCGTTTGTCAGCAATGGTTAAAATTTGTGACACGAAAAGGAAGACGCTGCCATAATCCACGCCAAATGTGACTGTCAGTGTACTTCCTCTCACAAAATTGGCTTTATGCTTGACGGATACTTGTATGTAATTTGTAAACTTACAGACAAGTGTGTCTACCATCATGATGCTGCCGATTTCTCTGCGGCAGAAATTGTTTATAACAATTATAAAACTTGCTGTTATAGTTTGGGTGTCTGGATACTCAAGGTCACCAACTCTGGATTTCATTTATAACCCTTTTTAAATTTATAATTCACCAAAACATCATCATTTACTCACCCTTATGTCATTCAAAACCTGAAAAGACACACAAAAAGATCTTTTCATCTCAGTCAAGTCAGTGGGGTCTAATTTAACTCTTATCGTATGGACAAAAACAGTTTTCAAAATATTATCTTTTTGTGTTCCACTGAAGAAAAGATTTTTGGGTGAACTATTCTTTTAAGAAGACTCATGTCATGTTACAGAAGGTAACCGATTTGCCCTCTACAGTACTGTAAATAAAGGCCAAAATAAGTCTTACAGATGCTGTAATCGACATCCACATAAACTTGTTCATTGCTTCTCTTGGGGTTCTGAATGATTTGCCTGAGGCCTGCATACCTTAATAACTCAATAAGCTAAAAGACTCCAGGTGCTCTGTGCCTTTAAGTCAAAGTGATACCGTATGGAGCACACATCCATGTTTTTGGGGGAGAACACCGTTTGTCTGCCCATGTTTATGGGGCTTTGACAGATCATGCTTATCCACTGAACTCCCCCAGACCAGAGAGACTGTTAAGCTTTAGCTCCGCCCCTTCCCTTCCCATACTCAACCCACCCTCCCTCATCCAGAATAGCAGTTGTGAGGCGTATGACTGAGCTGCTGCCGTCACTGTGTCGACTGCGTTGAAAAGCATTGTAGGTTATATATTAGTGTCAGTTTATTCTGCAGTAATGTTGTTTGGGTTTTTGGGCGGCTGTGTAATTAAGACCACACTATCTGAGAGGAGACGGCGAGGGGGAAGTCAGGATAGCGGTGCCATGAAGCCATGTTTCTTCCATTCCCCCCTTCCCCCCCCCCAAACCCTCATCCTCGTTCCCTCTTCCTTAGGGCTGGGATCATTTACCGTAAGAGTGTTGAGATGTGAGGCTCGTGCTATTTGAGGTCAGGGGTTGGGGGATGTATGGAAGAAGGAGGTAGCGTTCCTTAGTTTCTGGCCTGCACTTCGTCAGCATCACTGAGGTAATATCAATAAATCAATTGGCTTGTATAGGCAGGAAATGACATAAACTACTGTGTGCTTCAAATATAAGGGTTTGTTGAAATGTTTTTTTTTTTTTACCCTGGTAGAATATGTTCTCACAGTAGAGCAATGTCTATAGTGGAAGTATTTACATTGGCAAAAAAAAAAATCTGATTTGTTGCTTGCATCTGACAGATTGGAATTTGTTGCACATGTGTCAACACAAAAATCTGCACTAGATCAGATTTTTTCATATCTGGTCTGGCCCACTTCCAAATGTGGATTTTGGACATCCGACTTACGTCTAAACACACATATCCGTTTCCCTGCAGAACTCCTTATGCAACTGCTACACATTTGCCCATATGTTAGCCTTAAATATTATTACAACTTAAAACAACAACTTATTTCTGTTTTAATATATTTAGAAAAATTGAATTCATTACTCCAGTCTTCAGTGTCACGTGATCCTTCAGAAATCATTCTTATATGCTGCTCCAGTGCTTAAGAAACATTTCTTGCTGAAAACTGTTGTGCTGCGTAATATTTTAGTAATATTATATTCTTCTATATTCTCTAAGCTTTCTAATCTTTGAATAGAAAGCTTAAAAAACTGAATTTAGTTGAAATAGAAACCTTTTGTAACATTATGAATTTCTTTCTTTACTGTCACTTTTGATCAGTTTAGTGTGGCCATGCTCAATGAAAGTATTAATTTCTAAAAAATAAAATAATGATAATAATAGAAAGGAAGGAAAGAAAATCTTACTTGCTCCATACATTTGAACAGTAGTGTGAAATGTACTAAGAAAGTTTCCTGGATGCTCTTATTTGTCACTGACCCTGATATAATAGTGTTCCTTATGTACCCTTTCACAATATATAAAATATTTTCCTTGTGATGACATGCTCTGTCTTATAAATGGTAATGACATAAATTGGTTATAATCAGTGCATGTACAGATGAGTTCCTGTCCCCGGCCAGACCTGATGAGGAACTCTGGCCAGATCTGGGAGAACTTAAGCTCTCAAGGCTCTCTCACATTCATTAGAGGACTAGCGGGGATGCTAATCAGCCTGCATTTAACGGGATTGGTCCCCAGGCACCATCAGAACAATCTCATGCATCCACTTTCCAATGCCTGGAATAGTAAGGTAAATGTGCTTCGGGTGCATTTTAGAATAAATGTTAACAAGTCATACAAAAGAAGAGTGACTGTGTAAGAGCAAAACAAATATTGTCTTCAAATTAGCCAGAAATAGTGTCTTCTAAAATACCCTCTGATGTCCGTTTGAGCACATTGCCCCCTAAATGGAGCATGCAAATGTTTCCAAACCTCAGTTGCCAAAGTAAAGGAAGAAATTATCTGTAACATGTTTGTGCTTTTTTCTTCTGTGTACATACTTCTGCCATGAAATACAAATTGGAAGCAACCAACCAATAAGCATTGCATACACGTCAAAAGCATACAAAAGTCTGGAACAAAGACTAAGGCCAGAACCCACAAACTTGTAAAAGGAAAATAAGACTCTTGTGGCATCTTGCAATAGCTGTTGGGAGGAAAAACATCCACACTGTACCCTTCCTTCATTGTAAAACCACTAAAATACAGCCTTTTATATTCTCTGTAGTGATGCATAGCTCAGTGCCTCGGAGCGAGATGCTCTTGCCCATAAATTTTCTTAAAGGTGCAGCGTGTTACACAAACAGCTCTGAGTGGAGTCAGCCAGTGTGGTTTGCAGTTGTTGAGACACAGATCCATTGAAGAAGAGAAGTGGTTGGAATCTGTCCGCTCTCATCTGTTGCCAGTTTAGAGAATGTTCTGGACTGTCCCCGGTCCATCACTGTCCAGCTTAATTACAGCTGCCTTTATGAAAGTTTAATGGTAGAATGGTGTGTTCTGGAAGTAATGAATTTCCATTCATAAAAGGGTTTGGAAGCGGTTCTCTTTCTTATTTAGGTTGTGTCTGGGCTTGTGCTTTTTGTGGATTTGGATTATGGATTTGTTAGAATTTTAATTTGACCATTGCTAACAAATTTCCTTTATATAATGAAATATTGTTTAGCGGATATTCCTCACATCAAATCACCAAAGAGAAAATGTTAGGGTAAAATCACAAGGATCTGCTTTATCATTGCTTTTTGCTCTCAAAACATAAGTTTGAATATAATGGGATGTTATGTCTATATAGCATAATGCTTGCAGTATTATGGTATTATGGTTCTTATGGTATAGTGGTGTTTCTTATAATAAGCAAACACTTGGTATAAATGAAAATCTTGTTGTTGATCCATATTTTCATATCATTATCCATAAACTGTCAAATTAAAACAACCGGTCACATACTGTGAACAACATTATAAGAAAGTATCGATCAAAGCTCTACTTGTGCTAATCAATGAATAGTCAATGTGCACTGCAGTCTGCTAATTTACAGTAAAGCATTTATGACCAGTGTGGTCTGCTGATTCATGCCTGGCTCAAAGAACAGCTACAGGCATGCTCCAATATAACCACCTCGCTTTCATCACTTCTTACAATAGACCTCATATTTTAGCACTGGCATATGAATGCCAGACCAACTTCCTCTTCGAACTACCATTTGCCATATTTGTGGGAGGCACTGGCTCTGTCTGGCCTTCATAACACTATATATCAGTAAAGACTCCCATTAATTAATAAGACTGGTGGTGGTTAGTCTCGGGTATACAGCATATATATATATATATATATATATATATATATATATATATATATGGTGGTTAATGATAGGAGAGTTGATTTTATTTATGAGTTACATTTATCTTTGATTATCTGTGATATGTTATTTTAAGTTTAGTTTAGATTTTGTTTTGATCTCCATAAAATGAAAGTCGATGGACAAAAATAGCTGAAACATTCTCTCTATGGTGGTACATGATGTATTGAATAGGAAGAGTTAGGATTTTGATTTATGAGCTTTATTGATCTTTGAAGATCCGTCATCCATTATTCATGTTTCCAAGGGAACGGGCTATTTTCAAATATTTAAATTCCCAAACCAATCTATATCAACAGAGTCCAGGCCCTTCCCCTTAAGGGAAAAACACTGTTAGATCTATGTTAAATCCTTAATTTTTGTAAATATGTTTAAATATTGATCTAAATATCAATAATGTCTTTAAAAAACTGTGTAAATTCTGCAAAGTAGTCAATTTTTTATTACTCTGTTTAAAAAAGCTCATTTTTAAGAGAAAGGGACTTAGAATCTGACTGAACATGTGGCCTTCTTTCTTTTGTTCTTTGTTTTGTTTTTGTTTTTGTATGTTTTTCTCTTAAAAGATATTTGTAAGAATGTTTAAAAGTGTTTTTATCACTATAGTCCATTGTTATTTATGACCCCATTGACTGCCACTTTATGGACAAAAAACAGGTGAAACATTCTTCAAAATATTTTCTTTAGATGAAATCTTTTAGATTTATTAACTCAATCACAAGTAAATTATGAATTGTATACTATTTTAGATAACTTAGAACTGCTTGCTGTGCCACACCAAAATATAGGACTAGATTTAAACTGCGGTTTATACATGGAAGAACTTAAAGATAGGCGTGATTTCATCTTGAATCAAACGTACTGCCACTCACAGCCTCTCACAACCTCTTTGAAAAGGATTGGCAGAAAGGTCACGGCGAAGGAAAGACATCCAGAGCATCGCTCTCAATGAATCACATCGAGAGCACTGCTGCTTATCTTGATACAGACCTGAGACCTTGTAATAGTAGATTCTTTGACTTATTCTAACCGCTGTGATTTCAAGATGCAGATTCCCTTGGGAACGAAACGAGAAATCGGAGATTAACCAGGTGATCTTGAATTACAGATATCAAGGGCTGTGAGCATTAGCGAGAAACTCTATAACTTCGCTGAAACATGTAAAAATAACACAATTTTTCCTGTTGGACAAGCAGTGACCTGTAATAGATCTGTTGTCTCATCTGAAATTGTTTGTGTGTGCCTGTGTTTGGGTCAACGGGTTTATGCCTTCAGTGTTTTGCCTTCAGTAAAAACGCAGATAAATTACAGCATCAACCTCTTGACATTGGATGCTAGCAAGAGATAAACTCAAAAGATTAATAATTTAGACCACATGTTAGAGACTGTAAGCAATGGAATAACAAACCATTCATTGCTCTTGTAAAACTGCAGAGACCCAAGACTGTAGGCAGTTTTGTTGTTGTTTGCTGTATAAAATTCACATACGTAGACATCTGTCAACTTGAAATAACTAAAATCGCTACTAGAATTCAGGAAATTCAAACCGTTTGACCCCAAAAGCCATTTACAGTGTAATGCAATCACTTACCGATGGTATTTTATATATTTACATATATTTATAGAGCTTGTTTAATGCATGTTAAGATGTTCTAGAAATCTAAATAACCTCAGAACCTTGCATTTTTGGGATGTAATGTTTCCTCTCAAGGTCTTGACTTTAGTTAGGCGGCACCAGGCGAAAAATGATATTGCACTTTAGTTGCGGAGATAAATTCAGTTATGTAGGTCAAGATAAATATAACTAATATTAACTAATAAAAAAAAACTGCTGTTTCCAGACTCATTATTTATTGCGCCAGTGTTTTTTTTTTTTTTTTTTTTTTGAGGTTTTAATGGAAAACATCTACCACATGATCATACAGTACATGCAGCCCTTCAATTACAGATTTGCTCCTTTAATCAGACTTCATCTGGTTAGTTATTATGACGGAGATCAGCCTCTTGAAACGTCTGCAACCCAAGAAAGCGATGAATTACAGTGTATGGTGTTAAGTCCTATAAGCGTTTGTTTGTCCCAAAAGTAGTTTTGGATAGGGAATGGATGAGTCTCTCTCTTTTCATTCAGACAGAATTATTGCAATGCTTTCACACAAGTCGAGTTCAGTAATAACAGAAAGACTAAGCGGTGGTTGAAAGTTCTAGTTGCTTGTTGAGGGCTGTATGTGTCTCGACAGTATTGATCTGCTGTGAAAAGCGTAGCGAGACAGTGATTTGTAGCCTGCGATGCTGAGAAGCCCTCAGAGTCTGTCGTTTAATTTATTGATGAATAAGGAATGAAGTGATGCAAATGGGAATTCTGCCTCTCGTCAGGACTATCGGATTGATTGATGCCAGAATGGAAGATGGATTATTGCAGGTGTGCAGAAATACTGTACGGCTTTACACTTAATTGCCATTGATGAGTTTGCAGGAAATCTAGACGGCCCATTTTCAGTCTGCAGACTCACTGACCTTCTTTTTTATCTCTTGTGAAGCATGCAAACTCTGTTTATGGATATTTGCCAAAGAATTAAATCAATAGATAAAAATCTACAATTTAATGTGTATATCATTATTTATTATTCAATTATTTGTTTATATTATTGTTTATTGTCAGTTGTTATGTGTGTGTGTGTGTGTAATTTATATATATTTAACAATTACGCAATTAAATAATACAAATAATCATATAAGTGACACATCATATAAATATAATTAATTTAATTTATTAAAAATTGCATAATTTATTATATTAAAACTAAATAAATGACATATGCATTATATTATTGACAACCTTTGATAATGTTGTATAACACTTTTTTTAATACATTTATTTATTTATTTAGTTTCATTATCATATCTATTTAGGAGTGCAAACATGTGCTTGTATTTTCCCCACCAAATTCCATGCAGATTTTGTGCAGTGTCAGAGAATGTGAAAAATGGATGTGCTTTCATTATCAACTCATTCCCTGAAGATAAAACCTAAACCCCTTGGCTCTTTACCGGGCCCCTTAATGCTTTTTTCACCTGCACCTTGTTTAACCAAGGAGATTCTTTACACTGGTCTCATATCAGTTTGAGATTTGTGCCACCCTCCGAACCTCTCAAACACACACATTCTCTGAACCCTCATGCCCCATTACCCCACACACCTGATTCAATCATCCACAGCTTAACCACAATCTCTCTTGATGTTTAAATCTTATTCTTTTTTTCTAATTCTTTAATACAGTATAAATAATAGGCTCTTGTCTGCTCTGAAAAATGGGGTAGTGTAGAGGTCATACTCACCAGGTGGGCTAGACTTGTCATTTCTATCAGTGTCCTGAGAGCGAGGCCTGGCTACCACAGCGTCCCAGGACAGGTCATTATTGCAGGTGCTTAATCCCACCCACTTTACCCAAATATCCCAAGAACACAGGCAAAGTGGGGCTTTGATTTGTCAGAAAATATAGTATTTCACCACACTTAATCCCAACAGGAAATAACAGCGGTAATGGGAAAAACAGATGGAAAAGAGTTGACCACTGCAGAGCAGAGCGTGAGCAGCGGTGCTCTCATTTAGACTGAGATCTGGCTCCATCACCATCAGGATCCTCAGGACACGTTAGCCACAGCAGAAATTCACCTGTTTGTCTATCACTGCACACTTGGGGTATTCGCGTCATACCAGAAAACCACAGCAAGCTGCTATGGCGTTCCAGAACGGTACATAAAGTGCACGTGGGAATGCATTGGGAAATGTGGACAGCATTCTCTGAGCAGGTGTTTTGATCTTGATTTGTAATAACTTCACTTAAAGTTTTCCCATTTCAGATTTTAAAGACAAGTGACTTGCTTTTCCATTCCAATATCAAGCTGAGATGCAACTGTAATGCAAAAAAGGAAAAGAAATCCCATTCTTATTACCATAATGCATCCAGATGTTTTTCTTTTGACCGTTTTTTTTTTTTAATTCTCATCATTCTCAGAGGTAATGTATACATATTTTAGAATTGATATCTTTTTCAGAAATAAGATAAAACAAGGTAAAATGAATTAGTTTATTTTATTTTTATTTAAATGTATTTATTTTAATATTTTTTAAAGGTTGTACAACAAAACTGTATCTTGTCATATATAAATACTTTTTTGCATTGCACAAATGGTTTTTATTTGTATTTTTATCATTTTTTAAACAAATTATATTTTTGCAGCACAGCAAAAAAAGATAAATACTTTTATAAATACTAAAATAGTTTTATTATTAAAAATACATTATAATTAATAAGCATTCTTTATTTTAAATCAGTTATATATTTTGTTAATAGATCTATACAAAATATAAAGATATAGTAAGTAATAAGGATTTTGCACCATTTTTGCAAGTTTTTGTATATCATTTAAATCCATTTATTCAAAACCATTAACATGCAGTACAACAAAAACCATCATGATACATGTTGAAATATTTGTCAATTTATATATTATACATTTAATAGTAACCAGAATGAGATTTACTGAGGATTTTTGTAACACCTGATAACTGTACAGGACAATCATCTTGCAGCCTTTATACTTCCTGTTTCACAAAATATTATTATTGGAATGGATAAAAAAACAAAAAACAAAACCATCAGTGTCTTTAAAGAATAGTTGCCTGACTTTGCTATTTAGGCCAGATTTCACATCCTCTAGATCTCATAAATGTTTTTTTTTTTTTTTTTTTACAATCCTCATAAATGGCGCCAAGCAACGTTACGACACTTCTTCCAGAGTCAACCGTATTAAATATTTGCAGGCTCGGCAGAGTCAAAGGTCATTTCCACTTAATGTTTTGCAAGGAGCCCTTTGTTGTGTTACAGGCACTAGGGTCTTCAGGTCTTTCTGGAGTTGATGAATAGGAAGGTTTGTGGACCACCAGAGTAATTTTGTTTACAGAGTGCATCATGGTGGGCGAGAGGTCACTGCGTAAAGCAGAGTTGAGGGGTCGTGACCTCTACCTTTCCGGTAGCAGGCGTCCTGTTGAGTGAGGGCCTGAGATTCCTGTATGGCTTCTCTCCTCAGCTTTACCATGTCAGGACTGTAATGTGAATCAGCTGTACAGCTGCAGTTATACGGCCGTGACAATATGAAGATTATCTGTGGTGGTGTGCGGAAAAATGTGATTGCGGTTTCTTTCAACTGTATTATGAGTTCAGCTGATTTACTAGCTTCAAAATAGCAATTTTCATAAACCATAATTCTGCATTTCATGGCTCTCTGGAATACTTGATTCTGACTGGTCACTTTCTGCAGTCAAATATTTTCTGTATAATAACCATTAAACTATAATTGTCTGTTTTGCCAGGCGACCACATTTTATGTCTCTTGTATCATTCTGCAGTCTCTTTCTTCTAAGTAATGAAATGATGTCAACGTTTAATTGCATTTGTTTACTTGTTTGATAAGTAGCTGTGTAATAAGGAGGATAACGCACAGTCAGGCGGTCATTATCGCTAAATAAACCCCTTCAGGGTGATACAAGACTCCTGATCCCCCTGTCTGGGTTTATATTGTGATAATGACCAGCCGAGTGTATATTATCCCTTACTTAATATCTTACTAATGATTATATATGAACTGTTGGCAAAGATTTTGCTAGGAAAAAGCAAATTGAGATAAATTTCTCCTGGTGTGTTCAGTTAGTATGAATTTAACCTGATCTAATCCCAAAAAAAAAATCCTAAAAATCCAATACTGCCAATATATATATATATAAGGAAAAAAGTGTAATACTATGTAATATTACAATTCAAAATAACTCTTGTGTGTTTTTTTTAAATATATTTTTAGATGTAACTTTTATAATAATAAAGCTGAATTTTCAGCATCATTACTTCAGTCTTCAGTGTCACATAATCCTTCAGAAATTATTTTAATATGCCAATTCGATGCTCAAGAAACATTTCTTATTATTATTGGTTAAAATCTATTCTACTGCTTATTTTATTGATTCATTGATTTATATATTGGTGAAACAGTGTTTATTTTTTCAGGATTTTTTAATTAATAAAACTTTCAAATGAACATTTATTTATATATAGTTTTTTTTTTATGTGTAAAAGTTGTTACTTTAATTTTTGATCAATTTAATACACACTTGCAGAATAAAAATATAAATTACTGACTCCAAACTTTTGGACGGGAGTATATTTGATCAAGTTTGCCCTGATCCAGACCATCTCTTACACATGTTCCTTGCTTACCACCCTTTAAGTTGGTCATATCACCAACATATCATTGAGGTGCTGTACAGAAACCAGTGCACAGAGAAGGCAACCTGCCCAGACAAACAAAGGCTTTATGATTTGTGGAAGCATAGAGGAAAGAGATCCGAGACATTTTCCCTTTCCTAGCCTTCAGCAACTGCAGCAACAGTTCCCGAAATCTCCTGAGAATATGCCGAATTCTCTCAGTAACATGTGTCCCTCATGAAAACAGTGTTTTCAGTATTGTACGGCTGCATATGGTATGCATTTGAGGACACTACGCTTCTGTCCTCACATTAATGTCACCGTAAATTGGCCAAAGCCCTTCCCGAACACAATGCCAGATTTTTCCGCTTGTATCAGTCGCGGCGTCCTTCACTACGAGAAGCTAATGCTGAGTTACCTCCACCTCATTACTCCTCAGATTCTCCATCTCTCAGCAAGAGTGGCCCTCTTTCCATAGACATTCACCCAGGCATTCAAGTCGTAGAGTAGAGACACTTTTCATCCCTGCTGCTCTCTCTCTGCCTTCTCTTGTTTTCCCTCTCCACTGTGAGAGATTGATGAGACAGGTGCGGCCAAAAACAGACCGGCTGGCAGTAAATCCACCGTCCAATCAGCTCGAGGACAGAGGGAAAGAAAATACAAAGGGATGGGGATTTATGTCTGGAGTGTCTTGGTTATTTAATGGGGCTTTACTGAAGTCTCAGCGTTATTGATTAATTATTTTAATGAAACCGTATTAAGACTTCTGAATCTGATCTTCTTGTACTCTCTAGAGATGAGGGTTTATGACGTAAGTCGATCATAATTCTGACGGCGTTCTCTGTGTTTGGGCTCCGCAGGTAAAAGCAGACGATGCAGATGGAGGGTCGTTTGGGGCCATTGCGTACTCGATTGGATCCGGGCCCGCTAGCGCTCCACCCAGCCAGTTCACCATCAATAAGGAGACTGGACAGATCTGCACCAGTGTGGCTCTGGATCGAGACGAGGGGGCGGACAGTTTCGACTTCACTGTCACTGCAACAGATGGGGTAAGGGGAATGAGTTTGTACCTGCCTCATACAGGAATATTCTCGATGGTTGTGGTCTTTGTGTAAAAGTCATTATAAAAGTAATTTTTTTTTACATTAATTATGCCTTGTAATGTAGCTTATTGTGCAATGTCATGAATAATTGTAACCACAGTCAATTCATTGTTACACTATGCGTTTAAATTTCAGTTGTAATAATAAAATAGTTATTTACGACAAGATATAATGTATTACAGTGTACATTATGATTTATTGTAAGGCATTATACCCTTTAGTATCCATTTCTAATGCATTATACATAATAGCTTAAAGTTTTACCGAAAAAGTGTATTCAGTTTTATGGAGAGGTACTTTGGAAGTGAATGGGGCCAAGTTTTAGAGTGTTTGAGACCAGAAATGAGATGCTTATAATTTTATTTAACACATTAATTAATTTGTTAAAGGTGTTATTTGAGATATGAAATGGTTCTCATAATTCTTATAGGCATTTTAGGGTTTTCTGTGTTATGTTGTCATTTGGGAATAACTGTACTCTTTTTCACACTAAAATCATGCCAACACTCTTATTACTTGCACGTTGTGTTCATCTTTTAGCAATAATTTCTGATGAGTCTTTTTTAGTAGTAGCAGTCTTTTTTTGTAGTTATTTTAAATAAACCTTAAATGATATATAAATATTTTAAAACTGGCCCCATTTACTTCTATTTTAATAGTAGCTTTAGAATTTTTAAATAAAGCAGAAATAAAATATAAATATTAGATGAAAAACTTAAACTTACTGTAAATGAACATTTAGACATGTTCCCTTGGCAATTAATTTATAAAATGAATAAAAGAAAATATGAAAACAAATTTTTAAAACTGAAGTAAAAATTAATTAAAGCTACAGTATATAGAAATAAATAAAACAAATAAAAACTAATGAATACATGACAAAAGCATATAATTAAATGATTAAAACTTAAATTAAAAGTAAAAGTAAAGATGTAAAAGTAAAAGTGAATTCAACATATGCACAAATACTAAAATGGAATATAAATATTACTAAAATAACATTGTTCTCCCTGTAACCAAGATTTTGAATGTTTTTTTGGTAATCAACATTATGCCACAAACACTGTCTGTTGATTTAAACTTAACACACACAATTGCTGTAAGGCACACATTGTATGTTAGGGTCCAAAAGTGTGAGACCACTTGGCAAAATTGCTTGTCATTATACATTCAATATCCATTTTAAGTGTTTGAGAAACCCGTTTCACTTGGAAATTTATACACTGCAGCTTTAAGAGTTGAAAACCCTTTAAAACTCAATTCCGAAGGATAAAAGTTAATTTAAAAAAAACACCATTACTTCTATCGTGTAGCTCCTAGATGCCCAGTCGCATGCCCTACTCAATCCTGTCTTCACTTAGTTGCCAGTAACAACAATCATGAGCTGTGTAAATGAAAAGGCAATAAAGCACAGTGTCCCAGGGGCACATTGCTGTACATACACACACACTCATGATATTTCACTTTATAAGCTGCTAGCAGCGGGCCGCTTTGTTCCCATTTCAATTATTAATGTAGCCATAAAATGCTGGCTGTGATGAGCAGCTCACTGGCCCCCTCATAACCTGGAAAGGCAATTATATGCCACTGTGAAGTTTTCCTCTGCATTTTTACACACCAGAAATCATTCAGATAGATTAGACAGTCGTGGGACAGTATCTACAGTCCTGTCATCGTTCTCATCAGTAATATGATCTGATCTTTTCCCGCAGGGAGGCCTTACATCCTCGGTCTCTGTGAAGGTGTCACTGGTGGACATTAATGACAACAGACCTACATTCTACCCTGTGAACTACGCCGTCAGCTTGAGCACACAGAGCACGCCCGGGACCTCTGTTGTCAGGGTAACGGCCCACGACCCAGATGCTGGGGCAAATGGTAAAGTGACATATCACACTGTCCCTGATGGAGGATCCAATTTCTTTACCCTCAACAAAGATACAGGTATTTCAATTAATTCAACTATTAAATGATGATAGATTGACAGACAGACAGACACATATTTTATTTTATTCTATCTATCTACATACAAATATATATATGTGTATACATTGATGTGACTTTAGATTCAATTTATATTAAATACTATATTTAGTAGTTAAGTAAATATACATAAATGAACTTTCATATTTAGGGAATCATTCACCCCAACATTTAGTTTGACTTTAAAAAGCCATTATGACTTTCTTTAAGGAACAATAAATATTATGAACAACTTGTGTCAGGTTGATAAAAGGCTGATCCAATTTGCTCATCCGTGTCCTAGCTCATCTTTAATTTTCACAGTCTTCGGGCTCATAATCGTAAATCTCGTTTAATTCCATTCCCACTGCATTTTTCCTCTGTTAGGTGTGATCTCTCTGTCACGCTCTCTGCATGGGAAGGCCAACTCTGTCATCACCATAGTGATCACAGCACGGGACGGAGGCGGTCTCACAGCACCTGTCAATGCCAGAGTGAACATCAGCGTTGTTGCCGGCTCAGTGGCGCCTCCGGTGTTCGAGCAGGCGCAGTACTTCTTCACCGTGTCTGAGGATGTGCTCCGGGGTACTGAGGTCGGCGTAGTGAGGGCCAGCGGCAGGAATGGTTAGTTTCAGCTTTTTCCATGTTACGTCTTCTTGGAATTACCATTATATTGTTTAAAAATAAACTCAAATAAGTAGCCATGTGTTGCTGCATACTTTCACATAGCTCTGCTAACCTCAGTGCTGCGGCTCTCCGAGGCTGTGAGACAGTCAAGGGTGCTGAAAAGCCTGATGGGGAATATTTTCACTCTCGCTGAGCCAGTTGTGCAAATAGAGCAGCAGCTGCAGAGTGAACCTCATTAAACAGTCACATCCATCACTGATTCCACTCTACCTCATGTTGCTGGAAATTATTATTTGTTGATGCATATTTTCTGATAGCACAGACAAATCGTAGGGATGCTTAATGAAAAATAATGGGGAATTCTATAAGATGTACCTGTCTGTACTAGGGATGCACTGATATTACAATTCTGGTTGATACTGATAAAATGATGATTATATTCAAATATGAATGATAACTAATACATGGCCATTATTAAAATTCAATAGTATTTTATCTAAATAACTTTTAACTAAAACACTAATTTTAAGGTTATTAAAGTGATTTTAGGCATCACACTATTATAATGTACTGTATGAAAAATTGCTAAAGACTAGCGGTGTTTATTATTTTATTAATTAGGGAATAAGTAAATAAATATAATCTGATATAATATTGTGTTTAAGAAATGATTTTGTTTTCATTCTGCAAGGATGCAATAAAGACTTTTACAGTACTTTGTTACAAAAGGTTTGTATTTCAAATAAATGCTATTTCTTTAATTATTCATTAAAGAACCTTGAAACATGTTTTCATGTGTTTTGCTGTTTTTACAAAAATATTAAGCAGCACAATGGTTTTCAAAATTGATAATAAAAGCATATTAGATTGATTTCTGAAGGATCACGCGACACCGAAGACTGCAGTAATGACTGTTGAAAATGCAACAAAAGGATAAATTACATTTTAAAATATATTACAATAGAAAGCAGTTGAAATTATGATAACATTTCACAAGGTGTTTGATCAAATAAATGCAGCCTTGATGAGCATAATTTAAAAACTTGTGTTTGTAATAGTGCTGTCAAATCGATTAATCACGATTAATCGCATCCAAAATAAAAGCTTGTTTACATGATATGTGTGTGTACTGTGAATGAATATAAACAAATAAATTAATATATGTAATAAATATATGTAATATATAGTTTATTTATTTTATACATAATATAAATAATACATAAATATGAATATAGTATATGTACATGTACATATTACTTCAATATATACATATATGTGTGTGTGTGTATTTATGTATACACTTAAATATACACAGTACACACACACACACACACACACACACATATATTATGTAAACTCAAACTTTTATTTTGGATGTAATTATTTGTGATCTTATTTTTACAGCACTAGTTTATAACCACAAAGTTGCAGGTTTGGATGAGTAGAGGGATGATCCATGAATCACCACCTTGCGTCTCTCCAAGAAAACTGTCCTTGTTAAAAGTTTACAAAGTCACTTTAGATCAAATCATCTGCTAAATCACTGCCTATAAATCTAACCCATCTCTCTCTCGCTCCAGGAGTCTCTAAGGATGTCACCTACGCTATCTCTGCTGGGGATCCAGATGGCTATTTCATGGTCGATCCTGAAACTGGAGCGCTCAGAACAAGCCTTCCTCTGGACCACGAGTCACGACCCTCTTTCGACTTGGAAATTCAAGCACGCAGCGGTTCCCCCCCAGCTTTTGGGGAGACTCGCGTTCGGGTCACCATTGCAGATGTGAACGATAACACTCCCATATTTTTCCCATCATCCTCTGAGTCTCTGCTCCTACAGGAAGCCACAAAAATGGGTACAGTGGTGTACCGCGTTCAGGCGGAGGACCGCGACTCTGGTCCTAATGGACAGCTGAGCTTTGACCTGATGTCGGCCGGAGGTCAGCGCACGTTTGGGGTGGAGCGCAGCAGTGGGGAAATCCGGCTTATTGGGAGTCTGTCGTACGACAGTGTATCGCGCTACGACCTTCAAGTGATCGCGAAAGATAGTGGCGCGCCTCAGCTCAGCGCTACGTTCAGCCTGGTGGTCCACATCCAGGCGGAGAACGACCAGGGTCCTGTGTTTGACACGATGACGTACCGTGTGGAGCTGAAGGAGAACACACCACTCAACACCAACTTCTTACAGGTCCGGGCACTCAGTAGAGATCCCAATGGAAATGGAGGGTCATCTAAAGGCTCCACAACATCTTCCACACTGGCATATCGGCTCCGGCCTGATGGGGATGCGGCGGGCTTCGGGATTGCCCCGGACAGCGGATGGCTGTTTGTTAAGAGCGCTTTGGACCGTGAGGCCAAGGATATTTACCTGCTAACTGTGCTCGCCACTTCTGGAACCGGCCAGATGGGGAAGACTGGCAGCGCGACGGTGAGAGTTTCCGTCACGGATGAGAATGATAATTCTCCTCGCTTCTCTCAGGAGAGGGTGTTCTTGGCAGTGAGAGAGAACTTGCCTGCGGGAACTGGTTTCGGCAGGGTGTCTGCTACCGACCGCGATGCTGGTCTCAACAGCCGCCTTACGTACAGGCTACTCCACACGGACCGCTACTTCCAAATCAATTCCCACACTGGTGAGCTGGAACACAATCCCAATCTGCAAAGACATTTGTTATTTATGCATTTAGTAATTGTTTTAGATGAGGGATTTTCAAGCTTTTTGACAGCAAATATGTTTTCCAGTTTTAGAAAGCAGAAGGAAACAGTTTTTTTGAAACAGTTTTTTTTTATATATATTTTTTTATTACCTTCTGGGCATGGTTGAAAAGTCGTCTGTAGACTCTAAACTTTTGACCATCAACTCAGTGCAACTAAGGTCTTCAAAAATCAAATATTATTTTAGTATTATTTAAATACGGTATACTCTTAGATAATAAATCTAAGAGTATACCGTATTTAAATAATACTAAAATAATATTTGATTTTTGAAGACCTTAGTTGCACTGAGTTAGATTTTATTTTATATTTTGAGTTTTCCAGTTATTTTGTAAAATGCTTTTGTCTTTTCTATTTTTAGTATTTAGCTGTTGTTTTTCAGTATTTCTATTTACATTTTCATTATTTGTATTTCTTTTTTAGTAAATTTTGTACTTCAAACTAATTTTAGTTAAGTTTTATTTCAGTTAGCTGCCAATACTATTTTTTAATCGAATATGTATATTTAGAAATACTATATATTTTTTTTTTTTTTTAATATTTAATTTTTGTACAATAGCTACACTAAAAACCAGTTCCAGCATTCTAGACTGAGTATTCTGACTGACTCAAACATTTCATGTGTAGGTGAAATCAGTACCAGAGCGGCTCTGGACCGCGAGCATCAGTCCAGTTATCAGCTCATCGTGGTGGTTCAGGACGGTGGTACCCCTCCACGTAGTGCCACTGGGACAGCACATATCACGGTGCTGGATGAGAACGACAACCCCCCATCGTTCAGCCACACACAGCCTGGCAGGGAGATTCTCATTCAGGCAAGAAACAGACTGGCACAGACTATATTTAATCCTTAAATCAGTGTGTCATAACATAGGTGCTTGTGTTTATTAAAGCACAGTTTACACATCATAAAAACGTCATTACGTCTGTACATAATATCTTTCAAAACTTGTTTATGTGACCTTGGATACTTTCTCGCTCTTGAAGTTGTTTGTATCAAGTATAAGCAGCCAGACTGTTGTTTAAAACTTGCTTGATGTTTACCAGGTTCAGGAGGGTCTTCCTGCCGGTTCTTTATTAGGAACTCTACACGCCAAAGACCCAGATGAGGGAGAGAATGGCACTATTTTCTACTCATTATCAGGTAAGCAAAAGTCTGGTATATATATAGAATAAGTTTTGGGTCTTCTTATTGCCAGAGGATGTTATTGCAAAAAGGTATAACTGCAAAATGTAAACATATGTCCTTACAGTTATCTTTGCAACCAATGTGATATATTGTATGGATAATCATGCTACCATATTTGTCTGTATTTATGCTTCCATTTGTCCTTGCTTTTTAAGGCTCTAGAGCAGAACGTTTCTCCTTGAACCCAAACACCGGAGAGCTGCGTTCCTCGTCCCCCCTGAGGCGAGCTGAAAAAGCAGAGTACAGCTTCACCGTCACTGCCACGGACCGTGGAGCTCCGTCTCAGAGCTCTTCTACTGTCTTACTTATACAGGTGAGATTATCCTGGAGCATATTAAAACTTCACTTTATAAGTTACAAGTAAGGTAAGTACAGTATGTCAGACCCATGGCCTAGTGGTTAGGATACATTATGGAATTTGGAGCTCATGCAGGAGATGTGTCCCTCTCCCTCATAATTTCTCCTTTTTAGAGTCTCTATAGTTAAAAACTTAGCGAGCTCAATAGCTCACACTTAACCATATTTGTTTAGCACCAAGCATCCATTAAATGATTTTATTTAATTTAATTTTTTTATTTATTTTAATAACATTTTGTACTCAAACTTTTGATCTGAAACTGAAACTTTTTTGTCTTCAAAAATGATATTATATAATATATATATATATATATATATATATATATATATATATATATATATATATTATAGTATATTATTATATAATATATATTGTATATATGTATACTATTAAAGTCTAATTTATAATTTTTTAATTAGCTTTTATTTTAATATTTTCAGTTTAATTAGTTTTATTTTAAAAAGTCATTTTGCTTTGTGCTTTGTCATTATTTTATTATTTGTATTTTTCATTTTCTTTATACTCAAACTTTTGACATTAAACTGAGTGTAACTAAAGTCTTCAAAAAATATTTATACAAAATAATTTATTTTATTTGAATACATTTATTCTGCCTGTGCAAACCTTGTAATGTTTTTAGCATGCTTTGGCTGGTTGCTTCAATTCAAAAGACTGCTCTTAATGAATTTTTTTTTCAGTTAATCTGCCAAAATCTTAAAATCCTGCTGCATGAGCACCATTACAGACAAGTCGTCTTTCACTGTGCCAAACAATCATCATTCTTACAGTCCCCTGATCGGTGGTATCATTATTCAAGCAGGGAAATGAGCTATGACCCAGAGGCCAGCTCCTGTCTATGCAAACACAAACTCCCAGGATTATTTCCTGCTCCAGAGGAACATACTGTAACACAAAACCCTGTATTAATCCCAATACTCAGCATGGAACTATGTGAATCAGACATGTCAAACTATATCTTTGACAATAGGATAATTTTCATGGCTTTTCATTAGAACGTAAAAGAATACATATTTTAAAGAGTTTGTTCTCTACAGAATGAAACTTGCCAGTTCACTTTTGTAGCTAAATATCTTTAGTGCTTTTACAGATGTGATTTCAAAAAGGGAATTGGAGGCTAATTGTAGAGTGTGCAGTTGCATGTGATTTCTGTTCTCCCTGTTTGTATGGGGAAGATGAGAGTGAGGGAGCAGTGGAGTGAGAGAGAGAGAGATGGAAGGAGAATGCACCTTTGAATCAAGTGTTCCCAGATGGCTCTGATGAGGCCCAGCTGTGGTTCCCCATGATCAAACGGAAAGCTGCAAACCTCAGTAGCGCGGACGCCGATATGCTCGCACCACAGAACCTCGTACCGTAGCAATCTCAAGATAATATTTTACATACCATCAGTAATGCCAGCTTCATTTTGGAAGTCCAGTGTACTTCGCATCTAAAAGAGAGCCCATGGATCAGCGTCAGTCCTTCTGTTGCTTTCCTTCCTGTGATCCGGTATGCATGTAGTGTTTTGTTTTTTCCATGGGGATATTAGTATGAAAGGCTTCATCTGTCAACCATTTTCCAGCTTTTACTGTACTTCAAGGACTTGGGAAATGATATCACCGACCTCTAATGTGGCAGGTTCACACCATTTTATTCTTTCAGTATTGAAAGAAGGCATTCATGGTAACCAAGGCTGCATTTATTTTAAAAAAAATACAGTAAAACAGTGACATTATGAAATATTGTTATAATTAAAAATAACTTTTTTTATTTTACATTGTTGTTCCTGTAAGAGCAAACCTGAATTTACTCCAGTCTTCAATGTCACATGATCCTTCAGAAATCATTCTAATATACTGATCTAGAGCCACATTTACTAACAGCTTGCGCAAACCATATTTTGGCGTTAAAATAGTACTGTCAAGATTTACTTAAGACACTAAAAAAAGTGTGGACACTGGTCATTTTTCTGCCTGACCTTCTGAATATGCATTTGTAGGAGTTTCCATTTCAGACACAAAATTTATGTGAAGAGATTATTAAAATGGTCAAGGTTGGGGGTTCGATTCCCCGGGAACACATGATAGGTAAAAATGTATAGCCTGAGTTGACTATAAGTCGCTTTGGATAAAAGTGTCTGTTAAATGCATACATTTAATTTAATTTACTGTATTTGAATATAAACCTTCTCTAACATTATAAATGTCTTGGAAAGTTTCATAAAGGAGATGTTTTGTAAAATATACAAGTTGAGCTTAAAATATAACTAACATGTCTTCTGAAATCTTTCTAATTTGTAGGTCATTGGCTCCACAAGGACTCCTCCAAAACCCAACACCCTATCCATGATGCTCAACTCAGTGGAAGGAGCCAAGCCTGGCTCTGTTATTGGTTCAGTTAGATCACATGACCAGCGTGAAGTGACCTACCTTGTAGTGGGAGGCACAGATCATGAAGGTACCTTTATGGTTGACCGTCTCACAGGAGATGTGTACTTGGCTAGAGAGCTGGACTATGAAAAAGGGTCGAGGTATACTCTCCAGATTGAGGTGGACGATCTCTCCAAGGCCTATCCAACCACCCACATGGTTCAGTTGGAAATCAATGTGCAGGACAGTAATGACCACGCACCAGAGTTTCCAGAAGATCCAGTCACCATTGTTGTTCCTGAGAACACACAAGCTGGTTCCTCCATTTACACCTTCCAGGCGACTGATAAAGATGGCAGTGGACCCAACAGCGAGATACGTTATTCTATCCAACAGCAGTGGCCTGACGTCCCAGACCTTTTTAGTCTTGATCCTGTCACGGGAGTCTTAAAACTGGGCCGGGAGCTGGACCATGAGGAGACCTCCAGCCTGTTCCTGGTGGTCCATGCCACGGATTCAGCCTCGGATCCCACTCAGAGACTCTGGGGATCGGTGACGGCTCGAATGTTTGTCACAGATGAGAACGACAACGCTCCGATCTTTAGCTCCCCGACTGCTGTTAGTGTGATGGAGGACCAGCCTGTGGGCTTTGTGCTGCTTTACGTCATGGCCCGGGATGCAGACCAGGGTGAAAATGGCCGAGTGTCCTACAGGATCCAGTCAGGAAACACAGCGGGGCGGTTCGGCCTCAGTCCGAACAGTGGTAAGACTCATTACTTCGCTCTATTTGAAAAACATCTCTTTCTCACACCACGCTGCTTTATGGGCCGTTCACTCAAATCCAGAGGCAATTTAGCAGAACGGATAATTTTCCTGAACAGTTATTCATGGGAGCGCAGTTTTATTTAAGCCCGTCGACCGCACCTCTTTGATTTGGCGCTGGAAGTATGCATTTATTAGTTTGACTTTTCTCCCATTATCCAAGAAGACGTCCATTTACAGCTCACGCGAAATCAGATTAAATAGAGAAAATCACCTAATCGACTAAACAGCTGTAGTTGATTTTCCTTCCATCATTGCCGAATGGTTTATGATGTAGGTTAGTGCTTTATTTCTGTTCTAAATCAGCCGTATACTATATACTATATATATATTAAAGTTGGTTTAAAGCACACGATAAAGTCACAGCTGATATTAGCCAGACACTGAGGAGAAAGTCTTCAAACTCTTTGAACACTTTAAGTAGGAGGTCTAGAGATGGACGTTAAGCACAAAACCAGAGCTACCGTATTCAGAAGCAGAAGCCAGCTCAAACATCTCAAGGATGTGTGTAAAACTAGAGTGTGTTTGGTGGACTATAAATAAAAAAGGAGCCCGCACACAGACTTCTCACGAAGACACAATGATATTTCGCAGTCAGCAAGCAGTCAGGCTGCCATATCGACCGCAGGGGTGTGTTTATCCTGAGTGACCCTGGGCTGGGGTCTTGCTGATGACAGCATTGCAGAGAGGTATAGCTGGAAAGGTTCAAAATGGATCTGTGACAACAACTATATGCACTGGTCTTCAAACCAGACCATCAGCAAAAAGCTTCAATGTCAGATTCTGTGTAGCGAGTGGAGGAGCTAAACTGAGAAGAAAAAGAGGATGAATTAAAGTTAAAAATTAAGGTCAGACTATAGTTATGGATATTGTGTTTGACTTCTATGTTGTATTGGCAATTTTATGTTCACATAGGACCAGCAAAGATGAATTAGCCCATGAAGCATGCATAAATTAATGCATGGATGAATTTTATGATAAATAGTGTAAAACATCTAATATATACAGAGAATAGTAGCACCCCCCATTATTCTCAGTGGCATTTTCTGAGCTGGCACATGTATTATTATATTATATTAAATGTTATAAATAATCTGTGTAAATAATACATAAATGCTGAAATTGAACTAAGTTAACTAAAACAGAAATAAAAATAAGTTATATAGAAATAATAAAAAAAAACTAGTAAAATGACAAGCAAATAGCAAAATGTAAACGTACAAAATATGTATTTATATAAATATATATATATATCAATTTATGTTGCTTGCTAGAAAAATATTTATTTGCTGTTACAGTAAGTGGCCATTTTATCCACTTAATAGTTTACAATAGTTCCAGCATCCTAAGCTAACTGTGTTAGCTAACCTGCCAGCTAACTTTGACCATGTTTTTAAAATAATGTCACAAATGAACTTCTAACCTCAGCAGAGGAACCGACTCGTCCAGCCACATTCAAAAAGAGCTCTGTGATGGTGTCTGGCATGTCTGTACATAATGAAATATTACAAATATCCATAGTATAAAACAGAACAGCTCCCTGACCTCGGTCACGTGTCTCCAGCCACAGGGCAAATGTTCAGGAGGCCATCTGCAGCAGATTTACAGATGTTTTTCTCTTCCCCTTTTCTCCAGGCTCTCTCTCCATCCTCAAACCTCTGGATCGTGAGGAACAGGAGAGCTACAACCTCACCATTGTCGCTGAGGATCATGGGATACCCCAGCATTCCACCACTCAGGTGCTGTCTATTCAAGTGATTGATGTGAATGATGAAGCACCATGGTTTGAACGCAGCGAGTTTGAAGCCCAAATCAGAGAGAACCAGCCAGCAGGAACAAGCATACTGAAAGTCTCAGCCTCAGACCGGGATCATGGTGAGTTGATTCATCCCTACAATAATCCATGTTAAATGTGCCTTTACTTCTGAAATGAATCACCTACATTTCTGGGTATTTCAACCTTTCAGGTGTTCATGACCTGTGTCTAAAAACTTCACCATCTGGTTAAAGCAGTTATATTGTGTTGTGGTGAGGGCAGTGTTTTTTTAACGCTTCCTGAGGAGGGTTTGTGGGACTCATTCTCAGCCGCCTGGGCTCAGTGAGAGAGTATGAAGCAGAGATTGTAAAGACATTCTTTAGGAAGCTTTAATTGAGTAAGCAGGTGCTCGTGCCAAAGCTCGCTGACTTTGCACGCAATCTGGCACCCGTATGTCTTTGGCCCACACTTAACACTTGTGTGGACAACGACTCAGCGGCTGATTCAGCAAAATGAACTACTAATGAAACCAGTATTAAATCCAAGATGAAAAGGTTTGAACCTGGATATTTTATGACATGTTTTAATTCAAATCAGGTCGTTCACAAACACCAACTTCCTGTTCACCCAATAACTCAGAATGGAAGGGCAGACTTCTTATACTACGTTTCTTATACTACTTCTTATGCAACATATGTGTAGTGGTTATTCATTATATTTCTATTTTTGTTACAGGAACTAATGGGTTGGTGATTTACGGTGGTGTGACAGAGGATGGATTCACAATTAATCCAGAGACGGGTGTGATATCAGTGACTCGGGTTCTAGATAGAGAACTTCAAGACCACTATACTGTAACAGGTATTAGCTTTTATATTTTTCTAATTATTTCTATTTCATTTTTAATTTCCTTTTTTTTTAGTTTTAGTTAACATGTTTAGTGCTTTAAAAAATTTGTATTCATTTATATATATATATATACACATTTTTCCCCAGATTTATTTAAAACACAGTAACAATTAATAGTAACATCAATGGCCTAAATATTCTTATATTATAATCAAAATATTATTTTATGTAATTATAATTTATTATTAAACTGATAATGCATTTAATAATCCAGTTTTTATCTCTTTTGTCTATGCAATAGTGTACGCAAAAGATGGAGGCATACCCCCTAACTTTGCCAAGGCGAAAGTGCACATCACAGTGCTGGATGTGAATGATAATTCTCCTTCTTTCGGGCGGCAGCATTATAGCCTGGAAGTGCCTGAGAACCAAGATCCCGTGGAGCTGTTCACCCTCAAAGCCACAGACCTGGACACTGAAGAGAGTGGACGACTGGAATATAAAATCACTGGTAAAACAATTTTGAGTTTTAGATTGTTTGTACAGAGGAACATGTAGAAGAACTTCTACAACCGGAGTCTATGGGTTAAAAAAAACTTGTTTCTTATAAAAAGAAGATTCAGGCTGCTTGATTGTTAACAAATGTTGTGTCTGTGTGTTGCAATTCTAGCTGGTGACCCAGATGGTGACTTTCGACTTGATGGTTTCTCTGGAGCTCTGTCTACCTCAAGACCTCTGGACCGAGAACAGAAGAACAGTTATTCTTTGAAAGTGGTGGTCCAGGATCACGGCAGCCCGTCTCTGAGCAGCACAGCCACTGTGGAGATCTCAGTTCTTGATGTAAACGACAACAGCCCTAAGTTTGGAAGCAGTAGCTACACCGTCGATGTCTCAGAAGATGCAGCTGTAGGTTTGGTGGTGTTGGATGCGACAGCCATAGACGTGGATGAAGGCGAAAATGGTCAGATCTTATACTTCCTTAGCCAAGAGGCCAAAGGTGCGTTCACAGTACATCCAGACACGGGAAAGATCACAACCACAGCACTCCTGGACCGAGAGAAAAGAGCTTCTTACATCTTCCAAGTGTATGCAGTCGATCTATCACCCGCTGCTCCCCGCAACACCACAGCCCAGGTGACAATTAACATCCTGGACGTCAACGACAATGCACCATTCTTCATCCAAGACCCGCTGATTATCAACGTGTCCAGTGGAAGTGTGTCCACGCATCAGGTGGTGGCCACCATGAGAGCAGAAGATAAGGATTTTGGAGCCAATGGTTCGGTGTTCTACCGGTTTTCAATGCCAGTAAGAGGATTTGCTATTAACTCGCTAACAGGGGAGATCCAGACCACCGAGAAGCTCCAGACCCTGACGCAAACTCAGCGCACCCTCATAGTGGAGGCGATGGACCAGGGCAGTCCTCCCCAGTCTTCTCTAGGAGTGGTGATCATCTATGTGAAGGAGCAAGATTACAAGGGCATTCGATTCTCTCGAACCGCCAGAGATGTTAGCATACAGGAGAATGCAGCTAAAGGTAGGCAGAGCATTTTTACAATTTAAATGATTGTGCTATTAGCCTGCAAGATTTTTGTTATAAAAACTAACCATTTTTTCCTTGCAGTCCGTTTCATGGAAAAAAGGATTGAAAATCACAGTATAACAAATGATGAAGATGAATAAAGTAAACATCAGCATTATACATATACATGTTTCTGGTATATTTTTATTTAAAAATTAAAAAAGAAAAAAAAAGAAAAATGTAAATAAGGGGTAAATTCATTAAAAGAAAAAAATATTTTTTGTTGTTGTTTTAGCTGACGTCATTACAGCCAAGCACGTTTATGTCAAGAACAAAAAAAAAGTTAATCAACCTATTTTAGATAATTACATTTGTAAATAAAATAACAATAATAATAATAATAATAATTACAATATTTATAAAATATTGTTATTAAAATTATTGGAAATTATTTATGCAAGTTTTTGGAAAAAAATTATAATATTTATTATAATACTTTATAATAATTTAAAAATCATTTAATTCCAGTTAGCATGAATGTATGAGACAGATTATGACAATAAGCGCAAATTACAGATTTGAACAATTGGGACATATAGAGATGCTATTTTTTTATGATCTGATCAATTTCAGTTGGATAATTGTACCCTACTTTTTTTTACTTACTGTATAAATATCCTGTTTCAACTAAACACATTTCAAGTTTCTATAAGCAAAATGGGGTGCAAGTTACACTTCATGTTGACTTCAAATGCAAACAAGTATTCACTTTCATTAAATGACATGTAGAAATCCCATCTTCTCGGTACATTGCAAAAGTATACAGACCTTTTTTATTATTATTATAAATCCAAAACTAAAAGTTATTCTTTGTGGTATCTTCATTTCAAAGCACTGGCATGAGGCAGTTGAAAACTTTTGCAATGAACTGCATGATGAAACTGCAGCATTGTATTTCAGCACTTACTGGCCCTGCCAGTTTTGTGAAGCACTGAAAGCCAATCCATCAATTTAAGTGAGTGTGGCAGAGTATTGAGTTATTTTGTGTGTATTTTTCCCCTTAGGCACTGCAGTCGCCCAGGCTCAGGCTCAGCACCCTGATGGCACCCGAGACGGCATCACTTACAGCATCTTCAGTGGGAACAAATACCATTCCTTCACCATCAGCTCTAGTACAGGTCAGATGGGAACCCTGTGAAATGTGAAAACAGCTTGATTTTGACAAGATGCATGCATAAACTCATCGGAAATCTGAAAAATAATATTGCTAAGTTGACCTACTTCACTGCATCGTTGGTGCTTTCATAGGTGAAATCTGGGTACAGAGCTCAAATGGCCTGGATTTTGAGGACACTCCAAGACTCCGTCTAGTGGTGAAGGCTGAAACTACATCCTCAAGCTCCTTTATGGCTGTCAACCTGATTCTTCAGGATGTCAATGACAACCTACCCCGATTCCAGCTGCAGAACTATGTGGCTTATATGCATGAAGCACAGGGCTATGACTTTCCCATCATTCAGGCAAGGGGTCTCTTATTTGTTTGGTATTTCTAAAAGGTCAAAGGTAATTGATAACATATGGGGAAAAGTATTAAAAACAAAAATGTTCTACAGATTACTGTGTTTTGCATAGTTTTGCCATACTTGCAGGACATCTGAGCAAATTTACCCTTGAAAACAGTATTATTTTTGTTAACCATATAAAGCATTAAATTATTTACCTGTTTTTTTTTTTTTTGCATCTGTTTCTGACTTCACGTCAGTAAGTGTTAGATTTAAACCATGTGTGATGTTGTAGTTCCTTATAAAGTTACTTGTACTCAAATTTAGCATCTGGCGAGTGTTTATTTCATACCCAGCCTGTGCTTAATCAGCCTGTTTTCAAATGCATTAGGTTGTGGCTGAAGATGTTGACCAGGGTCAGAATGGTCAGGTGACTTACTCCATTGAGTCTTCGAGTCAAAGTGGCCTTTTCAAGATTGACCCTCTAACTGGCAGTATCACAACTGCGGCCATTATGGACAGAGAAATCTGGACACAGGCACAGTGAGTGTATATCATGTTTGCTCAAGCAGTGAAGTCATTGCTCTGCAGGTCTTTAATTTCCTTCTGTTCTGTGGAATGTAACTGTCCTCTCCAGCATCATTTAGTTTGTGTGTGTGATGTGTTCAAGCCCTCGCAGTTTTTTGACCTTATGTTTTTGTTTCTAAAATGTTCCCCAACTCCTATAAAGCTGTGTGCTTTTAATTTACTACATTTTTGGTCTGGTAGTTCTTTTGGATTGTTGTAGGAAAGCTTTTTGTTAAAAAAGTTTGCTCTCTCAATCCCAAAAATAAACTGAACAGAAACATTTCTCACATTATATATGTTAGGAACAATTCATTTAATTCATTTTATTTTATTTCCATCAGGCTGGTGATTAAAGCCACTGATCGTGGCAGCCCCAAACTAGTAGGCACTGCCACCATTACAGTGATTATTGTCGACCTCAATGATAACAGTCCCACCATCCCAGTGCCACGAGAAGTTAGAGTGCCAGAGAGTAAGTAGATGAATGGTGACCTTTGGCCTTTTAACCTTGAAAGACATGATATAAAGCATTTTTATAATTGTACATGTATTTGAAAGTTGTGTCCTTGCTTCCCACTTGCAGACTCTCTTATCGGCACTGAGATCACCCTGGTTACTGGAAATGATGTGGATTCTAGCCCAGTGCTGTCTTACTCTTTACAACTGGATGCTTCATCACAGGGAAAATTTGATATCCATCGTTACAACGGCCGTGTGTCTCTGACAGCACCACTGGACTTTGAGGAGAGGACATGGTACACATTGACTATTCGAGCTTCAGATTCAAAGCACCAGAGTGAAGCCAATTTGACTGTGTTGGTGGAGGACGTAAATGATAATGTACCAACTTTTGCACAAGACCTATATCAGGTGATTGTTTTCTTTCTACCATTTAAAGTATTTTAAAACAATGTCTATCTCTTATTATTGGGACGGATAAAGGTTTATCTGCTGCTAAAACACATGCGTTTATTCCAGAATAAATATCCTTGCAGTCATTCACACCAGAGTATGCTGTTTTCATTACGTATTCAGCAGATGCTTTTATTCAAAATGACATCACTGTGGATACAGGATAAAGCATGCCAAGTAACAGCTGTTTTGTTGCTTTTGGTTTCCAGGTAACACTTCCAGAACATTCTCCATCAGGCAGTCCCATTATCACAGTAACAGCAACAGATCGAGATTCAGGAGAATATGGAAAGGTCACTTATCGAGTGGTGTCTTCAACGAGGGACAGGTTTTACATTGATCCTAAAAACGGTATAATCCCAGTGTTTATACTAAGCATGTTGATCATAGGCAGTGACTATTTATACAATAAAAAGCCCGTATATGCTATTTGTATGAAGTGTAAATAGTGGTAAATAAATATGCACCAAGTATAAGTAGCAACAAGCATTTTGTTTATAAAAAGTTTAATTAGTAGTAGATGCTATTTACATAAAGTGGTGTGTGGTGTTAATGAAAACCACCTCTACAAGGTCAGTTGTGCTTTGTTTAAATTGCCAATGCCTCTAGTTTTACCATATAGTTTATATTTAAAGCATTACTATTGTAGTAAAAGCACTTCTCATATCTTTACAGGTACACTTTTCATCAGACAGAAATCAGAATTTGACCCGGAGCAGCCTTCTGTGAGTGTAGTCATCGAAGCTCGTGATGGAGGGTCTCCACCGCTGTCATCTTCTGCTACAGTACAAGTTCAGCTGATAGACGTCAATGATAATGCCCCTATATTCCACCAGTTGGAGTACAAAGCCACAGTGTCTGAGGACCAGTTACCTGGAGCCACCATCCTAACATTAGAGGCAGTAGACAGAGACCTATCTCAGGAAAACTCTGGTTTTGATTTCGCAATAGCCAGTGGGAATATTGGAAATGCTTTCCAGATTGAGAGTAGCGTTCGTTTCATAGAGGGCCATGGCTTCCAGACGGTAGGAACCCTGATCCTAGCAGAGCGACTGGATTTTGAGGCATTGTCACGCTATAATCTCACCATCGCGGTCTCGGATCGTGGTGTTCCCCAACGCAGCTCCAGTGTACCAGCCATCATCACAGTCACTGATGTGAATGACAACCCTCCTGTCTTTGGCAGAGCTGAGTACATAGTTTCTTTGAGTGAAGGGGCAGCTGCTGGTACAGAAATCTTGCGTGTGACTGCAACTGATCCTGATTCAGCTCCCTATGCAGAGGTCCAGTACAGCATCAGCTCTGGAGATGAGATGAAACTCTTCTCTGTGGATCAGTGGACTGGGGCAGTGAGGCTTCAAAAACCTTTGGACAGAGAGAGCCGAACATCTCATGTGGTTATAGTACAAGCCTCAGATGGCCATGGTCATTTTGCCTTGGCTCCTATTAGTGTAGAGGTTAAGGACATCAATGACAACAGACCTTACTTTCCCATTGCTACATTGACAGCCAGTATTCGTGAGAACCAGCCACCCAACTCTGCCGTGACTGTATTACATGCAATCGATTATGATACAGGTGTTTATGGACAGCTGAAGTATTATTTAATGGACCACGCAGGAAAGGACATCTTCTTGGTGGATCCAAATTCGGGAGAAGTTCGAACCAGGCAGATTTTTGATTTTGAGAAGGTGAACTCATTTAACTTCATTGCTTTGGCTGTGGATGCAGGCAATAACTCGGCTACTGTCACAGTGCAGGTCTACGTAACAGGAGAGGATGAGTATGACCCAGTTTTCACCACTTCAGACTTGTCCTTTGAGGTACCAGAGGGAGCCAAGAAAGGTCAGAGTATTGGGCAAGTACAAGCCAAAGATGAGGATGGTGGGGTGGATGGGATTGTACTCTACTCCTTCCCCAATTCCTCTCCTTACTTTGATGTGAATAAGACCACCGGTATAATCTACCTAAAGATGGACAGCTCAGGGAGCTCAAGCGGAGGGAGTCGCTCAAAGAGGGAGACTCGCCTAATGACTATGGATGTGACTGCCCACAGCCCTCTTGACACCTCAAGAATAGCTTCCGCTCAGGTCACCATTGACGTTACCAACACATCCTTTGGTCTTGCAACAGACTTTAACGTCCTCTTGGTGAGCATAATTGCTGCCTCTCTTGGAGTAATAGTCCTGTTAGTCATAATTGCTGTAGCCCTTTATCTAGTAAGATCAAAGCGCAAGAAGAAAGGACAAGACACTGGGAATAGTACCGTATCTTCAGGCACAGCTTTGCAGAAGTTGGATGAGTCTAAACCCACAGGGGGTGACAGGATCTATCATCAGGCGCTTCCTGGATATGCAGGTGAAGAAGAAGGAACTGGTGGAGGCTCATATACTCGAGGAGGATCTCTAGATCCTTCTCACTCCAGTGGACGGGGATCTGCAGAAGCAGCAGAGGATGACGAAATCCGTATGATCAATGAATATCCAAGAGTTGCAAGCATTACCTCCTCCATGCAAGAGCACATTTCTGCCAGGGGCCCTGATTCAGGTATCCAACAGGATGCAGACCAACTCTCTGATATTTCTTGTGAACCAGGACCACTTGATGCAAGCCAGTGGTTCAAAACTAAGAAACTTGGGAGCATCAGTGGGAGTCTCAGTGGTACCCTACTCTCTGGTCAGCTCCCAGCCTACAGAGACGAAGGTGGGGGCTACCTTGGAGTAGGTCGTGGGTTAAATATTTCCCACCCAAAAGATTATTCTTTCCCTGAGGATGGCAAACCCTCGGTCGATGGCTCCCTCACAGCCATAGTGGCAAGTGATGAGGAACTGCGAGGCAGCTACAACTGGGACTACCTTCTCAACTGGTGCCCTCAGTTCCAACCCTTAGCCAGTGTCTTTACAGAGATTGCCAGGCTAAAGGATGAGAACTTACCTCCCAACAATCCACGCAGACCCTTCCAACCCAAAGTTAAGATAGATCCCAAGCCAAGAATTGACCCTCCACCACTCATTACCTCAGTGGCTCATCCGGGAGCCAAATCTGTCCCACCTAAGCCTGCCATAGCACGGACGTTTCATCACTTAGCATCTCTAAGGCGTTCACCTATAAGCCACGAGGGCTCCATCTCCTCAGCAGCCATGTCTCCTAGTTTCTCCCCTTCACTGTCCCCACTTGCTGCACGGTCCCCAGCTGTCTCCCCATTTGGTGTCACTCAAGGTCCCTCAGCCTCCATCATCAGCACCACAGAGCACTCTCTGGAGAACAGTGATGAGGCGGAGATGAGGATTTAATGCAACATTGCATTCTATTTTGTGGAGGCCATTTTGTCTTTTGATAAGACACTTTACTCGCTCTTAGCAATGTTGCATACCTGGAAAGGCAGTCGCTCAGCCGTAATGGTGACGCAGGTGTCTGGTTACTAAAAGGGTAAAAAACATTGTGTGGCGACATTACCCTTCTTCAGAGCCACTGCAGTGTTGATGTGAAGAGTTGTGTGTGGCTTTGTTTTGTCTCACTGGCTGGCCAGGGAGGCAAGACGCTGAATGCTCCTTTTGTTTTTTCCTTTTTATATTGATGACTCAAACAGCTTTGAAACTGCAGTGTTATGTTAAGTCCATCCAAAATAGCTGCTATTGTCATACTTTGTAGGTTGCAATGAGAACTTTGTAGAAACTCAAACTGATGTCATTATGTATGTTTGTTTATGACTGGGATTTTTTTTTTTTTTTTTTTTTACAGTGCTACTCAGTTTCATTTAAAAAAATTTAAATGGAGGACTTGCCATTGCTTTGAGTGTTCATACATTTTAGTGACATTCTTTGTATGTATATTTATATGTATGCTAGCCATAATAAGTGTATTAACATTGTATAGTGTCTAGGATCACCATACTGTGCGGTTGTGAAATTTTGTGACACTTGTAATGTGAATGATTGGAAGATTGTTGTATTTTATTATTTATAAACAGAAAGGCTGAAATTGTTGAAACTTCCCATGTTGCATAGTGTTGTATTATAGGTCTTTTGAAGTTGTATTGTCCCTTGCCCTTTCAACTAGATTGTTAGCATCTTAGCTAATTTATTTAAAAAAAAAAAAAAAAAAAAAGGCAATACTTTTTTCGGCTCATCTGAACCTTTCGGGAAATTGGTAAAACTTAAAAGACTCTTTTCTGTGTAAATAGTTTCTTACAAAACTGCAGCTCTCTCACACTGTTTTGTGCTGCTTTTTCTGACAATAAAAAAGTTTTGTATTGTCTACATAACCTATAGTTGTTTTATTGATAAGTTTAGCCCATAATCTGGGATGCAGTTTATTTACTTTTCAGAATGAAGTGAATCACTAGGAAATTGACCTTTTTTTGTAATAGTCAGTGAATGTTTTCTGCTTTGAGAAGAAATTTCAGAAGTGCCCTGCTTTTTTTCCTCTCTCTCAATCTTTGTGGAAAGCATTTGAATGACCTTCCAGAGCTGTTTTGCTACCTCTGGTGCATGCCTGATACCGTCACTGCCTCAAGTATAACTGGCCCCTGTTTAGCACCCAGAAAAGATGCAAGGAAAAGAGGGGCCTGGCATTTTTGAAGACTTACACAATTCATCTTAAAAGTTGACAATTGTCTCACAGTATGGAAAACATCACTTTCCAAGACGACTGCCTGCATTCCGGCAGCAGTACAGTTTAAATCATCTGTACATATTTAAATATTAAATTCCTACTGATTTCTTTTGTCAAACCTGAGTCTTCTGTCTTCCTTTCTCCAAGTTTAAATCAAAAAGTGGATGGGGAGGTACATGTAACGGAAATGTAGCAAAAGGCCAATCATCTGGCTTTTAGAAAAAAGGAAACAGGAGAGGTCAGAGTCAAATTCGTCCTTCATTAAAAAGCGATTTGAGAAAATACAGTATGTTCCAAAGACCTAGACTAGACCCGGGCCTGTGTATTAGCCAGAGACAGGGTCTGTCCATTCTCAAATCAGTTGCAGCCATGAAGAAACATTTCCTCAAATTCAATTTGTCCATACAAAATGTAAATAAGATGTATATTGATAATTACACAGCATATAAATTAGCCAAATCAAATAGCTATGACTGATGATATTTGCTATAGTCGTGCTGTATATGTACGGCAATCACACATGCATTCTCGTAATCATGTCATGTACCTTTCCAGATGCAATGGCCAAAAAATACCGCATTTTCATACACCATCAGAAAAATAATAGCCTGTGTCTGAGGTAGTATCCTCGAAAGGTATACCTTTGTATCTAATTTAAACCAAAGGGTGAAAATATTAGTATCTTTCAAGGATACTGCACCAGTAACAAGCTGTTGTACGCTAAAGGTACTTTTTTTCAGTCATGAAACTGAAATGCTCTCCAGTTTTGTCTTCATTTCTACCGTATTGAGTTTTCTGATCCCCTGCTGTGAAGTTGGTGTTGGCAGAGATTCAGATCTTCTCCATCTCAGTGCTTTGCATGTCTAACTGATTTACACCATCCCAGATATCACGAAGAAACAACACTCACTCGCTTGCACAGTCAGTGTCTTATAAACACTGCAATGAGTGGTGTGACCTCTGTATAAACATATTTTCTCTATCACTGATATTACTTTCAAGATGAGATTTAACCTTAGTCTGATACAAACATTGTAATCTGTTATCAAGACTAGTTACTACACAGTTGTACATTTTACTGCTTTTTGTTGATTTACATTAGGGTGTTTATTTCTTTTTGTAACATTTCAAATTGTCATTGATTGCATGTGGTGATGTTTATCTAGCCACATATTGTCATTTAACCTTAAGTATACAGTAAATGCCTTTTAAATTCAGTATAAATTAGTGTAACTATCATAATCTGAATTTTACATTTAACTGTCATTTATCAAGGGTTTATCAATAGCCCTGTTTTGGCATGTGCACTTTTTGGTGGAACAAAATAACACAAATACCTGACAAGCCTGTGAGGAAAGAGGATGGAGTGGTTGCCTGCTGCACTCTATGGCATTTAGATCATGGGTATCTTGTAATTGTTTCAAACCATAGGAAAATCATGGAGAATCATGAGAAACAATTACAGCTCATATTTGCATCTCACAGACCTCAGTAGTCAAAATTATTTTCTGTTAGTAAGAAAATATTTTTAGACCATTTTAGTCAGTCATTATTTATGGAAAAAGGCTACTGAAGTGCAGGATTTGGGGCAATTTCTGGTATGCCTTCCCGTTTTCTCATCATTTATTGCCAATATTGTGCAAACATTTTTGCACAGTATTTTTAACCTGCAGTAATTGTATTTATTTAATTGAATTCATTTATTATTTTTATTATTATTAAATAAAATATATCTAATTTCTCTGCAGCTGAGGGGTTTATCCGGTAATCAGGCATATGTCAAGCTTTTACCATTGAAGATGATAGATAAAAATAATCGTGAACATTCAACAGGCAGGTCAACCTGCATTCCACTGTGACAACATCCTCAGAAAGATACATATTCTGTCTGTGAGTCCAAGAGTAAACCTCTGGTTTTGATATTAAACTGCGAAGTTGTGTGATTAATAACATGAGATAAATTTGAAAGTGATTAGTGGGCAGTTTATGCATTTTTTTAAGATTTATCATTTCTTAAATGCTTTGGTAGAAAAACAAGGGAAGTCTCCATAGCACCATTGAAGTTAAAAATGCACTTCAAAGAAAGATCCCGCAAGTCTTGCTTGGCTATTAAAACAAGTCTGCTATTCCCATCAGGTCTGTAGTAAATTCTAATGATCCCTGCATTCCTTATGGAAAAAAAAATGTCACATGTATCTTTCATTGATTAGAATTGCTCTGCAAAGTCAAAATTACTTAAGTAGAATAGAAACCAAACAGTAAATGTCTCTATGAAATTTGAGTTATTCCAGACATATATTTTGAATTAGAGGACCATAGTTTTGGCTCTTAGATCTTATCTTCCTGAGATGCAATAAATTGTTCTTGCCTGTAAAGTGTATCTGTTAAATTAAGAGCAGATCTGGCTCAAGCAAAGGGGAGCTTTCTGCATTTTCTTAAATCAGCCTCCTCTGTCTTTAATTTTATTAGAGCTGACTGAAAGTCCCCCTCAAAATCTGTCTGATTCAGCAGGGACTGCTCAAATTCATTCCACGAGATTGTGTTGTGCTACCTTTGCACTTTATATAACACTAGAAATGTTGCTTTGCACTTATAGCATTTTATCTATCCATTCCAGTCTTTCTGATTGAAGTATGATGTCTTTGGTTACATTGCTCTTATATGCCAGGTTCAGATTTGCTTTCTTGATTAATTTCCTATTCTTTCATCCTATTCACCAACCTGGAAACTCACCAAAAAAGATATTATTTAATACAGTAATGGTAATGAGATATATACATTTTCCATAGGTTAACTTGGTAGTTATGTCAAAATGAGGATTTTCCTATTTAGAGAATAAGAGAAATGGAAGTGGACTTTGAAAGGTTATATCAACTTTATAATGTAACTGTTCCTTTTTTTTTTTTTTTGCTTTAGAAATTCATGCTCGGTTTCACTTTTTTGTTTTCTTTAAGTGTAAAGATAGATTAGAAAAACAGTGCTGTAAGGAGAACTTCCTCACTTAGGAAGAGATGGTTGCTGTCTTTCAGTGGTTGTGATCAATGGTGCTAACTGAGAAGAGCTGGTGCCGAGTGCCCTCTCTCAGGATCTGTGCATGAACCGGAGCTGAACGCGGAGGTGGACAAAACTATACCAGACACGGCTGATAGATCCCATCAACAGCTCCTGATTTATGAAAGCCCAGGCTTGAGAGAGAATGAAAGAGATGGAATGAGAGAAGGAAATAGTTGCAGAAGTAAAATATAGTTTGACTTTAGCTTGGATTAAAGTCAAAAGTGTCATGTCCTCTCAGTTGTTAGAGCTAATATGATTTTAATAACTACAACCTAAAAAATAGTTGCATAATTACTGTCGACAAATAGTCTTTGTCTTGGGGATGGGACAATCTCATTAAAGAGAGCATCTGATCGGACAAAAAATCTTTGTGGTGCAGGATGAGTCGATATTTTTGCTCTGTTTTCAAAGAAGTGAAAGACTTGCACACTTTTTCACTCAGAAATTGCTCGTAATCACCCAAAAATTAAAATTTACTCACCCTGTATAAGTTTCTTTCTTATGCTGAACACAAAAGATAATTTGAAGAATTTTGAGTAACCAAACAGTTGTTGGTCCTTATTGGGTAGGGGGGTGGGGGATACAATGGAAGTCAATGGGGACCATCAATTGTTTGAATACCAGCATTGTTCAAACTATCTTCTTTTATGTTCAAAATTAGGTAAACTCACACAAGTTTGGAATGACATGAGAACAAGAGTAAATTATGATTAACAGTTTTGGGTGAATTATCCATTTAAAGGTGAAATATTGAAACAGAAAAACCAAAAAAGTATTTTAGTATTTTAGTATATTTGTGCATACTATCTGCCACTAAATAGTATTGAAAATGACTGATATCACACAGAATTTAGTGTGCACATTGGGATGCAGGCATGGACTAAATATTTGTACATTTTCAATTCTGATTTATAATTTATACAGACACTACCATTCAAAGTTTGGTGTTGGTAAGATTGTTTTTTTTAAGAAGTCTCTTCTGCTCACTATTTATCTGAAAAAAAAAAAAAAGTTTAAAATAACTGTTTCTATTTAAATATTTTAAAATGCAATTTATTCCTGTGGTGGTAAAGCTGAATTACCAGCATCCATTACTTTAGTGATACTATTTCAGGACTCTGATGACTAGAAAGTTCAAACAACAGCATTTATTTGAAATCAAAACCTTTTGTAAAATTAAAAATACCTTTACTTTTGCTTTTTAGCACTTTAAACACATCCTTGCTCAATAAAAGTATTAATTTCTTGACTCAGATCTTTTGAACAGATGTATGTATATACTGTAACATTTTTAGCCCTGTTAGCATAAGGCGGAAGGTTTCTCTTAATGCAACCCAAAGCCATGTGTTGTTCCTGCTTAGTGTCTTTTCAGTCCCCCGTCTATTTTTATAACTTTCCATTTCTGCTGGTTAAAATCAAGGGAGAAGCAGTGAGTCCGAACGGTTGAATCAGTTACAGGTTGGAGTCACAGCGTTCAGTAAAACAGCCTCTGTTTTTCCACTTAGTTGCTGAGTCACTGCAAGTCTGTGTTAGCACTGAGTCACAGGCCCGTCGCTTTTACTCATAATTACATCTCTTCCCGAGGGCTCGCACATCTCCTGGGGCGTCTAGAGGAGATACACCAGAGAAAAGCATGGAAAAAAAGTAGGATGCTGTGGTTTGGCTCTGGAGTCACTCTTGGAAAGTAATTAATTTAAACATAATTTTGTACAATAAATAAATAAATAATACCTAGCACCATTTAGATTTCTGTTGCTGCTTTGTGGAATTAAGTAACTTAGCTCTTGTTTTGATGCAGAGGTGCTGAGTTACAAATGAAAATGATTAATGGACACGCTGAAAGCAGGATGCTGTCAACTTCTTTGTGTTGTAATGTGGCTGTTCATAAACAATTCCCTCCACAGCTCTGACAGAATTTTTTCCATTCAAGTGAATAAATGACAGAATTTAGAGTTGAGGAGAAGGATGGATTATCTAATGAGCCAAACAGTGTGTGACAGTAACACAGTACCACCTGGTTTTGATTTGTCCATTCTTACTAAATGATCCAGCATTGAAAAAGACCATAAACGTTTTCTAGATGTGTACAAGCTGAACGTAAGACAGCTAAGACACAGAAGATTGTACATCAAGATGTAACAAAAAAAGGTAAAAAATTCTGATATCAGCCTTAACTGAGAGAACAAGATGAATCACAGTTAAAAGAGGCTCTATATGGGTAAATATCAGAGTTCCCATCACCTCCTCTTTTGTGTGGTCTGAGTTTATACATCAACAGCAGGAAACAGGCTCCATCCATAACCTCTGCAAAGAGCTGCTTCCATTATCGACCTCCTGGTGGCCCTTTTATCCAGCTCTCCCCCTGACAAGACCCATGTTTACTTTAGTGTGCAAAAATCTGTAAGGAATAAGATTTTTTAATTTTTTTCTCTCTTTTTTCTCTCTTTTTTTATTTCTATCTACAACATTGCCACTAAAATTGAAATAGCATCTTCATTAACTGGAAATAACATGAATCTTCTACATTTTTTAAATGTTACCATTCCATTCTTTCCACTTTTTATTTTTATTTTAGCTGGTCTTTCAGAAAATGCATGACATGTAAAGCACCTCAGGAAGGAAAAGATGTACGTTACATATTTATGTCTATGACTTGACCTTCTCAGACAGGCTCTGAGTTCTCTTGATTTCGGTTTCCTCTCACTTTTGGTAAGATGCTGAGTTTGTCAGCAATATGTTTATGGCAATGTCACAATACTGAAGGGGGAAATTTTGTACTGCGGTCAGTGCAAGGAAAATGTATGATATTTAAAAGGGGTCATATGATGCAGTTTCAAGTTTTCTTTTCTCTTTGGAGTGTTACAAGCTGTTCATGAATAGATAAGATCCATAAAGTTGCAAAGACTAAAGACTCAAACTTAAAAAGATATTCTTAATAAAAGTTAAGACTCATCCATGCCTTCCTAAAATGCCTCATTCAAACACGCCCCCACATGTCTACATCACTCTGTGGGGGAAGATTTGCATAACACCGCCCAAATGTTTATACACAGCAAAATCCCCAGTGTTAATTTAACACTCTTGAGTGTGGACTCATATGAACACTAAAGCAGTGTTAAAAGTAACACTGAAGCAGAGTTGAAGTTATTGAGATAATTAAGAAGTTAATTGAGTTAATTGACCATTATTGAAGACACCTGATGTTAACAAGCAGAATCACCAAACGAGAAAATCACAATTTGTGTATCACCATTATAGTGGTCAATGTTTGCTTTAGTTGGGATCTTGACCCTTCAGTTATTATCTTTAGATTTTATGTGGCTGTGGTGACTGAATTATATCATACAGACAGACCACAGCAAAGGCAATCATGTGTGCCATTGATTGTGATTTGAGCTATTTGTTATAGAGTGACCTGAATGCCTGAGTTTCTTTACTGCATACATAAATTAAGTGAAAAAGAAAACTAAACAACCCAGCATTTCTGACATAGTATGACATGTTTTTAATAGTTAGTTCGACGTAAAAAAAAAAAAAGTAATCTGTTCTTTGGACATCAGCGTGAGCATCACAACAACGGTGACCATCAAAAAAGCATGTTGTAGCCAATGAAAACTCATCCATGGCTCCCATCATGCATTACGGCATGAATAAATTATGAGCTGAACTGTCTTTTTAACTTTTTATTCTAACTATATTTTATTTTTGCTGTTTTTATGTTCATTTTTTTGTATCTAGTTTTGTGATGTTCAGAGTTGGTCTGTTTATCTGAATATGTTGTTTGTCACCGTTGTTGAGATTCATACGTTGATTATTGTTATCTTTGTGTGCCTAAAATTAGAATTCTTTAATAAAAAAAAAATCAGAATCACTTGCAAGAGATAACTACAAAATGTATAGAAAATACAGATTTTTTTTCATTGTGGAATCAAAGCTGTGACAATCAATAATGGAAGTTTTACTTTGAGAAGAGACTGTAAATGAGTTCAGTGATTCATGTCAAACAACGATTACATCAAAACATAATCATCAACACGCGATGATTTTTGCTCTTGGTTTGACAAACAAACTTTAAAAATAAAAAGTTACAAGCCAAGATCCCAACTAAAGCAAACACTGACCACTATAATGGTGATACACAAATTGTGATTTTTCTCGTTTGTGATTCTGCTTGTTAACATCAGGTGTCTTCAATAATGCTTAATCATAACTCAATTAACTTCTTAATTATCTCATTAACTTCAACTCTGCTTCAGTGTTACTTTTAACACTGCTTCAGTGTTTATATGAGTCCACACTCAGAGTGTTAAATTAACACTGGGGATTTTGCTGTGTACAAAGAAAGAAGGCGTAATTTTGATTCTCTTTGTAGTATTGTTGCTGCCACCATGTTGGGGAGAAGATGTGTGTTTCGTTGTGAGAGCAAAACTATTTTGTTTGGCCTTCCAAAAGAGGACAAGACTAGAAATCTGTGGTTAAGTTGTATTTACAACACTGTTCCAGAATATTTCAAACTGAATATTCATGTGTGTACAACACATTTTATGGAGGACTGTTTCCTGAGAGAGTAGCCTAAAATATGCCGGCTGTTCTGACTCACAACCTGTAAGTATGTTTTTATATTTAAAGGACTTGCCACTGATGATTCAAACATGAGTTTTGAGCAGTGTAGAGTAGCACTTGTTGTTTGACGTTTCTCTGATCACAAATGCAGACATGGTTTTCATGTTTACTTGGTGAGATGCAACGCAAAATGTAAAAATAATGTGAAATTCATTATAATCAGTCATTATGTCCTCATTTGATTCAACAAATACCTCGTTTGAAATGTGTTTTATTGGTTTTGTCTCATTGCGCAGGGACACGGTATCACAGTATGGTGAGGGGCGTGACATTTTCATTGCACGCTTGAGGTGTTCAGCCAATCACGATGCACTGGGTAGCTGGCCGGTCAGAGCACACCTCGCTTTTCAAAACAATGAGCTTTGTAAAAATCAACGCATTTCAAAAGGCGGGGAGAAACAATAATGAACAGTATGTGGATAGTAATGTACAGTATGTGTTTTTGGAACCTTAAATCGCATAAACACATTTCATTAAACCAAATACACAAAATATTGTTATTTTTTAGCAACATCAGATTACCCCTTTAAAAACTATTTTATTTGTTCAGGCGATTTAAACTTAAAGGGGGGGTGAAATGCTATTTCATGCATAATGAGTTTTTTACACTGTTAAAGAGTTGGATTCCCATGCTAAACATGGACAAAGTTTTAAAAATTAAGTTGTACGTTTGAAGGAGTATTTTTGTTCCAAAAAAACCTCTTCCGGTTTGTCACAAGTTTCGGAAAGTTTTTTTCGAGTACGGCTCTGTGTGATGTTAGATGGAGCGGAATTTCCTTATATGGGTCCTGAGGGCACGTCTGCCGGAAGAGCGCGCGCTCCCGTATAGCAGAGCACTGAGAGCACAGACTTCACTGATCAGAGCGAGAGCGTCGTGAAAAGTCACAAAAGAAGTGTGTTTTTGGTTGCTAGGGCAAGACAACCCTGCACAGATTACCAAAAGAGAAACAGCATTAAGGGACCAGTGGATGGAGTTTATTTTTACAGAGCATCGACGGAGTTGTGCAATTGTTTGTGTTTGTTCCCTGCATTTCGAAGATGTTTGTTTTACAAACAAGGCCCAGTTTGAGGCCGGATTTGCACATCGTTTATTTCTTAAGGATAATGCAGTCCCAACGAAAAAGGGTCACGATCGTGTGTTGGAACCGCAGGCGGTGAGTAAAACTGCTTCAAATATCTCTGTGTTGTTAACTTAGCTATCGGCGTGTAAGCACATCAAGTAAACAACATGCGATGTTGTCATCAAACTGCACTTTCCACATGTACAGCTTAAAAAAAATAAAAAAAATAACGACATGAAGTGGAACTTAGTCATTTTCCAAAACCGCTAAGCAAATATATACAGTTTCAATACATACCACATAGAGACGCTGTTGTAGTCGTTGCTGCTGCTGCTCTTGTTAAATTTCAGCCTCTGGATCTGATTCTGGATCATAAATATACGCTGAATCTGACTGTTAGCCATGGTTTGTTTTGGATGATGGTTTTTTCCTCACGGTAATGTCACAGCTTCCAAACTCTCTCAACCCAAAAGCCTATTGGCGCTCGTGATTCTTTAGCTGCGCCCACACGTCACGCCTCCAGCCGGTCGTGTTTTTCCGGGACAAATCGGTACAGACTATCTTTCTCTTATGAATATAATAAAACTAAAGACTTTTTGGAGTTATGAAGGATGCAGTACTACTCTATAGGTACTCAAGATTAACAGGATATTGAGTGAAAACGAGCATTTCACCCCCCCTTTAAAGGATAATGAAATCCCTACGAAAAAGGGTCACGATCGTGTGTTGGAACCGCAGGCGGTGAGTAAAACTGCTTCAAATATCTCTGTGTTGTAAACTTAACGATCGGCGCGTAAGCACATCAAGTAAATAACATGCGATGTTGGCATCAAACGGCACTTCCCATATGTAAACCTTTAAAAAAAAAAAAAAGACGACATAAAGTGGAACTTAGTCATATTCCAAAACCGCTAAGCAAATATATACAGTTTCAATACATACTGCATAGAGACGTCCTGCTGTAGTCGTTGCTGCTGCTGCTCTTGTTCAATTTCAGCCACGGGATATGATTCTGGATCATAAATAAATGGCTGAATCTGACTGTTAACCATGGTTTGTTTTGGATGATGTTTTTTTCCTCACGGTAATGTCCTAGCTTCCAGATGCTCTCAACGCAAAAGCCTACTCGCGCTCGTGATTCTTTAGCTCCGCCCACACCTCCAGCCGCTCGTGTTTTTCCGGAAAAAAAAGTTACAGACTATCTTTCTCTTATGAATATAATAAAACTAAAGACTTTTTGGAGATATGAAGGAGGCAGTACTACTCTATAGGTACTCAAGATTAACAGGAGATTGAGTGAAAATGAGGATTTCACCCCCCCCCCCCCTTAACAAAGAGACAAATGAGGTGGAACCAAAGAATTGAGAAAAAATCAGCTAAATATTTGAGCTAAACATTTAAAATATAATATGATATATATAATATAATATAATAATAATAATAATTTATAGCTTTCAAACACCTTAAAAGTAATTATATGAAATAACAATTCTGAATAAGACCTAGTAAAATGTAATTATGACCTGTCTGTCTGTTTTCCTATGTGTCAGAGATCATAGCCTAAACACCCCCTCAGTCATTTGGACACTGAACCAGAGCTGTTTGGACACAGCCAGAGGTTTTATCTTAATGCACACATACACACTGACACAAAGCTTTGAGTGAATTCCAGTGCACTACATTGTAAAGCTCCCCTTTAAACTCTCAAAACAAATGGCAGATAAATCCAACTGAGTAATTTTTTTGTGTGAACGCTCAAGCGTAAAATTGTGCCTCAGCATTCATCTTAAATGTGTGGTTTCACTGTTCCAAAATATATTCTCTCCATGGATTATTTTCTGTTTTATAACACTGTACAGAAGATGACATTGAATCTAAACTGCTTTTCCAATAAAATCGTTATAACTTTTTTAATGATTTGTGCAGAGTTTAGGCTGATGACAGGTCCTTCATCTTAGACTGTTTAAATTTGTAAAATGATGCATGCACCATTTTGACTAGATATTAATTTAGAGATTAAAAAATAAATTAACCATTGTGATCAAAAAGAAAAAGTAAAAAGCTGACCAGTGATGATCAAAGCTAAATTGAGTCTCAAATATTACAATATTACTGTTTTTACTGTATTTTTTGTCTTAATGATTTTAAGAGATGTCTTTTTAAAAATATTAAAACCTTTTAATTATTAACTTTTAATGTATATATAAATTTAACCTAAAATATTCAACATTTTATGTTGTAAAACACAACCTGATCATGGCACCAATTGTCTGAGCTCCAGAATCTGAGTTGTGGAGCTCTGAAGTTGACCCAGAGTAGCTCAAGAGCCACATACTTCAAATGGAAAGTATTCTAAACTATAGTACCATCTGCTTTCACTTTAGAGTCCGATTCTACACCTAAATAAAGATCCCTCTTGAACACTTTTATTGCTCTCCAGCCCCCTCTTGTTACGTTTTTCTTTTCTTTCTTTCATTTTCCTTTTTTACCTCTGGCTATATTGCAGCAGGCAGACTGTGATGTGAGAGGTGACACGAATAAAACCTGCCCTATGTCAGATCTTATCACTCCTGTGAAACTTCAGGTTTGTTTTTTATTGGTGTGTGAATGCTTTGGATTGATTCGCTTTTCCTGTTACTCATTTGATTCAGTTGACTCATTCATGTTCCAGTATTTTATCTGAGAGACAGGTCCTGACTTAACAGCTTCTATAAAAAATCAGGTCCTGAGGGGAGGATAGGAGGAAAGGAGGTCTATAATAACGGTGGAAAGCTCAAAGGTAGGTGATTGGCCAAAAGTGTTTGAAATAACAACAACAACAACAACAAAAGTTAAGAAACCTTTCGAATTAGTGTAAATAATTCTGGTGTAATGTAGTTTTTAATGCACAATGCATATTTTTTTCTCTTTCTTTTTAGATCAAGATGGTAGATTTAATTGTAAATTGAAAAAAAAGGAATAAACAAGGTTAAAGAAGTAAAAATAGTTACAAGTTTACTGTAACAAGGTACATGTTACAGTAACAAACTTGTTACTGTAACAAGGTAAAAAGTATCTATAAGTAATCTCAAAAGTAGTCGGAATACATTAGCTAAAATGAATTACATAAATTACATTACAATAATATAATTATTTACTATAATATACTATAATATTTTTCACCATGTAATCAGTAATGGAATACAATGTTTAAGTTAATCTCCCCAGCACTGCTCGTAGATACTATACACTAAATAAGTGCCTCATATTACAGAGATGTTATATGTTTTTTATAATGGAAATATTTTTTGCTGCGTATTCATATACACTTTTACACTTTAAGCTGAAATTGTCCTTAGCATGCAGTGATTCAGAGATTTCGAAAAAAACATTTTTTTTGCAGAACTATTGATTCAATCGATGAACATGAATAAATGTCTTTAAACGATGAGCAGAAAACATCGCATTTTTTCCTAGGTGATGCTTGACCTTTACATGGCACCAGTGGTTCTTCTCTTTAGAAATGGGTGATTTATTTAACCAACAACATATTTATTTGTCTGTTTGGACCTTTTGCAAAATTGATTTTCCCCAGAAGAGTGATGGATTTGATCTGTCTAGTGGTTCCAGACAGGTCTCTTCTACACTATCACAGATCAGATTGCTGTAGAGATCAGACCAAGCATCATGCTCATGAAGTCACAAAAGACTTTATCCAGAGCCCTGCCAAACTTGATCAGCCCACAAATATGATAAACCTTAACAGGAGGAAGAAATGACTCTGTGTTGGGATGAATAGGGAGTTCAGCACATAGCCTAAATCCATTCATTCATCTCTAGTCTCCAAAAGGTTTATAGAGTGGGGTGATGGGGTTTAGTACTGAGCTGTACTGGATCATGCTCAACCACCCCCCCACCCCCTCCAAAAAAAACCTGATCTGAATGTATGAAGGTTGCCGGGAAAGGTAAAGTCAAAAAATGGTTGCTGATTTTTAAAGTCACGCAATCTAAGATAAAAAGACTTCACCTGGATTATTTTGAACTGTGTAACTTCATCCATCCAAGTGTAAGTCATGCACCTTGGCAGTTTTTCCCACTAATAGTCATTGATGCAAAAAAGCATGATTCAGCTCCATTGAAATAAAGTCCATCTGTTTGGTCACAAGACATCAGAGATGTAGTGTGAATCACTGACATGTTGCATGCTTTGATTTCATTTTCTCATGCCACTACGTGCCAAACAACCCTTGTTTTTCAGCTGACACACAGGAAAGGGTAACTGACTTCCCAAAAGTGATGCGATTCTAGTCTGGCAGAGTACAATATACAGCAAAAAATATCTTTGTACAAACACAACAATGACTTTTGTTCAAAACAAAGTAGAGAGTAGAGTAATGCCCCAATCATTATAGTGGTAAAAGATTTCTGGCCAACAGTTCTGTGATGTGTTATGCTAAAGTCACCATTTTAAGCTCCAGATTATTAAAAACAGTGGAAAATAAGAGCACTGGAAAAATTGTGACAAAATATACAAACCAACACTGATATGTGAGGACATTTTGTTTTAAATATTAGCTGTTTTATCGTTTGAGTAATTAGTTTTACAAGTGTATGTGATATTTGTATAACTATAAAGTTGTTCAACCCAAAGGTTTTAATTAGGCAGTGACATACATTTCGTGTATTTGTTGATTATGTTTGCACATTTCTATGATATACTGAAAAACAATGATTAGCATCTGATAAATTTTAAAGGCTTTCATTGGCAAAAAAAAAAAAAGTCAATATTTACAGCGTTGACCCTTGTTTTTCATAACCTCTGCAATTCGCTCTAGAATGCAGGATATTAGCTTCTGGGCCAAATCCTGACTGATAGCGATCCATTCATGCCTTATCAGTTCTCGGAGTTGATCACACTTTGTGGGCTTCTGCTTGTCCACTCGCCTTTTGAGGAATGACCACAGGTTCTCTATGGGATTGAGATCCAGGGAGCTGCCTGGCCACGGATCCAAAATTTAAATGTAATGATCTTCGAGCCACTGCTTTATCACTCTTGCTTTGTGACATGATGCTCCATCATGCTGGAAAATGCAAGGGTCATTGCCAAACTGCTCATGAATCGGTGAAAGAAGTCACTCTTGCAGGATGTTTTGATACCATTATTTATTCCTGGCAGTGTTTTTGAGCAGAATTATGAAAGATTCCACTCCCTTGGTTGAAAAGCAACCCCACACATGGATGGTCTCAGGATGCTCCACTGCTGGCACAACACAGGACTCATGGTAGCGTTCACCTTTCCTTCTCCAAACAATAGATTTTCCAGATGTACCAAACAGTCAGAAGGGAGCTTGATCAAAGAAAATTACTTTGCACCAGTCTTCTACTGTCCAATCCTTGTACTTCCAGAAGAATTTCAGTCTGTCCTTGATGATTTTCTTGGAGTGGAGTGGCTTCTTTTCTGCTCTTTTTGACACCAGGCAGTTGTCCAAAAGTCTTGGCCTCACTGTGCATGCAGATGCTGTCACACCAACCTGCTGTCATTCCTGAGCAAGCTCTGCACTGCTGGAGACACGATTCTGTTGCTAACTTCTCAGGAGGAGACGGTCCTGCCGCTTGCTGGACACTCTGGGACGTCCTAAAGACTTCTTCACTGCAGTCGAACCTCTCTCCTTGAATTTCTTGATGATCTTGATGAAATGGTTCTTTCAGGTGCAATTTTCTTTGTAGCAATTTCCTTGCATGTGAGGCCATTTTTTAGCAAAGTGATGATGGCTGCATGTGTTTTTTTGGAGGTAACCGTTACTGACAAGAACTCAATGATTGGAAGCACTTCTTCCCTCCATCCGTCTGCTCTTACAATCTACTTAGTATGATAGTATTTTCACCTGACTTGTACTCATTCCCACTTTTTTTTTTTTTAAGTTTTGCCCAATGAAGCTTTTAGCAATTATTTCAAATACATCTGATCACTATACACAATCTAGAAACAATGTTAATGAACACCACAAAAGCTTAAGCAGCAAATACGTATATGTACATCTGTAATTCATTTCTGTATTAACATTATAACTACACTGTTGACCCAACCCTTACACCTTAAACCTACCCATATCACCAAACCCATCCCTAACCTAACCCGTATCCCACCTTAGCAGTGTTTTGCAAAAAAAATATGAACTCAGTAAGTAATAAGTTATACGTTCTGTAACATAGTACTTATATGCATCACTTCTAGAGTTTGAAAGATCCAGTTTTATGTCACTCATATAAAAAGTAAGTAATCCTGGTTGACATGAAGGTGAGCAATCATGATAGTCATTGCTCACTCATTTTGGGGTGAACTATTCCTGTAAGTGTTTTAAACCAACAGTTTTTTTTAAATGTGCTGTCATTTATAAATGCATTGATACTGACTATGATACTCAGTAGTCTGTTTCCCCCAATCTCTCCTCTTAGCCTGTGTATATCCCTTCTTTGAAGAGGTATTATTAGCTGGCAGGAGAGGAGAGAAAGTGATGGAATGCAATAAGAACATGGATGCAGGGTCTGGGAGACAAGCATAAACCAAACACACTCAGTACCCTTATAAGGGCATCACTATTGTGATTATAGCTTTGCTGACACATTCGCTCAAGATATGAGCTGAGCTGGGTTTTCTCAGGATGGATTCCTCATGTGGAGCGCTGCATAATGAGAGACTGTGTCTTCACGGTTTATGAAAACTGAACGCTAGAACGTTCTGGTGGTTTATTGTTTGGGATTGGTCACAGCTCGCACATTAGAGCCATTCCTGCATGTGCTCGACATGTGTGTGGAGAAACACAGCACTCTCTCACACAGAGTAATGTTAGCTTCACGTCTAAATAGCTCTTAAAAAGGGAACTGGTGTGAAAAGGTACAAATCTGGCAGCATGATATATTGAAATTTATGTTTTATTTATGTTTTATAATTTTAAATATAACATTTAAATATAAATGAAATTATTTTAATTGTAATTTTTGATTGTAATTGATTTAATCAATTAGCTGACACAAACATTACATTTCTCACAGTTTGATCAGGTTTTATATGACGAAAATATCACCTATATTTGCCCCTAAAAAAGAATCTTGTAAAGCAAAGATATTACAGAATTTGCAATAATAATTTTATAGGCCTATAGATACACACAGACCTCACTTAACCATTTAAAATTCATCAGCACGCATGCCAAAAACAAATAATGATGACACTCAACATCATTAAGCAAAATGATGAGCTCTTAACATCACCACACAACAAATAGCAATAGAAACGAACATTAAAACACAGAGACTATAATGGTAAATTCATAATTTAATCATGCTGCAATGCATGCTGGGAGCTTGAAAATCAATGATATTGTTCAGTTTAAAAAAAATTTGGTCTGCAAATACATTTAAGGGAATATTTTTGGTCTAAACAGTGTTATTTTGAAATACTATTTTAGTTTTTATTTCAATCTGACTTTTATTTGAATATATTGGTTTAACTTTTTTGTAGTTAGAGTTTGAGTCTTTGGTTTCATCGCATTTTGTCTATATATGTGTATATATATATATGGAAATGAGAAATATGACTAGTTTTTATGTTGATTTTTTAAATATGTTATATTATTTCAGTTTTCAAGCATATTTTTCTATTTCGAAATAATAACCCTGACCGTACACAGACTTATTTAGTTATTTATTTTTGGAAATAATAAGATTCACATTTCTGAATATGTTTGTAGCTGTGCTTTTTCAAACAAGACTTGTACTATTTTAAACAGTGATGAAATACCAAATAAAATGGTGGAAATAAACATATTTATGTACCATTTACAATCTTTTTAAGCAACCTCTGTGTAATACTTTCAGCTCTTGGTATGTACAGTATTCTGTTCTTTGATGTTGATGCTTATGTGGTTCTGTTCGTTAAACTTGAAAAGCAGCCTTGTGTGTTGGTAAGACACTATATAAATAAAAATGTTTATTAAACTTAATTTGGCTTTCAATGTCAAGCCACGGTTTTTACCTATTGGTGCTAGTCTAGCCAATAACTGTATTTTCAGTGTTCACGTAATGAGAAATAAAGAAAATGTCTCCAAGAAAAGAAAAAAAAAAGACAAAACAAACAGAAGGCCTTTTATAAATGATCTCTCTACAAACTTAGTGGCTGGTTTCACCAGGCCTGCTCTTTTTGTCACTGTCCATAAAGCAAGTGCAGGTGGGTTTAGGTGATGGGCAGTCTGGAAGAGAAGTGTATGCTAAATCTAGATGATTTATATACTCTGTGTTTAGACGAATAGCTGTGGGTGCAAATAATCAAAAAAGCGAGCCGTTACTCACAGTATAAGAGACTGACCTCAAGATGTGCCTCCCTTCAATTCCCAAACCACTGAGGCCCCCAGTACCTACAGGACGCCCTCACAGACAAAGGACACCCCTTGCATTTATTTATCAGAACATCTTGCAGAAAGCAGTTTAGGATCAGATGACATCAGAGAGGAGTGTTCTGGAAAAGTTATTTGTTTTTGTGCAACTACTCACTTTATTTAGAAAGAGGGCCTTGTCGTTTTAAGAGTTGCTAAGGGAATGTTTGCTTACCCTCTTAATGCCTTTGTCGAGGAAGACCATCCATCTTCCTCTCTGCGCATTACAGGACTGAACCTCAGGAGGAGACCGCTGGCAGATACACACGGTTTACATGGAGCCATGCTGGAGACAATGCTGCAGTAAACACAACATCACAAGGAGTGCATGCTTTTTGGTTTTGGAATGATAAATATTAGCCGATTTTAAATATTAGTAAACAAACACTCAAATTTAGATTGTTATGGCTACAGGCCTTAACATGAGCTGTTTATTCTTGATGACTTGCATTGATTCATTTGAATCATTCGAAGAAATGAGGAAATCACGCTATAAATTCTTTAAGATTAAACTGAAGAGAGACATTAAGACAAATTCTCATATTTGGGTGAGTGTGAGATTTGTGTAAATACAACAGGAGTGACATCAATTAAACTTAGGATCTGTAAGTCCATGTAAACTTTCTATTGCACAAAAGGTTTTTTTGATAGTGGAAAAAGGTCTTTCAGATGGTTCTTTTAAGAACGGTTCACCAAAAGTTTCTTTGGAGAAGCCTAATTCTCTATTATAAAAAAACCCTAATCTGAAATCTTTATTTTGAAGAGTGTATCACAATCTTTCATTAGAATCGTTTAGTGGAACACACAGATTTGACTCCCAGTTTGGTTACAGTTCTATGATTTTGATTGAATGTGAAATAGTAAATTAGCGTCAAAAGATATCCTGACATAAACATACCAGTTTTGCTTTAACTCTTCCTTTTCACATGAGACAATTTATTGATGGACCCCGCAGGACACACCTGTGTTCACAGCTGTAAATCTGCGCTTTCCTCCTCTCCCGCCCACTTAGTATATAACACCTACCAAGTGAATTCTTTGTTCACTTGGTGTGCCTTGAAGCAAATGAATTACAGATCTCTAATGATAAAGACTCAGATAAATGAAGTCATTTTGGAACTCGATTTTGGTTCTCAGATATGGTTATGGGTGATTTATGGAGAATATTTCGAATCCTCTGTCAGAAACAGCTCTGTGGAGAAAACAAGCAGAATTTCTGCAGCTGGCTGTTGAGTTGCGTGTGAACACTTTGTCACTGAGCAATCTCCCACAAACACAGATGCGAAAACACACTCTCCTGCTATGTTCACAGAAAGAAACTCCAAACTGATGAGGGCAAAGTCACAGAGACTTTTACCTCATGGTGTTTGAAACATAGCTTCTCAAATACAACGGCCCTGTTACTCGTTTAACTTTGCGGTTTAAATGCCTTGGCAGTGTATTTTTGGCCTTTTGGCAGCAGCAGGCAACCATGCATTGTTAAATAAGTGAAAGCTTCTCAAGCCATCCTTGACACAGTTCACATCAAACAGGGTAACGTGGGAAGGTGCTATTGTGCAATGGCCTCGCAGATGCTGTAAATTATTTAGATGCAGTAAAATACATTTCAAACAGAGAAACTTATATAAATGTTTATAAATCTGTATAAATTAACATAAAATGATATTATATTAAAACGTACATTCCAGACACAACAATGTCAGTCCATATTTGATCCAGCAACGAAAATTGATTACACATTAGTGAATCAGTGTGTCTGAATGAATTGGTTAAGCAAATGATTCAATGATGCACTCAGAACAGACAGTTTCTTGAATGAATCAATATGTTTGAAAGAACTGGTTGTGTGAATGACTTCAGGATTTTACGAGGCTATCAGCGCAGACGGCAAGTCAACAAATAAAATTTTCCTAAAAGATCTTTAATCTTTTAATCTTTAATATTTACATGTTATTTTATGTCAGTTTGTTAAAATTTAGGGAAAATAATTTTAGTATAAGCTCTAGTTTACAATATCAGCACATCCTAGAAAGTAAGTGCTGTATAATAATATGTAATTACATTTCCTTACATATTTTACATAATGTTATCAGCATATTTTGCTCAGAACGTTTTGATTTAACTTAGGCCAGAGGAGTTTCAACAAGGGCCGGCTCTGACATACGAAGACAAACTAGTGCTGTGTGTCTCATGGAAGCTGGTTTGGATCAGTCAGCAGCCTGTGATGTACCATGTCTCTGTGCTCTCTGGAGGGCGATTTGGGGCGAGAGCGGTGGGCCGAAAACAAGGGGCTCCAGCAGCTGCTTCTAGTTGTGCACCTTCGTGCAAATACACATGAACATACATATGTACGTGTTCATACACACACAGCCTTTTCTAAATGGCATCTGGTTCCTCATGAAAGATATCGAGGTGGGATGTTGGGGTCATCCGCTGAGCCAGGAGTGCAGTTTGGTACTTAATCTCATAAACATGACTCTGGATTCTTCACAAGTGATGGCAGCATTCCAGAGCTGATCCCACGGGCTGCTGTTGCACTCGCATCCAGGAATCAGTCATCTGTGCTTTGGTCCGGACCCAAGTAACAAGAACCACACTGAGGGGAGATCAAGTACGTACACAAGGTGTGCGATGTCTTCTTATTGCTGTAGCTCAGCTGGTAGAGCATGGGGTTAGCAATTCCAGGGTCATGTATACATATATATCTCCATTGCGTTGTAAGTTGCTTTAGATAAAACACAGTGACTGTTTCAAACCAATGAAAGCTTTGTGCTTGTAATTTACAAATAATAAGGCAATTATTCACTGATAAACAATACAAAGACATTAAAAAAATTAAAAATCAAATAATGCTAAAAATATAATCAGCATTAAATCTTTTAATACTGGCATGTGTGCTGTCCACCTTGCGCGAGACAGTAAACCCCAGAATTAGAACCAGGATCTCGTTCATGACCTTACTTACAACTGTGTTTCTGAGTTCACTGATGAGAGAGTTAGTCAAAACCAGATTATATTCAGAGCCAGCGGGTGAACAGCTCAATGTTAAAGCAACGGCTCGATCAGGATCTCATTAGAGACGTTTTATGATGAGGGACGTGAAGAATTTGGCAGTGCGAGAAGTACAAATTCAACGCTTTGCTGACGTGTGTCGATGTGTGGCAGCTGTACTGGCCGGATTTCGCCTGTTATGACGTGCATCCGATTGTAAACTACCAAACGCCAAACTCACAAACATGTCAAGACGAATGCAGCCATTTAAGGTGAACGAGGTTACAGAGAGGTGGTGGCTAGTTTTCTCTCTTAAACTTTCAAAACACAGATTCTCATGCGAGCACTTACATTCATCTGTGTAGGTTACAGCACCACCAAGTGGATCATGTATGAGTCTGTGACAAATAAAGATGTTCAAATGGTATACATTGAAAAAATGTTGAAAAAAAAAAAACTAAATGAATCAGTACGAATTTGATTTTTATTATTTTTAATAAGTGAAAAGACTCAGAAAAAAGAGCATCACATCAGTGACACTTTCAATATTTGGGAAATTCAGGTCACCAAATAATGGTCTGAGGGACTGGTTTTCCTTTAAATTCCTCTCTCTTTTTTTGACTAAAATTAAAGTGTGGTTTGAAATAGGCTACTTTCCTTGTGGAACTTGTTTTACGCGTGTAATGACTGTGGGTAGTGTGAGAGTTTGTGTGTGGGGAATGTTTACAACATCACTGTACGTGCGGATCGCTTGTTAAACTAAAAGTCATACGTGCAAGCTTCACATTACAGTGCTGTGATATATAAACCAACAAAAACAACAAAAAAACTGTAAAAACTTTGGCAGCTGAGGGAAACTTCTGAAAGACCTCTAAAGAATGACAGGTTGACCTGTTAACAGCCTTCTTCTTGCCAACTTAGCTGCTTTGGAAAAATATATTAGGAAATGCATTAACACATGATTGAGAAGGCAAACAATTGCATATTGCATTAATAATAACCATAAACATCAATTTATGTTTTGGGTGGTTGTTTACTTGATTCAATTAGTAAAGTTAATATAAAATGCAGAAAGAACCCCTGCTGAGTTACTGATCACCAGGACCCACCACAATGTTGTTAACCTGAGGTTTGGACACAATATCTGATCTCTGGCCTTTTTTTAAATAAATAAGCTCATGACACTTTTAGTGAGAAGCTGTGAGAAAGAGTTTGAAAGTGAATGTAGCTGCTAGGTGGAATGAAAGAGAAATAAAAGGGGCAGTTGAGTGGGACAGTTTTTTTCCTAATCACAATTTCTCAGTGTGTGGAATATTTGTACAAATATTGTTTCGAATGATATCATTACCCATATTGTTTAATCATATGACTTCTAATTGATATATATATATATATATATATATATATATATATATATATATATATATATATATATATATACATATATATATATATATATATATATATATATATATATATATATATATATATATATACAGTACAGACCAAAAGTTTGCACACATCTACTCATTCAAAGAGTTTTCTTTATTTTTCGTGACTATGAAAATTGTAGAGTCACACCGAAGGCATCAAGGGCTATTTGACCAAGAAGGATAGTGACAGGGTGCTGCGCAATATGACCTGGCCTCCACAGTCACCGGACCTGAACCCAATCGAGATGGTTTAGGGGTGAGCTGGACCGCAGACAGAAGGCAAAAGGGCCAACAAGTGCTAAGCATCTCTCGGGGAACTCCTTCAAGACTGTTGGAACTGAAGACCATTTCAGGTGACTACCTCTTGAAGCTCATCAAGAGAATGCCAAGAGTGTGCAAAGCACACTACTATCTTAGTAGTAAAACATATTTAGAGAATTGAATGTATATTTTCTATTTAAAAAAAGAAATCTAAACATCTTTGAAATTCAATTCAAACTTAAATAACATTTTCCCCAATATAATTTCAAACAAAAAAATGCACCTTTGATACAAAACATTCAAGATTTTATTCATTTTATGGTTTAATTATTTTATTATTGACATTTTGGCAAGATAACAGAAATATAATTAACTGAGTTAGCCAATCTTAAAATCTCAACATCAGCAACCATGGTGAAAACCATTACACTGTTTCAGACATCTGCAGACAACATTTTATTCAGTATTCAGTCAATAAACTTCTGATATTTAATGCCTGCAAATCACAGAATACACCAAACAGATTCTCATCTGATAGAGCACATTTTGCAAACTGTATAAACTGTGATTATGACTTTACTTTAAAAAAATGTCTGAGTCAGTAAGTGAAAGTCTGAGCAACATTGATTTTGGACATAGCACTTTTTTTTATTGGTCTGTTAGTGATCTAAAGTTGAGAGGTGTCATGCTGTTTTTGTCTACTACTGCAAATGATTCTGTATTTTTGTATCTAATTTCACTGACTTCACATTCTTTGATATGAGTCATCAGAAGAAATGAGTCAAGAGACATTGACAGACTTAAGAATAAAAAAGTGCTTAAAGCATTATTGTATTTGTGTTTAAAAGGGAATTTCTGTCAAGATTTACTCACTTTCCAATTGTTCCAAACCTATTCGAGCATTTTTATTCAGTTTTTTCCTTCTGGTTTTGCTGGTGACCATAGTCAGTGGAAAAATAAATAAAAATCGTATTTTGTCCTCAATAGAAGAACAAAACTCATACAGGTTTGGAACAATATGAGAGTGAGTAAAATCATGACAGAAATTTCATTTAGGGTGAACTATCCCCACATAGAATTGTATTAAAGACAAAAAGCATACTTCTACTTTCAGTTTGCTTTAGACCATTTCACTTTCGGTATCTTTTTAGGAAATATCACTGTATTTAATTGATTTAGGAATGTTGGTTTCACACAAATTTGTACTTGGCACATGGTGCTACACTGAGCCTTGACTGAGATACTGCCTTATACTGCCACCCTCTGATCTACTGGATAGTTGCTGGATCTAATGGTTTTCTTTGTAATTTATGTGGTCTAACTGTTGCCGTTTTTTTTTTTTATAAACATAAAACAGATATATTTTTTAAGTAAATAGTAACATATCAAAACAGTCTTAAGAAATGTGTTGTCTTGTAGGTTATCAGTCTTCTCTGTTTTATATATAATAATAACAATAAATCTGAGTGGTTGCTGTTATTGTTATTATTATTACTGGTGTCGTTTCTAACAAATATATCCTAAAGTGCTGCGACAGGCGAGTCGTCTCCTATCTTCCCTTCTCATCATGGCTTCTTCCTCGCGCTATCTGCATGTTCCACGTCGGCTAAAGGAAGGTCGGCGCGTGTCGTCAGTTCCGCAAGGCATTTCGGCTGATTCGCCCGATAATACAAACAAGCCGCCGGACATAGTGGATTCGGTTGAACATGAGAAAAACCGCCTGCTTATGAATTAACATAAATTTAGCCTCCATGAATGCATGATTTTTTAATTTCTTCACTCTTTTGGAAGTGGCAGTATATAATTGCGCATGAACTGGGATAAAATATTCAGTGACAAATAGCTAATCCTATAATAGGAAACACACAGGTGAGATAACCATTTATGTTTAGTTTTTTTTATTTATGCAGTCTTTATCGCACTGAGCAGATGTTGATTTAGAATTCATGTAGTGCACTGTGGCTAAATAAATGGCGACAAAACATAATCTGTGGCTTTAGCTAGCGAGCTTGCTGATCAAGTGTGTCATATTTGTCTTGATGCATGAGAAAGGTCCTTTTAAATTAAAGGCCCTTGGGCGACATGGACGGTCATTTGAATGTTGGATGCTTGAGCCAGCCTGACACATTATAACGATGATGCTTTATGGGAAATAAAATGCATAACTGTCACGGATGAACGAGCCATAAGGGCGATGGTGGACGTTACGTTAATAAACTAATTTAAACGGGGTAGAAATCACATGCTTTAATTAAGTGGGGCGAAATTAAAGGTTGTTGTTTTTTTTCTTTCGAGTTTGTAAAGGTGAATAATGTCATAGTTAAATGACGCAAAAATGGTCGCCGTGCACCTGTCCCACCTGTTCGCCCAGGTAGCTGCTCCGTGGGATTTACACAGCGCGCATATCAACGACACGTTCACCGCTAGTTTAGACTTCTTAGGTGAACGTTTTTTTTTCACCTGCGTACATGTACTAACACATTTATCCTTTGAGCTCATAACTGCATGTTTTCAAGCCAATAACATTCGAGTGAATGCAGAATGCTTCACGAATTGAACTAGGTTAATGTTGCTGTTGTTGTTGTTTGTTTGTTTATTTTAAAGAAGCCTTACAGTCATTGCCAACAGTTGATTAAATAGAAATACAATTGTGTCGTTGTTTGTGAGGAAAATGAATACTGTAGATTTGAAAGCATGCATGTTTAAATAGAAGATGATAATTGTTTTGGTCCACTTGTGTTTTGCTGACAAATTGGTTGAGTGAACTCGCTCAAAACACACTTATTTATCCAATTAATAGCCACCTAATAATCGGATCTGAATGAATCCTTTTAGTGAACAGATTCAAAATATTTAAATCACTGGGATGGGATCAACATTTCTCATCACATGTCAAAACTTGTTTTCTTATAAACAGCCTCTTGTTATCATTCTGGTCCCTTGAGACTCTTTGGAAGACTCTTTATGAAGACACATTACCTCAGCCAGCTAGCTCCAGTCATGTTCCTTTCACTGAAGTGGTTGTCATAGATGCATCCTTGGTAAGATTGCAAGCTGCCTCTACAGATCCAGTGGAAAATTACAGGATAAAAGGCATTGATGCACCCTATCGTATTATTATGGCCGTTAAATAACAATCCTATCCTTGTAACGGTGTTGAGTATGTTTTGAAGTCTTGTAGGGCAACATAATTACACTTTAGTTGGGAAAAAAAAATCTTTCCAGCCACCCGCGCATGTTTCCAGAATGGCTATTCTGGAGGGTTTGCATACTGTATATGACAACAGGTTGCTAAAATGTAATCTAAATTGATGCCAGATGTCCTTCTGAATAAAAGCATTCCTAAAATGGATTGTGAGTGACATCCTCACAGCATCTTTCTCTAAGTGATGATAGAGCAAAGTATTCATAAGTAAAAAGTACTGCAAGGTGATACTGCAAGCCACAAATTGAAACATTGCTCTATGGCGTAAGGACTTTACCACAGTTTCGTTACGCTAAGTAAATGGTGCTTATTTTAATGCCTTTTAAAAAGGTCACATCATCCCACATCCCATGACCATGGTCCTGTCCCCTGCATTCCATTATTATTATTATAAAGGAGCATTTGCACTGGCTCACCGCCATCACCACTGCTCACTGAGTGCAAATTTATTAATGCCAGTTTGCCATTCCTGTGGTTTTCAGATAAGACCTGAACCATTAGCTTTTATCCAGCCTGAATTTCATGCTCTTGCACTCAGGAGAATTAAATGGCTCTTCTGGAAAGGCAGACTATGATGCCTCTGCTCAGATTGGCCCTTTGAGCACCGAGCCTCCCTCTCTGGAGCGCTTGTCTAAAGCTGAAGCTTAGACGAACTTGCATGAGTCACATGATTGTTACATAGCTCCCAGCATTCCTATATTTTCCTCTGCCCATTGAGGAGGCTGAGCCTGGGAGCTTTGTGAGAGCTAACAAAGAAAGTCTGCTTGAGAAGTTGCTCACTCATTGCTATGAAGCCCCTCCCACAGCTGTGGGAATGGGCTCTCAAAGAGTAACCAAAGCGAGTATCGGTGGAAATACCTAGAAACTTGAAAGGGTTTTTAACCGGGTTAATAAGTTTGAAGTGAAAGCTCTAGTCCTTGAACTCTATGGCAGTGACTGGGTTGGGCTCTGTCAGATCTTATTAGTGCGTTTCAGCAGTACATTCCTGAGTAAACTCTTTTCCATCTACAGCTTTCGGCAAATGTATGTGGAATATAGAAGGACTTATAGATTTTACAATTAAAGGGATATTTTCCCCCAAAATACAATGTGTTTCCACAAAATGATGTGTTAAGTAGAATGAAAGCAAGCCTTGTTTGTCATTCGCTGCGACCTTGTGAGCCTGTTATAATCTAGCATTTGTTGTCTGAAGTGAGGTCTGGTCTGCTTTGATAATTATCACCTGTGAATTTATGAATATATCATTCTGAGCAACCTTTTATAATACATTGAAGAGGTGGGTTTTTTTTATATTTTTTTTAATGTATATTAATAATTTCTTTCCTTATCTCACTCTCTCTTCCAGTCACACTCCAGTATGGCGGAAAGTATGATGAGTAAAGCAGCCACTATGGAGATTCCTATTAACAGTAATGGGGACTCTAGGAATCTGGCAGAAGATGACAGCCTGGAGCAGGTGAGTGATACATTAGATGCAGTTTACCTGAACTCACCATATTGGTTGAGGCTTTTTTTTTTTAAAGCCATATCAGATCAACAAATTTCAAAGCATCAAAATGTGGATGGTTGTGGTGTGGTTTTCATAGCTGGAGTTAGGTTTTCATCGAGTCTAAAATATAGCTGGCTGCCTTTGGTTAAGTTTTGTTGCAGGTTTCACAATATCAGCCATGAGAAAAGATATTGAGTTAGCAGGTGGTGCAAACATTGCAGTTTATGATTGTCCAGCTTTTTCTTGAGGACTATGAATCCATTAAAAATAAGGTAGTCAGGCACGTTTATAAGTAACCGTAATAAGGCTTTTAAGCAGTAGTAAGCTATCCATTGTAAAGAAAAGGTAGAGTGGAAATGTTGTCAGAAGACACACCTCTGTAAGACAACAAAACCGAGGCACTGGATCCGGGAGAAGACGTGTTAGGCAAACAGACAAGTAGTAATATTTGCTTGGAGGCTGAATCATTCCTATTAGGAAGTAAAGGTTCTTTGTTTTAGTTTGTTTTAGTTTTTTCCCCCTAACATTTTCATGTTATGTCCATTTTTGAAAGCTCATGTGGCTGATCATGTTCACCGTTGCAATAATGGCTCCGCTGAAGGCAGATGGTACTTTGGCGTTACACTGTGTCTTTAAATATATCAGACGCATTGAGCCAGAATGTGACAACAGACTTTCTAAATGTTCTTGTCTTTCTTTACCCAGAAAGTGGCATCAATTGTTTTTTCTTGTTTTTTTTTATCATACCTTTTGTTCACTGATGTTTGGATTGACAGGGATCTGTTAGTAACCCAATGTATGACTCATGATTAATAAAGAGGGCTTATTCATGGCATAATTAGGGCTGAAATTATACAGAATAGTGTAACTCCATGCATTCTTGTATTGTCAAGCCTGGAAGCCTGTCTTTATTGTAGGTGTGAATTGGCCGCAAAATATGGATTCCATTGTGCTTGACGGTTAACTTCATCATCACTGTTTTCAAGTCTGATTTTGTTTTACATTGTGCTTCATTTTTGGTTTGTTTATCATTCTTTTTGTCTTTTTGTCGTCATGTTTTCCCCCAATGTCTGTGCAGGCTGCAAAGATTCAGTGGAGCTTAAGAGAGAAGGTAGGGAGTCCCGCAGGCCTCAGGGTGAGAAGGGACACTGGGAAGGGTGGCAGAGTGTGTGTGTGTGCCTGCATGTGTATGTCTTTCCAGCAGATAACGATTTTAGTTCTCCCCATAACCTGGTCACAATGGACAGGATGTTTTTCAAATCACATGCATTATTATTTGGCCGGTGTCACTCCCTGTTAATCAGTGTTTGAGGTCAGAGACAAATCCAAATGAGACATTTTATTTGTTTGTTTTGAAAAACATCCTGTTTTGTCTCTCTGTGGTATTAATCCATGGTTAGCGACCTTTTAGTATCTATTAACATTTATTAACCTTTACAATTAATTTTGTTTTGTTATATAAATGGGGTATTGCATACAGTGCTTAACTGAATCCTTTTTTTTTTTTTTTTTTTACATCAAGTGTCTGTCTTTTCAGGTCAATTGTTATTGATAGACATATACTTGTACATCACATTGTAATTTGGACTTTTAAATGTATAATGATATGTTTAATTAAACTTTATTAAACTTTAGTCAGAGTTGAATTAATAATATATTTAAAACATTACAAAACAGCTGATCAAATCAATGCAGATTTGCAGACCTCCCATTAAAGACCCGTTTTATCAGCAGAAATTTTACAGATGTTTCAGATAACATGTAACACACTGGTGTGGGTTGTTGAGTTTTTATAGTCACTAATGTGACTTGTTCAGATAACAGACTGTTTCTTAGTGCTGCAAATACCTTGTAAGTTTTTAAAAACACATGGATTTTTCAGAGGGTTTGTTTTCACAGGAAATTAAATATTACATTTTTAATGTGATTTACATGCACATGATTCTTAATAATTCTGGGTCTAGCGTGATTCTACCACTAAAATGTTCTTTCTAACATTTGAAAACTTTTGCCAATGTTTTTGTTTGTAGAAGCTACAGGATTGGCTCCTTTCATGAAAAAAAAATGCCTAGGTTATAAATGTAATTTCTTAAGATCTCTTCCTCTAGTTTTTATTTATTTTTTTCTAAAACACATTTCTGTAGGACTTACAGCAGGTCATGGTGTCTGGGCCCAACCTAAATGAGACCAGCATTGTATCAGGTGGTTATGGAGGTACAACAGAAGGCATCATTCCGACCAGTTCCATTAAAGGTAAAATTAGGTTCTTCTAAAACCCAATTGCTACTGCACTGTGCAAACTTTTTATTTCTTTAATTTATTTTATTATTTTTTTTTTATTGAACAAAGAAATCTTTATATAACTACCGTAGTATAGTTTTAGATTCACTTGACCCCAATAAAAAATTTGAGTTTTGTTATTAGTGATATTTACCCTTTTGAAATTTGTTTTTCTAAATCAAATACATAATTATTTTCTAGATACACTTGGAATTGTACAATATGGTTTGCATAATTTGGGGTTACCACTCCTTTCTTTCTTGTGGTGCAATCCAGAAGAGACCCCAGGGCCTCCAGAGGTCACTATGTGTATAGGTATTCAATGAGTCATGCTTAATGGCTTTAAAGTTTGACATTAACCAGAGTGAAAAAGTCCACAGATCTGAAGAGACAAAACAGCTTCAGCTTTGTTTTATTTTTATCTCTCTGCAATGGAAAATTAGGCTAAATTCTGCAGTGTAACCCAGACAAAGTAACTGACTGCTTTTGATTTGATTTTAATTTAGTTACATGTGGCTAACAAAGCGACTTTTTGTCTGGACAGGATTTGTGATTGTAAGGTGACCACCCTGGCCCCCTAAATGTATTCACTTCTGATTCAGTGAGGACCTTCTGTCTCTGTCCCCCTTTCTCAGATCCCGCGGTCTGTTTTAACATGGACTTTTGGGGCATACTGTCTTTCCCAGAGTATGGGATGCTGTACTACAGGAATAAATTGAATCGCCTGGCTTTTCTTTTCTCTTTTAGCAGATTGGATTGTGCTACATTTTCTCTCTCTTCTTTCTGGCAGGGTCTAGGTTGCTTTTTTCACTTGCGGGAATTTTGTAATGAGGATTCTTTTGTCATTTACCATTAAAAAATATTTGTAAACTTTAAGCTGGCTTTAATCTTGCTGACTTTGCAGAGGAAATGTTTAGAAAAATCTGCAAAATGGCTGTGTAAAATATGTTTGGGGTAAATACAATACGTCTGATACACATACTACACATACTGTAACAATACTTTTTCTGATACTTCTAGTCACACTTTCTTTTTGTGTAGATGAATACTGATAGTTAAAAATAAATTACCAGACATATTGGGGTTTAAAATAAGTCATTTAATGTTAAGTGAACTGTATATTGTCTCACTGTGTTTGTCATGAGGGAGCAGATTTAACAAAAGTTGTATGCTTTCCTGTTTTCATTTCATCTCATTACATTATCACCGTCTCTCTCTCCCTTTCTCTTCCCTCCATCCTCCTGCTCTCCCTTCCCATTCACACACACATGCATGCTGACATTATACACTTCACTCATATGGTACAACCCATTCCATTGTAAAAAATCATTTCCCCAATTGCCTAAATAATTGTAATACTTCTTACATATCTACCACCTACTCCCTGTTCCCCATCACACTGTATACCCCCAATATCCCCTGCTATCCCTGGCCATGACCACCTCCAGACCTGCGAATGAAGTCTAGGGGTGTTAGCATTGCCCCAAGCCAGATTGCTGCCTGCCGAATAGCCCACCAATCAGAAGACATCCCCTGTATCCAAGGTATTCCAAAGAGTGCTGGATCATTTAAGGGCTCTTTGGCAACACATTCCCCCTACTCAGTAAAACACTTTCATTTATTCCCTCTCATCTCATCTGTTTCACATATAGCTGATGCACTTTCAGAGCTGTCTCTGATGCAGTTATACCAACAATAACTGCAAATGATGTGTAAATAATGTGGAGGTATAGACCATTGTACAGTGTATATGTAATTTGAAACTCACTGTAAGTATGTTCTGTGTATCAGGGTCCAACATGCATCACGGCAGTAGCAATTCCTCCATGACTGCAGAAGAGGCCACAAGAGGCGTTGCTGTGGAGAAATTTGACATTGTGAAGAAATGGGGCCTGAACACATATAAGGTTTATCAATTAACTGCTTGTCTGTTGTGATTATATGTCATGTGCTGTTAACCACTCCTATTCTAAAGCCATTTGTTTTTGTTTTCCGTCTCTCCCTTAGTGCACCAAACAGCTGATCTCGGAGAGGTTTGGCCGTGGCTCACGTACTGTGGATTTGGAGCTGGAGGCTCAGATCGAGGTTCTGCGGGAAACCAAACGGAAGTACGAGAATGTGCTGCAATTGGCGCGAGCGCTAACCAACCACTTTTACAGCATGGTGCAGACACAGCACGCCCTCGGAGACACATTTGCCGACCTCAGTCTTAAGTCTCCAGAACTTCGGGTGAGGCAGCGTGGCCAACTTGAGATTTATGACATTTGTTGTGATTGCCTGCTTTGAACATACACATGTATTTCATGCTGTTGAGGAATGTATAATTCAAACTGTCAGTGTTAAAATTAACTAGTTCTTACAAATGGGGAAGACTACATCACCAGGTGCTAAAAGGCAACAATTGTTTTTGGGTTTACATTAGCGTTTGTGTTTTATTATTCACACAACATCAGTAAAGAATGATTGTCTTAAAATGCTTAAAAATTAAGCGGATTGTTATCATGTACAGCTGAGCTTTAGTATTATTTATATACTATTATAGCATTTATTTAGTAATATTTTAGCTTTATATTTAAATTGGTGTTATTCATGCACAGGATGAGTTCGGTTATAATGCAGAAACACAGAAGTTGTTGTGCAAGAATGGAGAGACTCTGCTCGGTGCCATCAACTTCTTTGTGTCCAGCATCAACACAATGGTGAACAAAACAATGGAAGACACACTGATGACTATCAAGATGTATGAGAATGCCAGGTAAAAGCTACTCTTCTCTGTAGCCTTTAGTATAGTGGCCTTCATTAGTTTTGTTTACAAGGTGCTTGAAGTGTTCCACTTATCTGGAATATGAAGAGGCACTGTCAGGGCTGGAAATTCAAGCATTTGAATTGTGTTTAAGGGTTTTAATTAGCCTGTGATGCGACTGGACATTTGAGAGGGTCATTATACATTTCAGTTGTCTGGTTTAGTGTCGAATATAGCTGCATGTGCAGACGAGATGGTATTGAATGAACTCCGTGTGAAGCACCAACAGACATTGACAATGACTGGCCCTCTTACTCAGTCTTTAGAGTGAAAAGAGAAAAATTAGTAGCATATCCTCCATCACAGTTATTTATTTAGTGTATATATATGTATATGTATCAGAACTTTTAAGTTTCTATTCTCCTATATAAATATTTTCTTTAAATTATCTTATGATTGGAGTGAATACCTTCCATTCCTTCCTTTTATTTGTGTGTACTTGCTCTGCTTGTGAACCACTTTGGTGGCCATTCTTGTTGTTTTAATGTGCTATATAACATTTGACCCTGACCTTGATGCTTTGTGCTTTTATTTGATGCAATACTGGCTAACTTTAATGTCCGATTTCATCATAAAAAACTTTGGGCATCACATTGTATAAAAAATAATTTGATGTGGTGTTTTCTGATCTCCTTTAGGCTAGAGTTTGATGCGTACAGGGCAGATCTGGAAGAGTTGAACATGGGCCCACGGGACGCTGTTACTATGGCTCGTATCGAGGCTGCTCAGCAGCAGTACCAGATCCACAAGGACAAATATGAACGTCTCCGCAGTGATGTCAGCATCAAGCTCAAGTTCCTGGAAGAAAACAAGGTGCCCGACCACCTGCATAACTTCCTCCTGAAATCAATCAAGTAGCCTGTCATCTATTTATTGTCTCTTGACATGATTTGTGTATCCCTCTTTCACAGGTCAAGGTGATGCACAAGCAACTTCTCCTGTTCCATAATGCCATCTCTGCTTACTTTGCTGGAAACCAGCAACAGCTGGAACAGACCCTCAAGCAGTTCAACATTAAACTCAAACCACCAGGGGCTGACAAACCCTCTTGGCTGGAAGAACAGTGAAAGTGCCCGTTTACCCCTGGTTTCCTGTTATATGTCTTTAGCCACACAGAGCAACACAGTAGGACCAGCGTTCTGATGCTAGCAGAGACAGGGGCTCCAACAAAGCCTCCTTCACACTAACTCTCTCTATACTTCTCTTCCTTGATTCTTCTTCTCCTCCTCCTCAACCTGTTCTTGCTCTGAGACTGTTTTCAAGTGTCTGAATAGTCACCTCTAGTACAGTATGTAACCGGTCTTTAAGGCTTCAATCAAATGTCAAAGGTATCAGTTTCTTCATCCCTATAAATATCATTAAACCAACTGAAGCAATCTTTCTGATATATCCGTCAGAACAGCTTTGATCCAGATTTTGCTCAGTCTTACGCTCTATCTCTCGGTCAGTGACCACATCTTTAGGAACTTTTTCCTTTTGTTTTTCTGTGAAAAGCGTTTTATTTTGCTACTACTGTCTTTTTCTGTATTGTAGATTTGGTTTTGTAGTTAATGGGGGATGCAAATTATTCCTATCACAGAGCTTTCAGTGTCAGTGGTTCTAACAAAAAGTAATCTTATTTTGATAAAATTCCAATATAGTTTTATCTGATAGTGGAATTGCATCCTTGTACATTTGTATGTTTACTAGGCCATGGGAGCACCGAGTCTATCCTTATCCAGCTGTCTCTCTTAAAAACACTTGAAATACATGAAATACTACATTTAATATCATAAAACGATTTACTCATTTTAAGTTATTTAACCTTAAATTAATAATACTAAAAAATGTCATGGACTGAATTTCATCAGATGTAGGTACACAGTTTCCTGCACGTTTTAACAAAGTTCGGGAATATGAATCTAAAATCACTGTCTTTACTCGATATTGTTAATTTACTGCTTTGAATTTATGAAGCATGATTGTTTTCTCTAAGGGAGAGGAGTGTTTTTTTTTTTTTTTTTTGACAATTATAGCTTATTGTGTCCTATTATGTACCAATGCACAATGCCGTAGAATGTTTGAAGGTGTATGTTAATTTTTTAAGTTAATAATCATAAGTTAATCAAGGAAGTGTATGTATGAGTTGCATTTGATTGTTTAAAAATCGTCCAGTTATTGAGGCCCAATGTTATCTGCCTCTTTATCCACCAAAACGTGCACTAAAGTTTATGTATTGACCTGTGTTCTGTTAACATGAGCAAAGCCCTAATATTGTGCATTTAAATTGCAATTGGTTCTGATGCAATGTGGTAAATGCCTTTATTTGCCTTGGTCAATAAAAAGGCAATTTTCCCACTTAAATATTTATATACCCATTAATATCAACATTTGTTTCTGCCATATTAGTGCTGATGTGTTATTCCATTAACCCTCACAAGTTTAACAAAAATATAGTACAAAATCAAACATTTTGTAATAATATAAACATTTCAGAATATATATTTTTTTGTATGCATTTTTATTTGTGATCAGATCGTATAATCAGATTAGTCTTAATGGGTTTTCTGAAAATAACTACATAATGCTCATTAAAAAGCCTTCTTTTTTATATATAAATTAGATTAGTGTTTTGTTTTGTTTTCTTCAAAATACACATGGAAATGTTGGTTTTGCTTAAAACAGACTTATAGCAGTGATAGTGGGGTTACAGTGCAGACTGTCAGATTACAGTTTTATTTTTTATTTCATTATGTAAGACTGAAATAACGACTGATCTAATGTTCAGTACTTTTGAACATTGCACTAAATCTTTGTAAGCTTGAGATGAAGCAATACTGAAGATGTTTTTAAAAAGTGTATTTTCATGTATGCCTATATTGGCTGTTCCTTGTGTGTTTCTGCATGGCAGGTCTGATGAAATCAGTTGTACATTTCCATGCATTGGGATCCTGTTCAATGTATCAGCAAAACACTATATGGGTAGTAGAGCAGCAAAATGTTTTAAGGAAAATCAAAACAAAAGATTTCTTGTGAATGCTGCAGAATGCTTGAAATTTAATTTGAATGTCAATTGTCAACCATCGATGATCGTACAATGTTTTTTTTTTTTCTTTTCTTTTTTTAAATGCATTTAAGTTAAATTGCCTAAATTGATTTCGTTTTCAAGGACAGCATGGTAATCCTAGAAGATAAACTTTTTTTATACCAAGTATTTTTTTTTTTTTTTTTATGTCCTGGCACATTTGTTTGGCTGCGGAGATGGCAGTTTGTCTTATTATTTTCATCCTCAGAGCTGGAGAAAAGGGTTCCATCTTGAGCCCCAGAAACTGAACTGATTGATGAAGTTATGGAGATTTGTACCAAACTCAATGGGATTTTACATTAAGAACCTTCTGAACACTAATTATTCCCAGTAAATTTATATTTCTTTTTCAGATCAAATGCATCCGTTAAGTTTCTCTCTCTCTCTCTCTCTCTCTCTGTATTATTATTCTTGCTATTATTATTTTGATTTCTGTTAACAGAAGTTTTTGGCATTGAAATGCGAACTCCATTAGTAGTTTTAGAGCATAGCAGAATGCAAGGGTTATAAATATTAGCATATTTATTCAATCAATATTTTAGGCTGCTTTGTGGTATTGTAGTGTATGAGTGATTGTATATATGTAAAAAATAATTGAGACAGATTTTGAAACCCATGGTGTTAGCCTTTGCTCCTGGCTTTGACCAAACCTTTGACCAACAAATGTACAAGAACCCACCAGATAAAATTTGAAAGTTTGCAGAAATGGTCTTTGTGTCATTTGTACTTTGCTCATGTCCTGTTTGGCTTTTTGATTTACTTTGACCCTGTTGGTCTTTCAAATTTAACAAATTCCAACCATATGAACTAAAGTGAGGCCATGCAGAATTAATGCTGACCACTAGAGGGAAATGTTGATTATGAATATAGATGTCTCTTCAGTTTTAGGGCATGTGCTCCAGTAATCTAAATAAATATTTACACCACTAGATGATAAATGAAAGCTAATACAACACATTGTTAACCTTCACACAATTGATGTGAAATGTAAATGTAACATTGACTGGATAGATAAAGAATATTTTCCCTCAAATATAAAATGATTTCTAACAAAAACATTTAACTTTAAAACTTGGATTCAATTAAATTTGTATTTTGTATATGTTATAGCTTGATGAATAAAGCCGATAGAGGGCAATATATATATATTTTTTAAAATAAATACCGTTTTATAATTACAATGCCAAACGGCATTAACGTTACCTTTGACATTAATAAATCCGCGGCTTCTATCAGCGACGACCGTTGCAATTCAAACTGTATTTGCGCGACCTGTTTTAACCCAGCGTGCAGTAGTTTATTAATTTTTTCTTAAATTATGAAACTGTTATAATCTTCTTTCTGAATAACAAGATGCAACCTATTAATACAGCAAAGGTGAGAGTTGCGCGCGTGAGGGGGTGTGGCCACGCTAATCCATTAAAGTGCTCGTGCTGCCAAATCGATGGCGTTTGACATGCGGAGTGTGTGTTGATTTCCCCAGCAATGGACGTCAGTTAATTAATATATCATCAGCACTAAACCTGATATTATTTATTTACCGGTACGTACATCCAGAAAGTTCTTACATTTTCTGTCACTTTCTGTTGCTTTTCTCATAATTTCACGATAATCGGTGATGTTTGACTGTTTTACTGGCTAACTGCCTTGTCAAATATGTTGCCCATAATTTTACACAATTTCTGAGTTAACTTATTTGTTTACAAAAGAAATAATGTAGTGATGTCTATCACTGTATTTGTTTGATCGGCCTCTTTTGTAAACACGTGGAATTGCTGTAAATAAAGTCCTTTCGTAGTGTATTTTTATGCAAAATAATGATTTTATTAATATATATATATATATATATATATATATATATATATATAAGAAATTCCATAAATATTTATATGTAAATTAACTAAATTACCCAATTTGCAGGCTATATGTAATGATAGCCAAGAAAAAAGCATTACTTTAAATGTTGAAATTAAAATTAAGCAGCCGATAGAGTTTAAAAGTAGAGAGAGCAAAGTACATCTAATATGCAAAGTTGTCTTTATGCTTGATAAACGTAATTAAAAGGTGTGTTTGACTGCCTGTTGAAGTTCCTGTGCAAACTGGTCTTGTAAAATATTATCTGTCTTTGTGGTTTGCTCACACAGCTACCTTTTTTAAATAAGCATTTGCTCTTCCAGTGTAAGTGTTGTTATTGGAAATTCTTATGTTGTAGAAGTATGTTATTGATTGTAGAAATCTTGGATGCCTAAAGTAAATTTTTGTGTGATGTACTTTTAGAACTCTGGGTTAGTATGGCACATCATTTGCCTCTCACTGTTTTGTATTTTTATATGTGTACTTGATATTTCTATCAGATCCTTCCAGATTTGTGTCCTCCAATGGATGGAGCTCCAGTTGTAACCATGGCACTTCTACCTCCTCTGCCTCCTGACCCCTCTAGATGCTTTCAAAATGAGACCTTACCCTGCATACGTATTGCACAGCCCCCTCCCATGGGCCCTCCACCTCCTCCCCTTCCCCCTCCGCCACCGCCACTCCCACCCCCACCCCCACCTCTTTCACCTATGGGGGACCCCTTCACCCGGACTGTCCAGCAGCGCTCCAAAATGCGCAACTTCAACTGGGATGCCATCCCCAGGCACAGCGTGTTAGGGCAAGCGCAACGTGTGGACAGCCCAACGCAACCTCGAGAACTTTGAGCTGGACACTAAGCGAATGGAGGAGCTTTTTAGCCACAACGAGCACCACGGTTTGGTCCGTAAGGGTGGGACGGTCAGAAAAAGTGTGTGGGGACTTTCGCAAATCACTACAGAATCTGAGAATGTAAGTGTCTATAACTTCAGTATTGATTCTTTGATAAAGCTTTAGTATTAGACAAACGGTCTTCTGAGACCCATCAAAGTGTTTTCATTCTTGATTAATCCTCTTGTCCCCAAGGCCATTGTAGTAGTTTAAAAAAACATACTTTATACTGATGTATGAACTATGCAAAATTATCAAAGGTCTTGATGAACATTTTAAATGTCCTCAATTAAGACATTTATATTACTTCGGAGAGTTGCAGGTATTAAACATATATGAAATGACCTCACTAACATTTCACCTTAACATTTTTTTAAATGTATAATGAATGAAAGTTTAATTTTCAGAATTACTATTATTATTTTGCATGTGCAGAAATTTGTTTTCGGGACCTCAAATATCAAAAGGAAAAACAATATATTAACTGTTTTTATGCTATGTCATGTTGAAGTTATTTTTAGTTTATTTTTCTGTGACGTCATAGATATTTACCAATCCTCTCTGCATAATTTAAGTTCAGGAAGACACCTTTTCTTTTATATTTTACTGTTCTTGCACAAATCTAAGGTTGGCCAGATGATTTATTTGCTGGTCTGCACTACCTTTGCACATCTATTCAAGGAACTTGTAATGTTTGTGAGGAAGTCCAGACAGACATGTTTTACTCTTCATAACAATACCGTCACATCTTTTTGATTCCATTTCCGTCTTGTCGTATACTGTGAATTATGCGCGTTTTACTTCATGCTTCCTAGAATTAATTTTTAGTTGCTGTCACTGAATGTTATATAATGTATGCTATTTCGGTAGACTTTCCCAGCTTATGAAAAACTGACACTATATCGGTCTTTTTTAGGTATCAATTCTCAACTCTAAGAAAAGTATGAATATTGGGATTCTGCTAAAACAATTTAAAAGGTAAAGTAAAGGATCAAATTGACAGTTTTCATCAGTCTGCACTTTCTTATAAAAAAATATATATATATATATATATGTATGTGCCATGATCACCTGTTTTCTACTTCAAGTAGTTTTTTTTCTCGCCCTTATTGCTTGAGGTTGTAAGTTTCTGTAATGTTGGTAAATGACAAGAAAACCTGTAGCTTAAAAATCTGAATTGTTTTGAGCATCTCTAAGAAAATTACTCTGAACTATGTCCATTATAAGTAATATGTGTAACAAGCTTCTAAGAGTACACAAAGTAACCCAAGTAGGCCATTTAAAAACATCTGTCTCTCATCTGTTTACGATGCACTGTGCAGGCCAGCGAAGGACATTGTGGAGGCCGTCAGGAACGGTAACCTGTGCTTTGCTTCTGGGAAACTGAGGGAGCTTAGCAAGCTGTTGCCTGATGACATGGAGGTAAACCAGTTTCCTCTATATGACCTCAGCGTGCTGTGCTATTGCTCAGCGATGTGATCAGCTTTTTAATGCAGCTGTTGTATTGACATGTTCTAGACAAAGAAGCTGATATCATTCAATGGAGATCTGTCTCATCTAAACGAGGCTGACCGTTTCATGGTGATGCTGGTTCAAGTGCCAGGGTGCGTTTTCTTATGTCAAAGCATTTGATGGTCCAGCTTCAGTGATGTTTTGTTTAAATGTGCTCCACAGAATTTTCTCACATTGAAATGTTAAACAGCTGGTTGAAATATACTTTAGCTAAAAAGCTGCTAATAATTCTGTGTGTTTTATTTGTTTCCAGGTATAAAGTGAGGATAAAGAGCTTGCTCCTCAGAGAGGAGTTTTTTCCCTTTATTGAGGAGGTCAAACACGCCATTGCTGTCATGACAACCGCTGCTAATGGTACTTTTCATCTTTTTGTATAAAAATTTATACTAAGGAGTTTTTACTTATTTTCTTATTTGATTTAGTCACCTAAAAATTGTGCAACATCTGTAATATTTCTTTTTATGACCATGTTTCTTTGTTTTAAAATGTAATTAAAAATTAACTAATACATTTTCTGTCTGATCTCAGACTTTATATATGGTGCTATGTAATCTGTCAAATGTTTAAAAAAATTATATAATTTTATTAACATATACACTAGTGTTCAAACGTTTAGTCAGTATGATCTTTTTTTTGTCACATTTATCAATGCATTTACTGTCATTGTATGTAATATTTTCACTAAATAAGTTTTAATTTCTTTAAAAATATATATTTTTTAAATCATACGGACCACAAACTTTTCTTTGCCTACCAGAGTTGCTGGCATGTGATGACCTACATTCAATCATCAGACTGGTGCTGAAGGCTGGTAACTACATGAATGCTGTGAGTGTCACATGGTCTGTTTTGTTTGTTATTAATACACTGTTTCTCAGTGTGAACTAGCGCTGGAGCAGATAAATGACTCTGGCTGTATCTTGTTCAGGGTGGCTACGCAGGTAGTGCTATTGGCTTCAGGATGACATCATTGCTCAAACTCGTGGACACTAAAGCAAATAAACCTGGCATGAACCTAATGCACTATGTGTCCATGGTAAATGAAGATCGCTCTTTTATGAGTTTTTTATTTTTAGATGTTGAGTCATGAATATGTCACTATATGATTTTTGACACTGTGACTGTTTATTATTTTCTTTTATTATAGCAAGCCCAACAAACTGATGAAGTTTTGCTGCATTTCGCTGAACAGCTTCAACACATTGGGATTGCTGCAAGGTCTTTAAAAAGACATGTTTTGCATTGTTTAGGTGGTGAATTTAGGAGTAAAATTCTACTTTATTTATAAATTCAACATACATGTAGGATCCAAAAGCAGGAGGTGGAGGTGGACTTTCAAAAGGAGTTGGAGAAAATTAGGGAAGCGAAGATGGATGCCAGTAAACAGCCTGATCTACTACACCAGATGGAAGCATTTCTTCGTGTAAGAATAATTTGGTCTTTTCATGTTAACTTTCATTGAAATTCCAGTGTAATGTCAGGTGGCTTCTTTTGAAATGTCTTAGATCACCAGTGTTCAGGGAGTAATGTATGTCTGCTTCTGAACAGATGGCAGACATTCGGCTTGCGGATGTGGAGGCCTCTCTTCAGGAACTGGACAGCATCAGTACCTCTGTGGCGGAGTACTTCTGTGAAGACCCAGCCACCTTTAAACTAGAGGAGTGTTGCTCTATCTTTCATTCCTTCTGTGAGAGGTTTGAGAGAGCTACACAGGTAAAATGTCATGCCTTATAATGGAAAATTCCTTATGTGTGGTGTTACAGTTCAAATACTGTAGATATGATAGCCTAGGATGAAGTGAAATCAATTGCACATTTAACCTGATTTTCTCATGGTTTTATTCACATGCATTGCTTTTCACTGACAGTCGACTTATTGATGAAAATAAAAATTGTATAACAAGCTTTTTTAAAATTTAAATAAAATAAAACCTGTCAGGACAAAACAGTTAAAGGGGGGGTGAAAAGCTATTTCATGCATACTGAGTTTTTTACACTGTTAAAGAGTTGGATTCCCATGCTAAACATGGACAAAGTTTCAAAAATTAAGTTGTACGTTTGAAGGAGTATTTCTGTTCCAAAAATACTCCTTCCGGTTTGTCACAAGTTTCGTAAAGTTTTTTTCGAGTATGGGTCTGTGTGACGTTAGATGGAGCGGAATTTCCTTATATGGGTCCTGAGGGCACTTCTGCCGGAAGAGCACGCGCTCCCGTATAGCAGAGCACTGAGAGGCTGAGCACAGACATTCACTGATCAGAGCGAGAGACCAAAATGTCACCAAAGAAGTGTGTTTTTGGTTGCCAGGGCAAGACAACCCTGCACAGATTACCAAAAAAAAAAACGGCATTAAGGGACCAGTGGATGGAGTTTATTTTTACAGAGCATCAACGGAGTTGTGCAAGTGTTTTTGTTTGTTCCCTGCATTTCGAAGATGCTTGTTTTACAAACAAGGCCCAGTTTGAGGCCGGATTTGCACATCGTTTATTTCTTGAGGATAAAGCAGTCCCAATGAAAAAGGGTCACGATCGTGTGTTGGAACCGCATGCGGTGAGTAAAACTGCTTCAAATATCTCTGTGTTGTTAACTTAGCTATCGGCGCGTAAGCACATCAAGTAACCGACATGCGATGTTGGCATAAAACTGCACTTTCCACATGTACAGCTTAAAAAAAAAAAAAAAAAGAACGACATGAAGTGGAACTTAGTCATTTTCCAAAACCGCTAAACAAATATATACAGTTTCAATACATACCACATAGAGACGCTGTTGTAGTCATTGCTGCTGCTGCTCTTGTTAAATTTCAGCCTCTGGATCTGATTCTGGATCATAAATATACGCTGAATCTGACTGTTAGCCATGGTTTGTTTTGGATGATGGTTTTTTTCCTCACGGTAATGTCACAGCTTCCAAACTCTCTCAACGCAAAAGCCTACTGGCGCTCGTGATTCTTTAGCTGCGCCCACACGTCACGCCTCCAGCCGGTCGTGTTTTTCCGGGAAAAATCGGTACAGACTATCTTTCTCTTATGAATATAATAAAATTGGAGTTATGAAGGATGCAGTACTACTCTATAGGTACTCAAGATTAACAGGATATTGAGTGAAAACGAGCATTCACCCCACCTTTAAGTTGTGATGGAACCTTTTTTGTTGTGATCAGCATTAATGTTTGATGCAAAGTACATTTGCAGGCAAATCTTTGAGAGCAAATAAAGAAAATGATACATTTAAATACATGTGTAAATATTTGTATTAACATAAGATTCAACAACTGCGATATAAACTGAACAAGTTTTACAGACATGTGACAAACAGAAGTGGAATGGATATATATCGCCTTGGTTAAAGGACTCCATTTCTATGTATATGCAATTGAAAACGAACATAAAAATCATTATGTCATGTCACCCACACTCTCTCCTATGTCTACAGGAAAACCGTGATCGTGAAGCAGCTGAGACTCGCAAGCTGCAGCAGAAAGAAAGAGAAAAGCTGACCAGAACGACTAAACGCCAATCCACCGGTACATGCTCCAATCAGGATGTAACCAATGGAGGCTCCACTCTGGAATCTGTCCTGACCAGCTTTCTCAGCCAACGACTTTCTCGCAGGAGGCACGTTGGGGTAATACCTGTCACAGACAGCCCCATCAAGAACATCCGCCCTCAGGTTGAGGAGCATGAGGGCAGGGGGGATCTGGGCAGCCCTGTGGAGGAAACCGAGGAGAACTTTAAGATCTCAAAGGTGGAAGAACCAGATAACATCTGCCAGAAAGTGGAGCTTCCGCCCTGTACCGTTAATGATGTTCAGCGGGCAAGAGCCGCTTCCAAAAGAGGCCAGTGCATTTACGATGAACTGATTCCTGAAAGCAATGATCTTAAAGAGGTCATCACCTGTACCAACACCTCAGCTAAACATGAGATTGAAGATGGAGCAATGAATAAAGAAGATGAGGAGATTGGAGACCTGGATAAAGGAGAAACGAGAGAGGAGGACAATGAGAAAATTGAGGATGGAGCAATGGAGGAGATTGGAGACATGGATAAAGGAGAAACAAGTGAGGAGGAGGACAACGAGAAAATCAAGGATGGAGCAATGAATAAAGAAGTGGAGGAGATTGGAGACATGGATAAAGGAGAAACAAAGAGGAGGAGGACAACGAGAAAATCGAAGAAGCAGATAAAATGCCTGAGCTCTCCGGCAAGATCCTCCGCTTTCAGGATTGTGGCGTTGGCAGCCTGAACGTGACCGCTACACCTGATCGCTCCCGAGGCCATGCCTTGTACACCTCCACTCCTCGACAGAGGGATATAAAAGAGGTAGATCTTTCCTTGCAGAGTGGACTGGGAGGTCTAGGGTCACCGTGGACCATCCTCAGCCCTCGTGTCTCTCCCCGTAACACGCCCCACCGCAGACACACCTACTCCTTCTCCAGGGTGGACATCCTTGATGATGGAGTTTGGGCATTACCTGACACTCCTGTACGCGACAAGCCCTCGTTCTCCCATTATGCAGGAGTGGGGACTTCATCCTCATTACCAGACTGTCCCTCAAAGCGAACGCCATCACAGGGGACCGTTATAAGGTCTTCATCACTTAGCGACGAAAAAGAGTCTGCGCCTAACTTCAGACTGGGACAGATCTTTCAGAGGCGCACTGGACAGGAGCTTCCTCCAGAGAAGAGACCGGAAAGCTCAGGACTTGTATCTTTCTTCCGACGCTTCGGGGAAAGAAAAAGGGCAGGAACTGTTGGTTAAGATGGCTTGGCTTGTCCTAAAAGGATTTTACTTTGCCATAAAGGATATGATGAATGTAGACAAATGGAAACTTGTCTTGCAACACGCTTGATATCTTTTGTGTTCTTATGTAAATATATTATGGTAATGCTTGCTGATGCTAACAACTTAATATTTTATATGTTTTTAGTTCAGCGTTGTTATTTATAACAAGCTGCTTTAATTGGTTCACAACACTGAATTTCAGGGACTGACATATTTTTATTGTTCTTTGTCTTTTAAAGTCTTATTTTTATGTAATAAAGTGTGGATCCCACCTTTGAAGCATGTGTTATGCATGTCTTTTTATCCATGTCTAGAAATACAATATTGGCCCCAAGAAATTAGACACTGAAGTCTCCTTTAAGCCATTGCTGTGTTCTAAAGACAATGATGAGGTGTTTTTCAACAAAAGAGTGCTTCTTAAAGCAGCTTGTTCTCGACAAGAGGGCCTCAGCCAACTTCCAAGCAAGTATTTAATTATGTAACGTTATGAAAAAAAAAAATTGCAAATCAAAATCTAATTTGAAATGGTCCTTTTTCCGTTCAATAACTTTTTGAAGAACACATGAGTCTTTTTGGAATTAATCATGGTTCTTTTTATAATAATAAAAGTGAATTGTTAACAAGCAGCATTATCAGAATTATTAGCAGACATCTTTTTGAATATTGTGCTGGACAATGAAGAGCTTTAAATCAAAAAGGCTGAGAATCCTTGTATTAAAGAAATGTAGTAAAAATGCTCTTTTCAAGCTAAAAGTGTCACAGAAAGAGGTTTGTGTGGGTTTTAAATGCTAAAACAATAGACACAATGTTCAAAATTAAGACAAAAAGTATCTGGACTGCAACACTATTTGGTTAGCAATGACAGAGAAAGCAATAAGACGTTTCCACTGTAGCATGAGGGACTGCTAGATTATTGGTCAAACTAAAGATTATATGGCTGTCTGAACAGAATGGTGCTGATGATGTCACTATTCAGTCATGCATCTGTATATTGTGTGTGTGTCTTTCACTTCTACTACATTATTACTGCTGCAGTCTGAACGTAACAGCCTCTCTCTCTTTCTCTGCCATTGTTCATCAAGATAAAAGTGGAAATGAGGAGAATTTGCCATGTTGTCTAGGTGATGGTGTATGTTTACAGTACATGATCTCACTTGGCTGGTGTTTCAGTGATATAATACCCCCCCTGGAAAAAGCTGCAGAGCACAGACTCTTCTTTCATACAGTCCTCAGCACTGTCACAATGAATGCAGATTTTGTTCCTTTAAATTTTACCAAGTTCTGTTAATGTAGCATATATTTATAGACTGTTTAAGAACTTATTCATAAGTACAGTAAATATAATCGAATCCTATTTTCGTTTGTTTCATTACCCCACCATTCAAACACACAAATGGGATGATGATTGTCTTTGCAATGTGTTTTTATGTCACAAAATAATGCATCTTAAATGTGGAAAAGGCATGTTTAGTGTGCATGCATGTGTGTGAGAAAGAGAAAGAGAGAAAGGACAGTGGAAAAAAACAAGGAAGAAACCCGAGCTTTAGAGAAAGGAGGACAGGGTCACTTCATTCGGGACTCAGAACTCTCTTTGACTAAACTGCAGCCTGAACACTACAAACCTGTGATATTTCTGAGCCATCTGAAGTAAGTACACTATTTGCCAATTCTTTAATTTAAGATTAAAAAATGAGAGAAAAGTTTGCATCTTGTCTGACTACAGCAATCATTTACACTAGATTAGATTAAACATTACATTTAAGATTTTATTCAACATTTGAGTTTGTTAGTCAAGTGACAGTGACTTGTCCCGAAAACATGACTGCATTGTAAGGACCAGCCAGCAGTGTGTGTGCTTGCAGAACCTGATAAGTGAGACATGTTCCTGGGAAAACATCTTTGTTGTCCCTGGAACAACATTGTGATTAACCAATAAGATTTGAAGAACCAGTTTATAGATTTTGTGAAGTTTACGCTTAAAATCACTGTATGTTGCTTGTACATCAGTGTCATTCATCTATCATTTCCTCTGATTTTAGGGATTACTCATGGTTGGGTTAGGTTTAGGTGTAGGGATATGGTCAAGAATATATTTTTTGGAGTAAAATATTGTTCCAGGGTCAACAAAATATGTTGACCTAGTAACACATCTAACTCAGCAAAATCAGGACGTGCGTGTGTGCTAATTTGAAGTTATTTTAATATTTAAATATATTGATATTGTGACGGAATATAAACACAATTTTGACATGGCATCATATAAATGTCTCATAGTAAGCAAGTAAAGCTGTAGAACGAGTTATACAAGGAATAACACTGAATTGCATTTTGGTTAATAATTAATTGTACATAATTTCTTGTTTAGGTTTATGTGTTGTTTTAGTGTGATCAGTTGTTAGGCTTTTTCCACGCCAAGTAATTATTTGTGGTATCTAAAGTGACCAGGAGATGTCGCAATATTTTTGTAAATGATTTTGACTGTGTGCGGGAAACAGCGACGTCAACGTCTGTAACATAATGGACTTTTTTTCAAATCTTTTTTTTTTAAATTATTATTATTATTATTATGTGAGAATATACGATAAAATCTACGATATAAAAATAACAAAAAGTTAACTCCTATCAATATGTCACTATTTATACTCATGGAACTGCCTGTAAACCACTCACTTTAAAGCCTAGTGTGTTGTTGTTTCCTGTCTTAAGATTTATTTATTCACTTTAATTAGCCTATTTTTTGTCTTTCTTTATAGATTAGTTGGAATCATGCCCAACTTTAATTCAGCTTGATCACTGGAAACAGCAAAATGTTGTGGTAAGTTGGTTAACTCCATTATGTTGGTTTCTGTTTGAAATGAATCCTCTATATTATAAAATGTTGCATTTTGAATTGTGATTATCACAATGTGCTTTTCTCGATATGACTTCTGTTTGTGGCTCAGCATGAATTCATGGTCTAATAGACATGCATGGGAGGAAGCTGAGTAAGGTTTCAACTGATAGCAGGACAATGCTGGGCATTCAGTCCTTTCCGGGTCCATGCTTGCCGGAAAAGTGTGAAAATGGATGTGACCCTGTGAAGTCATTCACTGATTATTACACGAGTCATGAGTAATGCTGGATATTACCTGTATTTGACCTCTCACACAGTTAAAAACAGAGACATATAAACAATGGTGACCAAATAACTCTCATTCAATATCATTCAACCTTAAGCATCACAATAAATGGGTGTAGGATTTGAAAGAGATATTGAAAAATAATTACTTGCTTAGTGTTATACTCAACTAACACATTTTGCTGAGCAAGTAAAGTGCTACAAAGACTGTTATAGGTGAACTTTGTCCCTTAGTTGATTAAGACTGAGCTGTAAAATGTTTTTTTAATCCCTGTGGTTTATTCTCAGTTCAGTGCACTCATTAGTGCAGACAGTGGCAGCTGGGAGTTAAACATCTATTTAACTCTAGTGATTATTAAAGTTCAGTCATACCAGTCAGTTATTAAGTAATTAAGCACTGGAATTCCCTGTTTGCATATATGAGGATACTGAATATAATAAAAGCCCCCGATAAATGCTGATGCATATCTTTAGCTGTCTTGCATATCACAGACATCAGACATGCAAGCGGTTTGTTTATCCAAGCTTTACATCAGTGGGTCTGAAACTTTTTTTACTCCAACGTACAGGACAGTATTCAAATACCTTCATATCTAAGCTGATATATACCTCTGTTCCTTATTTTGAAATAAACTCAAAATATGATGTCAGTTTAATGTTATACATGTTTATTTTTAGTGTCTTATTTCAGCATTTTAATGAAGATTATGTAAATATAGCTAAACTAAATGATTTTAAGGCTTATTGGGGCCCCCTGGAGCTTTAGCTGAGGACCCATAATGGGGCCCCTGGCCAACCATTACTTTAGATGAGATTCTTGAAGAGAAAAAATGAAAAGAAAAGGTTTTAGAATATCTTTGTGGTGCACAAATATTGTAAATATATATAAAAGATTTTTTCTAAAACTTGAAAACATTTCATTATGCCTTCTTCAATTATTTATGATACATTCAGATTATTCTTACTTATATTTTGTGTTACCTACTGTGCCTAGTTTCCGATCTTAATACTTTATTAAACACAATTTTAAACCATGAAAATCCATCATGAAATATTATTTAATTTAAAAATGATAATCTAATGATTGAGAAATCACAAACAGTTTTCATATTTCTTGTGTGAAAATGTAATTTTTTTTCATTCTTATGCAAATTGCTGTCATTTCCACCAACAATTTCCAGTTTCTTCGAGAGTTAGTATACTTGGATAACCTTCCAGGCAACAGTGTAATGGAAGAGCTTGAACTGAAAGTTAAGATGTGTTAAAATGAAGAAAAATCTAGATAAATATTATGTATGAGCAGAATATTTAGATTTTGTGTCATATCTGAGTATTCAAGTATGCAAAACTGTGAAATTATTATTATTATTATTATTATTTGTCTTTAGAAAGCTATGGAGCTGGCTTATAAAATAATAATAAATAATATATATATATATATATATATATATATACACTTCCACCACAGACTGCCACCAAACACAATATATCAACTGAGATATGGTAAAAAAAATTCATTCATTCATAAATATAAACATTTTGAGAAGTATGTAGGACAAAAGACAAAAAAGTGAGTTTAAAGTGAGTCCAGAGGGCCAAAAGCACTTATGATTGATGAAACACCCTACTTGGCATGAGGAAAACAAAGTGTGCATACTATAATATACAAGAGCAGACTTCAGTGTTGCCCAGAGTATTTCTTTAGTGCTCTTCGGAGAGTCTATTTTCCAAACCACAACGTGGGAATGTGCAGCATCACATGTGATGGCATCCCCACCCTCAGGCTTCCTGAAGAGGTCTGCCTTCATACCACTAATAGAACACAAATACACACGCTCACACAGTGCTGAGTGCTGGCTTTGTGTTGCTGTCACATGCAATTTACAATATGGGACCTGCAGGTCTGTACTCTTCCTGTATGAATCTGCTCCAGGCTGCCGGGGAAAGAGAAAGAGAGAAAAAGAGAGGGATGAGGAGGAGGAGGAGGAGGAGGAGGGGGAACGAGGCACTCTGCCATCTGGGTTCTGCTTTCACTGGATGCAGTCTCCATGGTAACATCGTTCTCTCATGCAATCAAATCAAGGAATGTGATCAAGCCTGGCCCACCCCCTTAAGCACAAATGCAGTTGTTGCTTTTATCAATTAAGTCACGCCCCCATCAGTTTGTCTCCACCCATTCTAACCGTCAGGTTGGTACATAGTGATGAATTGAACTCAATTTGTCACTAGATGTCAAGGATACTAATTTAAAAGGCTGAGACTTTGTAGTCCAAGATGTCACCATGTGTTTTTATCCTTAGGTTGACATAAAGGATATTTTTAGCTTGTCTTGGAAGACTGAGGTGATTTAAGTGGCTCATGTTGCCCAGGCTGGAATTTCAGCACTGTTATTTTTCCATTCTGCTCTGCTGGGTCTTATTGTATGTCCTGTGTAGTGAATATCCTCTGTAGTCATTAATCTTCATTAGCTCTTGTGCAGTTAAACAGTCATTATCTTGTCCCCTGATTCTTCACTCATCATGTTCTTCCCTGCTATCTCTTCTTTTCCCCTAATTTCCCCTCATTGTGCATTACAGTGTTGAGAAACCAAACAAAAGGGCTTGGGATTTGCCTGCAGAAAGAAATGCTATCTGCAGTTTCATCACACATGAGAGTCATTGGTTTTCTTGACATTAGCGTCTCAGATCTGAACTCTTGAGGACTTACTCTTAGAGATCATGAACATGTGACACATACTTATTATAAATTATATTTGTTATATATATTGTATACTTGATATAAATTATATTTGTGATGAATTTATGCATCAAATTTTGCAATAATATTCTTAAAATGTGTTAAATGTGAAGTTTACTTTGTAAAAAAAAAAAACATTTATAAGCCCAAACATAGTGTCCCAGATTTGAGCATGAGCTGTCCCACATTAGAATATCCACAGATTCTAAAACGATTTGGCACAAGGAGCACGAATATATGTGTCATTTCAGTTCACCAGTAGCACTTCAACGGACTAAAACACACACACACACACACACACACAAACACACACACACACACACACACACACACACACAATTATGTTTTAAACGCGTGGTTTTGGCGAGTAACCTTGTAAACGTAGTCTTAAATTAGTTATAAACTCTTAAATGACTGTAAAGAGTTTAGAGAAAATCAGATAGGCCTATGTGTGAGATCTGCATCAGGTTTTAAAGAGACAGCGCTGATTTTAAAGTGAAACCTGCTGAAGTCTGTCATCGATGTAAATCAAAGAACAAAAGAGAAAGAGAAATCCTCGGACTGTTCTAGTAGCTGATTAACTTTTTTTTAGCTTGAATAAAGATTAATATATATAGTTTATGCATATGTAATATAGTTTATGTGAATATTGTTTTTAAATCACTTAAATTAAAAGTTGTTATATATTTCAGAGCATATTAAATGTTAAAAATAATGGCTTTCCATTATACTGTAATGCTGAATGTCTAGAATTAATAGGTAAAATCGAGGGAGAATGCACCAACAGGACAAATTAAAACATAAATATGTTTAGTTATTGTAGTAGTAATAAATACCTGTTTTTGCAAAAAGAGTTTCATGGCCAGTAAAAAAAAATTTGGCCAGTAAATGTGATCATGTCACGGCCATTGGCAGGTGTGGCAAAAAGTTTGCTTTAGGCCCTATATATATTAATTTTATATTAATTATGTTCTTTTGAACTTTCTATTAATCAAAAAAATCCTTAAAAATGCTTCTTGAGCACCAAATCACTGTATTAAAATTATTTCTGTAGGATCATATGACCCTGAAGACAAGAGTAGTTTTTGTTTTAAAGTAAACTTGCTGTCCACAACATATATAGCCTCTTTTTCGAAGTGAAATGTTCCATCTGAAAGTTAATTGTAAAAGCTGACCATTTTCATTCCAGAATAGAGTCCAAACAAATGTGAGTTTGATAAAACAACATCTAATTAGTTATTCAGCTACTGGTGATCATTATCCAATAGCCTGTGTGGCCCACGTGACATCAGCAGAAGATGAAAGTCGTTTCAGAGGGAAGCGTGACTAGATTTTCATTTAATATTGAAAGACAAATTAGACTATATAAATAATTATTAACAGTAACATCAGAAACATGCATTAACAAAATACATTTCAGATACATATTGACTTGTTTATATAGTTTGGCTTTAAAGAAATATGGAATATATATATATATATATATATATATATATATATATATTTTTTTTTTTTTTTTTTTTTTTTTTGGGGAGTTTATGTGATACAGTGGGAACCCTTAGAAAGAGTAAGAGAGATACCTCTGTATCTAAAGGATGGGTTCTCTCTCTGCCATTTTCCTGTTGCCTTGCACCTTCACCCAAAGCATTGGTTTGGCACATCCCCACCTCCCTTCCTTTCAGCCAATACCCTTCCACTATCTACATTTCCCTTCCTTCCTCATCAGTCTCTCTCTCTCTCTCTTCTCTCACACACACATTATACACCCTCGCCTGCTCACACCCTGCTGCTGCTGCCGCTGCTTCTCTCCCTTCTGCTTGTCTGGATTTGCTCTTTTAATCTCGCTGTATCTTCTTCTATGGGATGAGGGGCTGTAAGGCTGGACGGGGCTGTGCTTGGATGCTTCGCTAACACCTCTCCGTATCTTTTTCTCTCTGTTTCTGTCAGCTGCGAGAACTCACGTGAGTACGGCTTCAGGGAGCTCCCCCCTTATCCTTCATTCTTTCTCTTTTGTGCTTTCCTTCTCTTCGTTAACCTCTCCATCCATCTCGTGGGTTTAATCACACTGTCGTTCACGCAGCTTTTAGAAGGACTGTCTGTGATGAATAATTCACTGCAGTGTCTGGCCTCTCCCTTACAGTCAACTGGGCATCTCTGACACACGCATGTAAAAACACACACATGAGTGAATGTACATAATCACAAACACCCGCTGGGCTTTCAGCGCTTATGTAAAACAGCAGTGCTTGTGTGCTGAGAAATGCATAGATGATGTGCATGTGAGTGTGTGTGTAAACACAAGTATGTTAGCTGTCTCCTGTGACGTGTGTGTTCAGTCTGCTTTGCTTGCACTGATTCGGGTCACGCAGGGGAAAACATTGAGATTTTAATTGGATGGCTTTATTTTGAATTCATGATTCAAATCATGATGAGTGTATTTTGTATCACAGCAGCTTCCTGTCCCTTAGCAATGATAGGAAGTGGCTGAAGACTGAAGATGTGTGATACATTTTAATGATCCAGCAACTGATCTTCTGATGCATCCAAGAGTAAAACCGTTTTGTTTTTCACCATTTACTGATGAATGCTGTACCCTGTTATTGTGACATGGTGTTACAGTCATTGTAATCATCCAAGCAGGCAGCCATAGATAATGTAATAATGACAACATAAGAGCACAGTCAAGGGGCAGGACGGTTGACACTCATTATAATATAGACTACTTAAATACAGCTGTTGATGTGCTATAAATGTTTTCTGTCTGTAATTATTTTAATTAGCAAAAAAAGGATTGCTTTTTATAGTTCAAGACAATTATCGGAATTCTCAAACAGGATACATTTTTATTGAGAAATGTTATATATATATATATATATATATATATATATATATATATATATATATATATATATATATATATATATATATATATAATATTTTTTTATTTAGATTTTAAATTAGCTTTTTGTATTTGCAGTTTCCATTTTAATAGTAGCTTATTGAATTGTATTTTTTTTAAGTTTTATTTTTTTATATTTCTGTAATTTACTTTTAGTTCATTTTAATAAATGTATACTTCAAACGGTTTTATTCTAATTGTCATAATAAATAAAAAATACATATTCTTTCGTAATATGTTCACATTTTATAATACCATTTTAAATTAAATGATTTGAATAGATTTCATTGTAATTACCAATTAGACAACAGATAACATAAGAGTAATGATATTTACAATTATTATATAATTTAAATCATTTAATCATTTATTTATTTATTTTTTAAGAATCTCTAGAGAGATGAATTAGACTTTACCAAATGTCTCCATTTGATCTCCATGTAATCTCCTTTCATTCTAGGAGAAACAACCGAGATACAAAGATCTCATTTGTGATTTTGCTTTCACACCGGCCATTTCTTAGATATTAACATTCAATATATATGACACACTTTGTACATAACAAATTCACAAACATTAAGATTCACAGTTTGCTGTTGGGCACCTAAAATAAAGTGGGACCTCCTCTCTGTATCAACTCTGTGGTCCAATAAAATCTGTAAGAAGAACATGAACAGGTGAATGGCACTTAAAATGCTTTTATGTGTACGTGTGTGTTGAAGAGTGAAACTTGTTAGAACGAAGAACTCGCAGTATGTCCAGCTGGCATTGACATAATGGCTCCTGAGAAAACTTATTAAGACTCAACATCTCCTTTAGAGTTAAAAGTCAAGTATGGCTTACAAATCTTGTCTTTGTTGTCACAATCATCAGTTTTGGATCCATATAAACACGGTAGGGTGAAATTCTGAAGCAATCATCAGGCTTTTTGTCCAAAACCAAATAAAATGCTTTTCCAGAGTGATTTTACACTAACACTTCCCTTGATTGGTGCTGGGAGGTCAAACAGAGACTGACAATCTCACAAATAGCATTCAACATCCTTTGGTTGGAGATTATGATGGGTGGAAGGGCAGTGAGATGGAGCTCAGCTGACAGATGTCTCTGCTTTAGTGTATTGACACGAATTGCCATCCATGGCCATTGTTCATGTATTTGTGTGTTCTTGTGCTATTTCCCTTAGGATCACACTGAATGCCTTTCCAGTGACTTACAACACTTATTGTGATAGTTATGGCTTTCTGAGTGGCCATTGCTCTACCTAACCATTCCCTTTGGGGGATTCTTCTGTGTTTTTGTTTGTGCGTTTGTCTGAGCGAGAGTTATTTACTTGTGATGTGAGTTTGGTCTGCTGGGTGTGATGCATTTGTGGTTTTGTTAATATGGTCAACAGAACCAGTTTAGCTCATTCAACCTGGCTTATAGGCACCCAATTGGGCATTCCAGTTCATAAACGCACTTAAATGCACAGCTAGTTCGATGTGACATTCAAAATCATGATACAAACAGTTTCTATTTACAAGCCTTTGCTGAGTCTTGTCTCTGCTTGTACCTAAAATATGTACACTTTCTTTGTTCTTATGCAAAATGGAAACAGTTGTGCTTCATGACGCCTATTGACAATCAGTCTTAGTTAATTGTAGCAGGTATTATTTTAGCTTTCTTTCGTCAGGCACATTATTATGCGAGTGACAATTAATATGAAACATCTTATGTTAATGATGCCTATGTGATCACACAGACTTGTATAATGTATAGCAGTTTAATATGCAGACGTCGCTCTCTGAGCTAGTAGTTTGATTGACAGGGACAAAAGAGGTCAGCGTTCATGTGAAGCAGCATGAGAAAAGAGAGTCCCATTGCCACTTGAGCAATGCATGGATGTGTTTACATTATGTGTGTGTGTGAGTGTGATGTGATGTGATCAAGCGTGCTGTAATGTGATAAAACGAGCATGGTAAAATGCACATCCTCTACAAAACAATCGTTTAAAGCGTTCTCAAGTCATCTTACTTCTCCGCAGGCTTGTTGGGGTTTATTTTGAATCTGAATTATTCCTGAGAGTTCAGGGTGTTGTGTTATTTCTGTCAGTGTGAGGGGTCTTAGAGAGAATTAGTCTTTCTTGGCTTGGTTACGGATACTGCTGACCGTTGTTCGTTGATTATGAAGGCGTTTCTGAGAAAGAGGAAAATGGGGGAAGGAGGAATTAATGAAGGGTCAGGAGAGCTTCAAAAATGCTGCCACACTCAACAGGAATATAGTGATGGTAAGATTTGTTGAATAAACGATCAATTTTGTTAGCACAACTGCTTTGCTAATTCACTGCATTTATGGATTTGGAATATATGCTTTTAAGTGTTCAAAGTATATAATTTCATTAGTTCATGCATTCCCTTGGAGTCGAACGTTTGAACTAAAGGCGCATAAAATTAAATCAATTGAACATGAAACCACATTTGTAATGACCAGATTTTTCTTGCATAATGTAATGCATTTCCATCTTAAAAAGTGGTGTAGAACCTACCCATTGAGAATCAATTGGATTTGTGCTACTGCAAAAATGAAGGCAGTCCTGAATGAGAGTTCTGTAATAATATTCTCTAAATAGCTTTTGGTTGATTGGTTAATATATTCAAATATTAGTATTAAATATTAGACTATAGCCTATTGATGTCTATGGAATAGGAAACTCATTTAAATTAATTTTGCTTTGGACAAAAGATTGCAAAGGCAATACATTTTGATTTCTAAAACAGTCTTATTGATCATAATAAGAATGATTCATCCATGCATATTTAATATTTTAAAGGGGTCATATGACACGATTTCATGGTTTCCTTTGTCTTTGGAGTGTTACATGCTGTTCGTGCATATTTAAAACCTGTAAAGATTAAAGTCTCAAACCTAAAGAGATATTCTTTATAAAAGTTACCCACACTCCTCAGGAAAACCAGCTTTAATTCGCTTACTTAAAGTTGTCTCAGCGTTTGAAAACAGAAAATATTTCATAATTAAAATATTTAACATTATGAAGCATATTAATGGGACGTATCGTGTAATGCCCTTGGCAGGGGTTTATTATTCTTTGTTTGCTCTGTTTTTTTGTTTTGTTCGTTTTTTTTTATGGATGCATCAGAGCCCTCCAGAACCGCAGCCCCTCTGAACTCTCAGGGGTCTGGTCCTCTACTCACTATTCAGAGAACACTTGTTCAGCCCTGAACCACAGAATGAGGACACTTTTGCATAATTTATACTTCTAAACTGATAAACATACTGTATAAGTGAGTTTTTCCACTGAAACGCCAGAGGCTGATCCGCAGAGTGACTCACACCTATCTGCGAAAAGCACATGTGCATTAGCTTTGTTAAAACTCTCCACTTTACATATGGCAAGTGCTTTATTAAACGGAGAAGTCTTTGACCTGTTTGTTGGTAGTGTTTATATGCTTAAGGCAGTAAGTGTTCTTAAATATCTCCTCTGAAAACACACATGCTCAAAAAAAAAAAAAAAACTTTAGTTATTTGAAGGATCAGATTATTTCTGATCCATCTCGTGTACCCAGCTATGCATGCATTCCCTCCAGAAATATTCCCACAGTACAGAGAGAAAGATAGGAAATTATTAGGACAGGTGAATGAGCTATTCATGGTCTACTGTCAGGACCAGGTCTAATTAAAGGAATAGTTCACCCAAAAATGAAAATTACCCCATGATTTACTCACCCACAAGCCATCCTAGATGTAAATGACTTTCCTCTTTCAGACAAATACATTCATAGACACATAAAAAAAAAAAAAAACTTCCAGGCTCTTCCAAGCTTTATAATGGCAGTGAAAGGGGGCAAGATTTTGAAGCCCAGAAAAGTGCATCCATCCACCATAAAAAGTACTCCACACATCTTTGGGTAGTTAATAAATGCCTTCTGATGGGAAGTGATTCGTTTGTGTAAGATATTCATGTTTGTGAAAAACATCCATATTTAATACTTTATATTTCATATGTTTATTTTATAAACTGTCATTTCTAGCTTCCACTAACTTTCAAAAGAGAGTGGCGTTCCAGCGGATGAGAATATGTTAGCTTCACGAGAACCAAGTTTTGTTTATAGCAAAGGAATACCAGTCTCCTCTTGGCTAATAATGAAATCCTTTAAAATTGTTCTTTACAAATCCCCGTTCTGTACTTGATTTGTGACCGGTGGTTTGTTTTGCTCTCTCCTCTGCTTATTGACACTCCATCAGCCCACGTCAAGTTCTTATTGATCCTTTGTTGTGACGGATACTTGATGACTGAAGTGGAGTTTTCTCACCTCACTCTATATTCGACAAGGGAAGTTCTGATTAATCCTGTAACAACAACAACAAAAAAATATTTTTTTTTTTCATCTATAAAGATAACAGAAGGTAAGGATTCAAGAAGATACTTCAATAGTCAGTATGTTTTTTGTACTTTCTGTCTTAAAATCAATACATCTATCTTCACATTCTATTTACATTACATTCATTTTGAATAGAATTTTTTTTATTATTCTTTGTTTTTTCTTCAATTTTTGTTATAATTTTGAAACATTAATCCATTAATAAAAATTAGTCTCAACTGAAAATGCTTTAAACTCTACATATTCATAAACTCATTATTTAATAATAATAATAAATCTACATATTTAAATAAAGTGGTGGCCAAAACTGTTAGAACACTTGGCAAATTTAAGAGGTTTCTGTTGTTTTTGTTGAATTAGCCATTACAATGCTCATAAAACGAACTATTGCCAGAACTACCTGCTATGGAAGGCATCTGCTGGAATACTGAAAATGATGAACCGGGCCCCTTAAAGTCCAGACCTCAACCCCATCAAGACAAATTTGAGGCGAGTAACTAGAGTAATAAAGCTGCATTTGTGTCCATGGTTTATTGCCTGAGCTATAAATGAGAAACCACAAAGCAAAAAAAATCCCTCTAGGGTGACACCAGCTTGTGAATGTAAGAATTAAAACAGTGGAGCTCTGAATCCCAAATCTGTGTAATGACCACTGCAAGACTGTGAAATAAGTAGAGCAAGATCTTTCTCTTTCTGTTGGATCCCACTCTTTCTCTCTGCCCTGCGGTCTCCTGACAGCATTCTGTTGATTCATGTTTCCTGCGGCATGATAGCTCTCCCTCTCTGCAATTGCAATGACATGCTGGATTACATAACTGGACACAGTAACAGGACATTGCCTGGGGGCTCCATCTGAGCCGAGTGGACTAGACATAGTGTCTTATTGCACTTTAAGTAAAGATTAAATAATGCGATCGATCATCAGGAAACTTTAATTAGCTTCACTGTTTGTGTTGTGTTTGAGCGCTCCATATGTCTGGTTATTGCACAGATGATACACTGAAAATATTTGAAGATAATATTTGGAAATGAATCCCTCCAATTAAGTGGAATGACTGACTAAATTTGATGGAGTTTAACTGGAATGATTGGAATTGCATTAATGTAATTTTCCCACAGCACTATCCCACAGTTCCCTGCTGTTTGACCAACTTCCAGGGAAGCAGCCTGCTGCTGACCCTGTGTTTTGCTGTTGTCTCGTAGTGTTTTTGTGTTTTATTCGATTTATTTGTTGTTTAGGAATGAATGTATTAATTATTTGATGTGTTATGTGTATTGTATTGATATGTGAATTGTAGTGTTATTGTTGTATGTAAGCTAGACCTAAGACCAATTTTCAGCCAAGGCTGAACAATAAAATAACTAACTAACTAACTAACTAACTACCTAACTAGGCACAGCCATTTACTGATCTACTGGACAGTGCAAAACCCTGACAGATTATATTATCCCTGCTTAGTAAGTGCAGTGGAAATGCATTTAAGATTTCAATTGGATGTTTCTGATGATCTGGTTGAACAAAATTCCAGCCCCTTTTAAAGTAAGTTCTAGGTGCCTCTACATAGAAGCGATATTTATCATGTAAGCCCAGATCATCAACCGCAAAACGGTTACAAAGATCACAAATATGCAAACAGGTCTTTAATTTCCCTTTTACAGAAGTTACAGCATGTACTGTCCAATATACAAAAATAAAAAATAAAAAATGAAACAAAAAGAAGGTCTTCAGTTGTGCCTGTTGTGTTGGTGCAAGTTTGGGGCAGTGGCGTCAGTCAGATGTGAGGGTGTGTTATCTGAAAACCAGCCGCCGTTGGAGAAATCAGACAGTCAATCCCTCCAGATTAATGACAGTTCATGTTTTCTGCTGATGGATTAAAAATGGAATTCACTCACAATGTATTTTTAAATCTCTTTTTAAACAAATAAATAATTAAATTCATAAATATGCAAAAGTATATCTATTAGGTAGAAGAATAAGCCTTTATACGTGGATAAAATAGAGTTTATTCTCTCATGAATCAGAGGCATTGCAATTCATAATCCTGCAATCTGAAGTCACTCCACCCAGATGTAATGACATCATGTTTTATATAACCATCACACCTAGCAATTGTTTTATGACTTTACATGTCATTCAGTTCACAAGCAAGCAAAAGTAGGGCAATGTCCTGAGCTAAACCAAGATTAACATTAATTTTGATGATTTTGTCACGTTAAAATAGTTTAACAATAAAGGGAATACACTGTAAATGATCTTGCAGAAATGAAACATCCCACACGTATTTGGATTCAATCACTTAAAAGTAGCAGCTTTATCCACCTAGAAGCCTTTTCCTTTAGAAAGCAGGTGCACAGTGAACTGAACGCTTTCTTTTGTGGCACACTACAACTCGAAATGCTGTCAAACCGATCGTTATTGTGCATTATTCATCATAAGCTTTCACTCACAATAAAGTGCTTGCAACTAAAAAGCTGGCATTCATCCCAAATCCTCTCCTTTTCCCAACCCACCCAAATCCGTCAGTAGGAATTGTTTCTCTCTGAGGCAATCCATGCCTTCAGGAAGATAACACTGAACGGCCAATCACAACAGAGCTTGTGGGAGGAGCAAAAGCTGTGCACACAGCTTCAGCCAATGGCGTAGCCAAGTAGACGTGGTTTGGCTTTAGCCAGCCGCCCCTTTGTGACATCACAGCTGTTACTCAGGCAGTGAGAGAGTGCCATAGGCGTGGGGACGAAGAGCGGTGGGTTTATCTGGAGAGGGGGGCTGTCTGTTGTGCAACTGAGCCACCAGGCCCTGAAGAAATCTCAGAAAACAACAATGGCACCTGCCTGAGAAGCGTCCACTCTGCTTTTGAGTGTAAGTGTGTTTAACCCTTTAGTGTGTTTGAGTCTTGGTGTGTGCACGTGAACGGTCGTCTTTGTGTTTTACTTGCTCACTGGAGCTGTGGCTATTAAAAAGAAGAATGCTTTTGTTTCTGTCTCCGGTTTCCTTCCTAAAACAGTTGGTCAGAGTCGGTTTGAGGTTTAGGAACGGTTTCATGCTTCGGTTAGTACCATGTTCACGCCTTTACTGCATAGTCTAATTTTATCAGGGTTTCAGGAGACCCTCATGTGGAAGAGCAGTTGGAATATATGTTTTGATGTCGTTTGAGGAGTAAAATATCATGTTTGAGTTGTTAAGCTCCAGTTCTGGAAGACTGAACTAAGAGTTTGGCATCCCACGGAAGGCTGATGGATGTCAGGAGCAGGTCGATGGGCGTTGAGTGAATGTGAAAGGTGTTTACACGTGCCATGCACACAGTGACGTGTGGGAGTGGACTGAGGGATAATTTTGTAAGAGGCTGCGTGATACAATTGCTGATTGTTGTTGGCTTCTTTTTTTGAACAATGACACAGTGTTTGGTTTCTCAATCGTTGCTGTATTTGGGTCAGGTTTGCTGACCGCTAGCCTGACCCCTAAGGTCTTGCAGATCTCGTTTTAGTGGAAAATCTTTGTGGGATGTCAAATCATGCATGTGGGTAAATGACAGAACACTCGTTTTTGTTCATATCTGTTAAATCCTTATATATATATATATATATATATGTATATATGTATGTATATAGAGAGAGAGAGAGTCAAAAAAATCTTAAAATATCAGATAAACTTTTTATATCCAGACAAAGTTAGCTCAGGTCAAATGTCATGTGGTGTGATATTTGTAAGAATTTTTTTTTTTTTTTTTTACAGTGAAAAATATATTCAAATACCTGTTCATACACTGATTATAATGATCAAGGTGTGTACTCTCACATTCATGTAAACTGAATGGATTTTTTTTAGAAACACTGCCTATGTCATTGACTTCTGGAAAGGTTCTGTGCTTATTTACAGATGTGTTTCTCAATTCAGACCTGTAAATCTCATTTCCAAATAATGTGCTTTGCCAACATGTTTAGTCACATGATCATGAATTCTATGTGTCTGTGTATATTTGAGCCCTCGTCACCCTAGATACCTGCTGTGGCTCCTCTTTCCGTGTTGTGCAATAAGAATCTCATCCATCCGCTGCTGGACGTGACCCTTATTAAGCCTACCCCACTGAGACGTGTGTCTAAATATAGCATTAGCCAGCATACATCAACACATCAAATCAGAGAGGGAAAGAGGTTTTGGGGGAGGAGGATTACATAGAGTGGGCAAAGGGAACTGGTTTTTAAAGCTCTCACGTTACCATCACTCATACAGTACATCCATGAGAGCATATGTCAGTCCTGCAGAGTTATCAGAGCAGCACCGTAGTATTTGCACCTGCTAAAAATGGTTTTAAGTCAGTTATTTCTATCTTTTGCTGCTGTGCGTCAGTAGGAAATATCAGTTTACATTTCCAAACATTCATACAAAAAACAAATTTTGCCATTAATTGTAATGATTCAAGTCCAGTGTGATTTTTGTTTGCACAAGGAGTCTGACAACAGCCAGTGCTGCACACAGAGATCTGGTCTCCTCAATATCCAGTCTGTATGGGATGACATGAAGAACAAACTGTGACAGACTATATCCAGAAGAACTTTGGCAACGTCTCCAAGATGCTTCAAAAAACCTACCTGCAAAGCTAAAAATATTACACAATAACATATTTATGTTATTATATTCTTTATAATATGTATATATTTTACATATATCTTTGATCATGTACTATCTTTGACAATTATTACTTCATATAATATTATTATTTCATCGAACACCAAGTAAGTATAGCTCCATTTAAAAAAAAAAAATATTATAATAATTGGAGCTTAACACTCCTGATGTAAACATATTAATTATATATTATAATAATTAATTATATACAGATGACTGACAGATGCACATGTAAAAGTAAAAATGTTTTTAAAAATTTATGCAAAAAAATTACATTTTCTATATGCCAGATAAAGTTATTTGTCAAAGCAAATATATCCATATCTAAAAGAAATCCCATATGCATGTTGGTGAATTGTACATCTGAATTATTTGGCTGAATAATTTATTAAAATACCCACAAATTATTAATCCGACCATTTTGCTAGCTGTGGGGTAAAGTGTGTTAGATATATTGATACATGCTGTGTCAGTGGACTGGTTCATAGTGATTTTGTTTCCAAATGCAGGAAATACAAAGTGTTAAATAGTTTCAGAACATTTACTATTGCGTTTCTTTATACAGTGTACACAGCAAAATGGAATTGTGCAATAGTATATGATTCATCTCATTTATGCTATTTTTTTATATGTAGTCCTAAGGCCTATGTCTATGTTTCTACGTTAGACAGTTTTATTTACACATCCTGAAATAGAATGAATCCCAAATTATTAGTTTTACCTCTGTCTCACATCTCTTCGCTTAGAGGACAACTAAAGTAAAGATTGGCACAGCATGTACCACCACCGTCAGTAATGGCTGCAGCAGTAGTTCATGTCCTTGTATCAGCCCGCTGTTGTTGTGTCTCATCTGGAAAAGTGGCATGAAAATTGACAGCATCTATTTGCCTCAACAACTCCATAATCCAATTTTCCACGCTCCTCTCTTCTTTGGCCTGCAGAATAAGAGTTATTTTCCTGTATTAAAGTTGCTGGTTTGGTAGCAGCTCAGGAGGTTGTCTTCTCATGCCATACTATGAGCATTTCCATAATTTCAAAGTCAAAATGGTGAAGCATTGTGGGGGTTTTCGGTAACATAGCATCTTCTTTATTTCAGGTTTAGGTGTGTCCTGGCCCCAGGCCCCCTCTGTGGATGTCTGTCACCATGGCGAAGTTTGAGACCGGCCGCACAAGTCCAGTGGTCCGCCAGATAGACAAGCAGTTCCTGGTGTGCAGTATCTGTCTGGACCACTACCACATCCCCAAAGTCCTGCCCTGCCTGCACACCTTCTGCGAAAGGTCTGTGTTTGTTGGCATGATTAAAGTCCCTCATCTATAAAAAAATATATTCTAATCAAATTAATTTCTGGTAATTCCTAATTCGCTGATGCATAGATAAAAATATCAACAAAAACTTTCCATCATGCACAGTGAGGATTTTTCACATTACATGTACAGTTGAAGTCAAAAGTTTACATAAACCTTGCCAAATCTGCAAAATGTTAATTATTTTACCAAAATAAGTGATCATGCAAAATGCATGTTATTTTTTTATTAGTACTGACCTAAATAAGATATCACATAAAAGAGGTTTATATATAATCCACAAGAGAAAATAATAGCTGAATTTATGAAAATGACCCCTTGATTCTTAATACTGTGTTGTTACCTGAAAGACCCACAGAATTATTTTTTTTATTTTTTGTTGTTGTTCACAAGTCCCCTTTTGTCCTGATCAGTTAAGCTGCCTGCTGTTCTTAAGAAAAATCCTTCAGGTCTCACAAATACTTTGGTTTTCCAGCATTGTTGTGTATTTGAACCCTTTCCAACATTGACTGTGTGATCCTGAGATCCATCTTTTCACACTGAGGACAACTGAGGGACTCATATGCGACTATTAGAGAAGCTTCAAATGCTCACTGATGTTCCAGAAGCAATACATTTAGAGCCAGGGAGTGAAAACATTTTGAATTTGCAGATCTTGATAAATTAAATTGATCATATTTTTCTTCTGAGAGACATAAAATATCTTCTGTAGCATCTGAAGGCCAGGACTAAATGTAAAAAAAAAAGGATGTTTAGGCCAAATAAGAAAAATGTACTCCTTCATTCTGTTCAAAAGGCTTTTGGTAAATTAATTAACATTTTGCAGGTTCTGTAATGTGTTTGTAAACATTTGCCTTCAACTGTATGTATAAGCTGTGTTTATCAAATTAAAAAAAGCCTTTAGAAGTTAAAAATGTTGGTTTTAATGATGACATATTATTAACTTATGCAATAAGTTGCAAGGGGTTCGAAAATGTGTAAATCATGATTAGGCATAAAATAATGTCTTCCGAATCATTCGAAACATGTGAAATTGAGAATTGAACAAATAAATGTCACCTGGGTCAGAGAAGTATAGGATTCATGTCATGTCTCGTGGGCCGTGGCAGGTTTTCTGTTTAATAAAAGGATAATAAAAGACTTCATCTTACAAATAGTTGTCAAAGGCAAAAATGCTACGAAATGTCATATTTTGTGAGAAAGTGTAACTAGAGCAAAACAGGCACTATTTTTGGATTCCGCACCAACATTCTTTTGAAGAAACAAATAATGGTGTCATTATGAGGCATACTATGATAAATATGATGATTTAATATTTGCAGTGTAGATATTAGTAGAGAGAGATCACAGAATTATGGGGAGGAGATCGGGTAATTAAGAGATCCACACTTGAGCTTTAATTTTTCACATGAGCACCGTGGCTCCAGCCTGAGCATATTAAAATCACTTGTCACAGTTTTAATAACATGAGTAATGATTGAAGCATTGATCAGTTGGTAACCTTTTAATAGGATGGCATATGTTTACTTACTGCTGACATTCCTTGGCATGGATGTTCGGTCTCATCCACAAACATTTTCTTCTGCATCAGTGACAGTGTGCATTTTGACAGCGAGACTCTGTGTCCTTTGGGTGGTTTGTGCTTTCGGTGGGGTTGTATGTCAGCAGAGTGTTTCCACTGTGATTGTTCATGTTGTGACTGAAATTTCAGCAACGCTTGCCCTCATAGTCCTCTCATTCTCACCTTTTCAGACAAGGGTAGCTATATCATTTATGAAATATGAGCGATACGCTACCATTCAAATGTTGGATGTCAGTAAGATTTTCAGATGTTTTTGAAAGAATCACACAAAGGCTGCATTTATTTGATCGAACAGAACAGTAAAAACGGTGATACTGTGAAATATTATTACAATTTAAAATAACTGTATTCTATTTTAATATTTACAATAATAACATTTAGTTTATTCCTGTGTGGAAAGCTGAATTTTCAGCAGCATTACTCCAGTCTTCAGTGTCACATCTTTCTGATTTGCAAGTTTGGTGCTCAGAAACATTTCTTATAAATATCAGTGTTGAAAAGAGCGGCTTAATATAAATTTTTGGAAACCGTAATACGTTTTTACAGAATTCTTTAATCAATAGAAAGTTCACAATCACAGCACTTATATTTATTTACATTAATTTATTTCATCTGCTGAATAAAAGCATTTCTTTGAAAATAAAATCTTACTGACCTAAACTTTTGAATGCTAGGATATATTCACAGTTGCTATATATGTTATGTTATGTTATGTTATATATATTATATATATATATATAATTATTATTTTTATTTTCTAGTTTACTTTTACATTTTAAGGTAAAATGTGTATTTTTTTTCCCCCATACTTTGGCCTATTCCTGCTTTAAAGGGATATTCCATTCCACCCAAAAATGGAAATTTTTACTCACCCTCATATCTTTTAAAACCTGTATGACTTTATTTCTTCTGAGGAACAAAAAAGGAGTTAGCAGAATATTCAACCTGCTCCTTTCCCGAAAACGATTGTGAATGGTGACTTAAGTTTCAGTTGTTTCCTCACACAAAGCTAATTTTATCATGTTTTTTTTTTTTTTTTTTTTTGGAGCTTATTTGTCCTTTCTGGAGCTGGACAATCCTTAGTGCCCATGTACTGTTCAGAAAACAGCAGTGTTAACATTATTTAAAACATTTCCTTTTGTGTTCCACAGAAGGGTTTGGAATAATATGAGAGAGAGATATTTATTTAATTTTATTTTTGAAAACTGAATCTCTTTAAGACCGATAATGGACCAATAATAGTGGCTGGGCGATTTTGTCTGAGGTCTTTAATCACGTCTGTCATTCTCTCTATCTCACAGGTGCCTACAGAACTACATTCCTCCTCAGTCCTTGACACTGTCCTGCCCGGTGTGCAGACAGACCTCTATCTTGCCTGAGAAAGGGGTGGGGGCACTTCAGAACAACTTCTTCATCACAAACCTCATGGAGGTGCTGCAGAGAGACCCAGAATGTTCTCGGCCAGAGGCCTGCAGCGTGCTGGAGTCTGTTAGTGCAGCAGCCGCTGGGAAACCGCTCTCCTGCCCCAATCACGAGGGCAAGGTAAGCCTCTTACCATCTGATGATGAAACCACGTTTGGCAACATTTGGTGGGAAAATGAAGACAAAAAACATCAAAACAGTTGTTGGTAAAATTGCAGCCAGAATGTAGAAATGCCTGTACAGCTACAAGTGAATGGACATTTCTTTACCACCTCTAATTTTGTCTACATTTGAGCGAATCTTTCTTCTCCTCATTGTTCTTTCTCATTCCTCTGAAGCACACCTGAAGCTGCCAGCTTCTTTCTTTTATGTGTCTCCAAAGTCATACTACAGTACATGTGTGTTTCTGCTGTTCAGGCCTGTTAGCATTCATTAGCAGCCTTTGATAATTCATTAGGATGCTGAATGAATGGGTTGCTCTCTGGTGCCCCTGCAGGTGATGGAGTTTTACTGCGAGTCGTGTGAGACGGCCATGTGCCTGGACTGCACGGAGGGGGAACACAGGGAGCATGTGACCGTTCCACTGCGGGATGTTCTAGAACAGCACAAAGCAGCACTAAAGAACCAACTGGATGCCATACACAACAGGTACATGTCATACATATTTAACAGTCAGATGTTAATACATTTCTTAACTTTTTTAAAGGGGTCCTATAATGCTGCTAAAAAGAACTGTATTTTGTCTGTTTGCTGTAATGCAATGTGTTTATGCATTTTAAGGTAAAAAAAAACACATTCTTCTCCATATAATGTACATTATTGTTTCTCATCTATGCTCGACCTTCTGAAACTCGTACATTTTTACAAAGCTCATAGTTTTAAAAAAGTGAGATGTGCTGTGATTGGCCAGATGTCCAGTGTGTTGTGATTGACCGAATGCCTCAAGCCTGTGACGGAAATGTTATACCCGTTAACATACTGTGTGTGATGCCATCTCCCAGGCCAGCAGCACGAGACTCAGTCCAGCTGCTCTGCTCGTGCACATCCCATCATCCGTTCTCTTTTAGCAGTCCAGTCAATGTACTGTTAGGAGTGACTGAATAACTCTGGACATTGGTTTATTTCTCTGGCAAGTCTATAAACCGAATAACAGCGACAATTAAAGTTACGTCTTCATTCTTTACGTGAATATTTGGGTGGTGTTATGCAAATCTTCCCACATATTGACGTAGCGATGTGGGGGCATGTTAGAACGAGACGTTTCAGAGGGTGTGTACGAGTCTTAACTTTTCTAAAAAATATCTCTTTGGATTTGAGACTTCTTTATGCACCAAGAGCTTGTAACACTCCAAAGAGAAAGGCAAAATTGAAATTGCATAATATGACTCCTTTAATAATAATAATTATAATAATGAATGTATCATTGCTATATTAGTTTTATATACTTTGTGTATATATGTATGCACACACATACATTTATTTATTCATTAAATATTATAGTTTCATATATATGCGCGTGTGCTGATATACGTGTGTGTGTGTGTGTGTATATATATATATATATGTGTGTGTGTATGTGTACTTGTTTTTAAAATATTTTTTATATTAATAAAACTAAAGATTCTATTATAAAGATAGAATAATATATTCCAAAAATATTAATATAGCCTGTATTATAATAAACTCTCATCTTACTAGTGATTAAATATATGTCAAAATATGTTATTTTTGTATTAGTTTTATACAGTTTATGCTGTATACATAAATGTCTAAATATAAATATGTATTTATTACATTATTTTATATATATATGTTTGTTTTTTTATTTCGATCAGGCTGCCCCAACTAACAGCTGCCATTGAGCTGGTGAATGAAATCTCTCAGCAGCTGATAGAGAGGAAGAACGAAGCCGTCAATGAGATCAACATGACATTTGAGGAGCTTGAGAGGGTGTTGCACCAACGCAAAGCTGCGCTCATCAGCGATCTGGAGAACATTTGTAGCACCAAGCAGAAGGTCAGAAATCTCTTGATAGGTTAAACCGGTTGTACTCTCCTATCTCTCTAACGCTCCTTTGTGTTGTCCTATGCAGGTGCTTCAGGCGCAGCTATCATCCCTACTGCAGGGAAAAGAGCACATCCAGAGCAGCTGCAGCTTCACTGAGCAGGCCCTGAATCACGGCAGCGCCACCGAAGTCCTGCTGGTCCAAAAGCAAATGAGCGAGCGTGTGGGCGCCCTCGCCTGTCACGACTTCCCTGAGCGGCCACACGAGAACGCCCACTTGGACTGCCAGATAGAGACAGAAGGCCTGCGACGCTCCATCCAGAACCTGGGCGTCCTGCTGACGACGGGAGCCGTGGGACACACCAGCGTGGCCACAGGAGAAGGCCTCAGACTTGCGCTGGTCGGTCAGCATGTGACTGTAACTGTTACCACTAAGGATAAGGACAGCGAGCTTGTGCGGACCGGTAACGCGGTCATCCGAGCCGAGATAAGGGGGCAGGACGGAGTGCAGGCGACGGAGGTGGAGGTCGTGGACAATAAAAATGGAACTTATGAGGTAGGGTACATGCTTAAGAGCGAAGGGGAGTACTCGTTCTCTCTGATGCTGTACGGACAGCCTGTGCGGGGTAGCCCGTTCAGACTGCGGGCAATAAAGCCATCGGACGTGCCCCAGTCTCCTGATGATGTGAAGAGGAGGGTAAAGTCTCCCAGCGGAACAGGAGGACACATCAGGCAGAAAGCCGTACGGAGACCCTCCAGCATGTACAGCACTACCAAAAAGAAGGAAAACCCCATTGAAGATGAGCTCATTTATAGAGTAGGTAAGAAGCTTCGGTGTGCACAGTAAGTTTGACATTGAATTGTTGTGATGTAGTGGAGTCACAGTTACTTGCAGCTGAATTTCTTTTGTCTGACCCCTCAGGCTCTCGTGGACGTGAGAAGGGAGAGTTCACCAATCTACAGGGCATCTCTGCTTCCAATAATGGGAGGGTCATTGTAGCAGACAGCAACAACCAGTGTATACAGGTTAGTCAATGCATGGCAATATTATGAAAATTACAGGCTTTATTTTATCTGAAGATTTTTAATGGATATTGAAGTAATCAGCCGGTGTGTTTTACTTGGGATCAATACAGAGAAATATAAAGATTTTCATTGGATTTAGTGCAAAATTGGATGGCTAGTTTGTATTTATGTAGGTGTTTACCAATGATGGGCAGTTCAAAGCACGCTTCGGGGTCAGGGGTCGTTCTCCAGGACAGCTGCAGAGGCCGACAGGAGTGGCAGTCGACACAAATGGAGACATTATTGTAGCTGATTATGATAACAGATGGATCAGCATCTTCTCCCCTGATGGGAAATTCAAGGTAATGTTTAGATCACTATTTATAGTGTGACACTAAAGACTGGAGTAATGATGCTGAAAATTCAGCTTTGCATCACGGGAATAAAATACATTTTGAAATATATAGATATATATATATAGATGGATAGTTAGATAGATAGATATATTTAAATTGTAATAATATTTCAGAATTTTACTGTGTTTGTGATCAAAATAAATGCATTCTTGATAAACACAAAAAACCTAATAAAAACAAATACTGTATAATAAATAAATAAATAAATACTCTAATAATAAATATTAAAAACTGCATAATTAATAAGTACAAATAAATAAAAAGTTACCAACCCCAAACTTTTGAACGTTAGTGCATATGGAAATAAAGAAAGAAACCATTAAAATCTAATTGACCTTAAACTTTTGAATGGTATGTATCTATATATTGACGTGAGTTATTACTTGAAATTTATTCTGTTTTCTTACTTATTTCCATGATTGACTAATCATAATCAAGTATTTTAAAAAGCCGTTTAATAAGGTCCTCTCTCTCTGTGTCTGTGCCTCATGCAGAATAAGATTGGTGCAGGCCGTCTGATGGGCCCCAAAGGAGTGGCTGTGGACAGGAACGGTCATATCATCGCAGTGGATAATAAAGCCTGCTGTGTGTTCATCTTTCAATCTAATGGCAAACTAGTGACCAAGTTTGGAGCCAGAGGCACTTCAGACAGACAGTTCGCAGGTAGGTAGGTGGGTGGTGGGGGCCTATAGAGCCAGTGTTGAACAATGTCATGTGTTTGTGGTGGTTCACTTATCTAAGCAATAAAGAGTCACAGAAGTGTTGTGTGCTGTGACTGCTTGTCTTCTAACATATCTTCCTAATACTTCATTTGTCTAACTCGGGATCTCTCTTTTTGTAACCTAAAATGTTGCATTTCATAAAAAAACAAACAAAAAACAAAACAAAAAAAAGATAAATTATGTTTCACTACAAAAGCAACAACAAAGAATCATTCTGGGGAAAAAAATGGCCCAGAAGGCTGGTTTGTTTTATATAGAAATGGCCAGATTTACCCAGGCTTCAGTTCCATTGTCTGAAAGGATGTAAAATTGTGTCACTTCTGTTCCTGTATATTACTTCAGCATTACCCATATTTCCAGTTTCATTATCTGTCTGTGATGAACAATGAAAGCCAATGCATGCAGGATGGGCGATATACCAGTATACACGATTAACGGGTTCACCCCAAAATGAAAATTATGTCATTAATTACTCACCCTCATGTCGCATAAGAGTTTCATTCATCTTTGGAACATAAATTACGATATTTATTATGAAATCGGAGCTATCTGACCTCCATAGACAGAAGATGTAACTCGGGGGAGAAGAATGGTTAAAAAAAATTTTATTTTTGTTTTCTTTGCGCAAAAAAACGTATTCTCGTAGCATTACTAAACTGAAGTTGAGTCACTGGTGTCACATGGACTGTTTTCCTAATCTATTTACTATGTTTCTGGACCTGAGAACATTTCAGTTAAGTTGCTGTCTATAGAGGGTCAGATAGCTCTCAGATTTCATAAAAAATATCTTAATTTGTGTTCTTACAGGTTTGGAACGAAATGAGGGTGAGTGATTAATGACATAATTTTCATTTTGGGAGTGAACAAACCCTATAACTCACAGAGATTTTGGACTATTAGCTGAGAAAGAAAACGTGACTGTATAATGGATCCGGGAAGCTCTCAAAGTGACGGCAGTCTATTATTCTTGATGTCTGTCATTTATGTTAAACAAACAATAAAAGAGAAAATCTCTCTCTGCTCTTGACTAAATAACTTTTGTAACTTTAAAAATAAGAAATACATATTTAATTTACACAGTGAAGAATATGCAGTGTTTTTATAAATCTGACAACTCTACAGTAGTTTTTTTTTTTTTTTTTCCTATTGTTTGTAATTAGTTTTTTATTCGATCACTGACGGTTTATTCATCTTCAGTGAGCTTGAGTGTTTTTTTTATTTTTTTTTTTTATTTAGGCTCTTGACACTGGTGACAAGAATTATCAAGTTGCTATGGTATCAAAATGTATAATCATAAAGAACTTATTTAAAGCAAAACTACACATCTATATAGTCAATAGTTATACTGTTACTGTGAGAGAAAATGACTCCTATCGTGATGTAAGATTTTGGTTATATGGCCCACCCCTAGCATGCATACATTTGAGAGACTATATTCTTATAGATGCATACATATTAGTCATGCTTTTTGTAGTTGATCAGAAACTTTCCTTTCTGCTGCTTATTTTACTGTTTAAATACATCGGTTCCTTTTCCTAACCCTTGTTAAGTAAGTGCATGCGGACTGGTTTGGGATATGCATCTTCCATTTTTCCTCTGATCTGCTCCAGAAGTAGCTTCTGCACCTTTTTTTATTCGTGTGAATCCCTTCTGGCCTGTCGTTTATTTGTCTCTGCTTACCCTTTTTGTGTTTTTCCCATTCCTTTTTAGACAAAAGTGGTGCAAAGTTTGCACTGGAGCAAAAGTTTAGTAAATCTGGCCCTGGGTTCAGTAAGTATTGAGTGAATTCTCATCCCAGAATCTGGGGATTTATCTTATTCAAATGAATAAATTTTCATTCTAGTACTGAATTCAAGAGCCGATGATTCTGTGCTTTGTGGATCTAATCAAAAGTTGGCCAGAAATCAAATTGTCGAGCATCACAAAATCTATCAGATCAGTTAGGAGATCTTGATCACATGACATCCTGCTCTCCTCTCTGCTCTCCTTCTCGTTCTCTTTATCATGTCTGAATGTCTCTTCTCCCTCATTTTTCTGTTTTCTCACATGCAGGTCCGCATTTTGTTGCTGTCAACAACAAGAATGAAATTGTCGTGACAGACTTTCATAACCACTCCGTCAAGGTGAGCGATGTTAAGGTCATACTTACGCATTTTCACCTGGTCGACAATAAAAGACCATAAAACTGCACTGAAGGAAGGGAACTAAACCATATTTGGAGACCAGAATATCAAAGAGACTTAAGGAATAGCTCACCTTTGTCATTGTCTTTTATAGAATGTGAGTGAGTGACGTGACATTCAGCCAAGTATGGTGACCCATACTCAGAATTCGTGCTCTGCTTTTAACCCATCCAAAGTGCACACACACAGCAGTGACCACACACACACACACACACACACTGTAAACACACACTCGGAGCAGTGGGCAGCCATTTATGCTGCGGCGCCCGGGGAGCAGTTGGGGTTTGGTGCCTTGCTCAAGGGCACCTAAGTCATGGTATTGAAGATGGAGAGAGAGCTGTACATGCACTCCCCCCACCCACAATTCCGTCCGGCCCGAGACTCGAACTCACAACCCTTCGATTTAGAGTCAAACTCTCTAACCATTAGGCCACGGCTTCCCCAAGTATGTTTTCCATACTATGGGGAAGTCATTGGCTACCGTCATCTATTTTTACCAGGTTAAGATTTTTCTTGGTTGTCGTGTTTGACTTGACTGACACCTAGTGGTGTGGATGCATCCTTACAGAAAACCAATACATTTCAGTTACTGATGTCTTTGTAAAAATGAATTATTAGCAGTCAGCAAATAATTCATTTCATGAGTGAAAGTGTCCTATAACGGTGGTAAAAGAGGTTAAGTGAGTATTATTCATCTGGTCATGTGATTTCAAAGTGCCACCCCCCAAAAAAATAAAATATTGACTGGATGATTTTAAGTATATAAGTCATTTCTTATCAGTAAAACTTGTTTACAAAGGGAAAAGTTACAATATATCATTCTATTAAATATTAAAATGTGTATCTCCTCAGGTCTACAGTGCAGATGGGGAGTTTTTGTTTAAATTCGGGTCCCACGGAGAGGGAAATGGCCAGTTTAATGCCCCCACAGGGGTAGCTGTTGACATTAACGGCAACATCATTGTAGCAGACTGGGGCAACAGCAGAATACAAGTAATGAATGCTCTAAACACCCACTTCCTCTTTAGGAATCCAGTTACTTTAGAAGCACTTTTTAAGGCCATCTGATTTTTTTTCCTCAGGTGTTTGACAGCTCAGGCTCATTCCTCTCCTACATCAACACAAGTGCTGACCCTCTGTATGGGCCGCAGGGCCTCGCTTTAACCTCCGACGGTCATGTTGCTGTGGCCGATTCTGGTAACCACTGCTTCAAAGTCTACCGATACCTGCAGTAACAGCTCCTCACAGTCTGCAGTCATATCAGCGAGATCCTCTGCCAAACCAGAGAGGAAGAATCGAATGAGCAGATTGCACTTTGATTTACTCTTCTGATTTTCATGCTCCAAAACTCAGAACAGCTTCTCTAATAAACCGGCAATGTTGATTGTAAATAACCGAATCCATATCAATAAGCACAGATTCTTATTAGAAATCATGTAAGTAGTGTATAAATAAAATGATATATAGCGAAACCTTTTGTTAATCGCCATCTTCCACCCTTGCAGAAACATTAGTTATTTCCGAATTTCCTCTCTCCTGTTTAATAGTGGTTGACCTTTCCATGACTGCAACAGTTGTGTATTTTAATTGTTACACTCTGCATCTGTAAATATCCAAGTTTGTGTACATATTAACATATTTGGTGTATGTAACATGTAAATGACACTGGCGGCTTGTATTGTTCTATGACAGTAGAGCTATTCGGTGAGCACTTTCAGTTCAAATCATTCAGATCGATTATCTGAGCTGATCATCCCTCAGCACAGGAAGTGATGCGCATCCCTGCTGTGCGCTTAAAAAAATGTTTTACAACTAAACAACAGGAGCCAAAAATGACATATTTTTTCCATTCCAAATTATTTATTTTTCTAAAGCACAAGACTACTTTACATGTAAAAAAAAAAAATCCAGCTGAACTAAAAAAAATATAAATATAATCAAACCCAAGTATTTCACATATATATTACCTCTGATTTTTAATGTTCTCTAAAATTGATCAGCTGTGTGGAATTCTATCTCTTCTCTGTAAATAATCATACGTTGTGTTCACAGTGTTGCAACCAAATGTTGTCTTTAGTCAGTATTATAGTATTATTTATTTAATGTTTTGTACACATTTTCCTGAACAATTCATTTTGAGGTTGTCCTTCATCACCAGCGAATGACTTCAAAAATCACCTCCCTTTAATTTTGTGGAGTTTTGTCTCTTTGAACGTTAAGTGACGCCACGTCTCCTTAATGTGATACTGACTGTACAAGGTTAATGAACGGTGGCATACAGTTGAAACGGTGAACGTATATATTAATATCTGTGCAAAGAATTCTTTTGCATGTTACTGATTTTACTAGCATTGGCATTTGGTTTCTGCATCAGCGAGATACCTGTAATGATTTGCTATTGCCAGGCTCGAAATTGATAAATAATATAATAACCAAAAACAAATATTCTATTCTGTATTTTGATTCATAATATATGCTAATTACAAGTTGACAATTATTTGCTTCCGTTGCGATTAAGGCCCGTTCACAATAATAACTGTAATTGAAACTATAACAATAAAATTGCTCTCGCTAACAAAGTCGCTGTCAGTTTTAGTTTTCGCGAGCAAAATTCAGTGTTATTTTTAATTTAGAATCCACAAGATTAAGAATTTTTCATTAAAGCAAAATAATTCCAAACAGATTTCATGATTTCAAGTTGGTCACATGAATTCGACACATTGATCCACTGTGCTTTGCGGATTGCGAAACTATTGATGATAGACAATTGTATTTTTCCTTGCAAAATTTCGTTAATGTCACTGCACAACAATAGTTTTGGAATTTTCCTCTTTCATCCAATCATTTTAGAAAAATAATGTTATTGTTCATCTGTGCAAGCGCTAATATAGTTTTTGTTCTTATTGTGAACGGACCTTAACTCGATCCAATGCATGCTCTAGTGCTTGGACAGATGATTTAATAAATGTGCTTCATCAGTTTAAAAAAACAACAAAGATCTTGTATAACATGAAGAATCAACCGTATGTTCATTTTACTGGTCAATTATTTGCAGTTTGAAATAAAACTGTAAAATACAAGTCACTTGAAAATAACATTTTGTCTTTTTTTAATCCAAATCATCCACTTAAATGTTAAATACTATGGATTTATATTTTAAAGATGGAACTTTGGTTCTATGAAATAGAGAGAGAAAACAAATCATATTAATATTTTATTTTTAAAATGACTATTACTGCAGAGAAAAACATTTAACATCGCAGAGGTTTTTAACAAGTCACACAAAAGTCAATGTACTTGTGATGCCATCCAGCTGTTAGGTGATGTAATAGTTCTTACATCAGCGATTGAAAGGAATTCAAAAAAATAAACAGTCAATGTGTTCAAGTTGAACTCATTTCTTATGAAAAAAAAAGTAGTGATTAATAAAGTATGATAAATGTTAACTGAAACTTAGTTCATAGCTGGGAAACGCAAAGGCTTCATGTTCACAGCATACGTACACAACATCTGATTCCATTCTCAGCTCAAACGACATTTTGTACAAATGACTGCAGTGATTCTAGTATATAAACTAGCTCTGAAAATAGCAACATGAACAACAAACCATCTGGGCTCAGTCCAAAAGTGCTGAAATGTAACTTTGTGCTTGTTTCAGTCCAAACAGAAACAAAAACATTGTCTCTCTATATTATCAGCCCATGAGAGATTAGTCTACAGCTAAAACAAAAGATTAAATATTTAATATAATGGATTTGAAAATGACTTTAAAACGATGTAACATGAATGGCACACAGCTTCCGGATGTACTTCTTTATAAATATGAATCTCTACATAATTAAATGAACAGCTCCTCACAGCACATCTGATATACTTTGTCGTATTCAAAGTTGCATAGCACCTATTACAGTCTGAGCTGTTACGAAATGGGCCTCATGTAACACTCATTACAGGGTCATTTGTCTAACAAATACATCTTTTACAGATAAAACTGTGCCTAAAAGTATGTAAACAATCAAAAGAAATGTATGTGGGAGGAAAGTGAATATATGCAACATAATGCAATGCGCAGCAGTAAAAAAAACAAGGAAAAAAAAAAACGAATTTGATGAATTTTGATAATGTTGTAATCAAACATTAATCCATTTTTTCACCTGATTCAATCCTTATTTTCACCTCTACACTACTGTACAAAAGACAACACTGAGGTCTAAGACAGACGACGACACAGAGCAGCTAAAGTCGACATTTGCGTAAAAACCTGCAATGCCTCTCTACCTGAATTTCAGTGGGGCTACATCAAAATTCAAGAGCAAAAGAAATTCAATTCACACCTTCAGATTATGGTGTATATCAAAGCTCTATTCAGATCAACTGAATCCTAAAACCCAGAAGAATTTAAGAACAATTGTCCTCCCTACTTCCAAGAGGGAAAATGCCCTGAAATGTTTACCAAAACACAAAAACAGGAGCATTTATCACGATTTTTTTTCTTTGTTGCGAACTGCATGTACGCATCGCTTCATTTTCAGTAGAAATGACATATTTGTAGTCGGCTGCCTGGGTCGTTTTTTCCTGGGCTGAAAAAGGGCGATACAGGCTCGTCAAAGTATGTGACAAAGTTATAGATGCGTTTCATAGTGACGGCGTCGAAGAAAGTAACGTGGCCCCTGTCGTAATCTAAGAAGATGCCGACACGAGGAGAGTTCCAATAGTCCGCCACGGGCACGCGCGAGTCTTCCTCGTTGGCGTACAGTCGGTCTTGAAGACACAGACTCCAGTAGCCAGCAGAGGGCGACAGGTTTACAAAACCTTTACGGTTGCTGTACTCGGTGGTGACGCCCAGATACCAGACCCCCTTGTCCCGTACGTCCACCTCCCAGTAGTGCTGCCCGCTGGAATACTGGGCAGTAGCGAGCACCCCGAAGAAACGGGTGAAACGCTGCGGCATGTCAGGCTCTTGGGAACGCATGCGGCCCTCCTCCACTTTGGTGTCAAAGTCGCTGATGGCCAATGATGGGTGAGCCGTGTCTAAATCCAGGGTCAGATTTTGAGGCACTGGAAAACGGGAAATCTGATTAGCCATTTAGCATGTAACTAAAAAGAAGATTGTTGCAAAAACTACAAATAAAAATTATGCTATTGTTAATAAGATTGTCGTTTGCATTTCATATTCGCACAAAACCTTTGCAATATTTTGTAAATGTTGATTAAAAAAAAAAAAAAAAAAACACTAAACTTGTGACTAAAACAATTTTTCCTCTCACGATAAGTCATGGTGACGGACGTTGGTAGGTTTATGTATATTTCGCAGCCACCAAACTAACAATTATTTTTAACTGAAGGAGACGTAGGCGAGTATCTTCAGCAAAGCAGCACGGAGAGCCACTTGCTCAGGTAGCCGCAGATGTGTGCGGTGTAAACAAGGGGTTATACAAGAATTTATACATAAGACTGACCAAGTATGAGGTGTTTTTGTGCAGGTTGTATTAGCCTGAAGAATGATCATGTGACTTTTACGTATACCTGAAAATGTGAAAAAAAAACTGTTAATCGTTCTAAATATTAAAGAATAGCAGAGTATATAACGATACAGGCACAGAAAAAACACAGTTGGAATCACTTCCAGAACAATTATTTTCAGCTGATCAGAATCCATCCTTCTATAATGAGCTCGAGAATTGCACTTAGAATAATATGACGATATCGTTTGCTGGTGTGGACTCTAATATTGTTATCTTTATAGTATCTCTTTTTGGTGTGAACGGGGCTTAAATCTTTTTTGTGATATACGAGTATTTTTGCAAAATTGATGTGTTTCCATTGGGTGAATTTTCAATTCGTAATTTCTTGAAGGTTAATGGAAACAGTTACTGAGGGGGTAAAAAAAAAAATTCACAGTGACATTTTAAATTTCTAAAAAGTCCATTGTCAATAGTATAGACCCTTTACAGTTAGTAAACAAGGTGACGTATTTGTGTGGGCGGGGCTTAGCTGGAGGCAGAAAGATTCCCCTCAACACTTGAACAAATGGTAGCTAGCGAGTTTTCTTAGCTTGTTTTTTTAACAATGGCTGGAGAAAATCTGAATATATCTGCTTTATCTGAATATTTAAGGTAACTCACTGTCCGGGACCGCGATAATTATTTGAAAAAGTTAACTTTAACGGACGGAACCAGACCCGTACACAATCACTCATTGGATGGACGATCTGACAGGATTACCTCCGATTGAGTGGCCTGACATCTACACTTACTTGATAGAGAAACCAAGCGTGTATAGTAAAGAGAAACTGAGGGTGTATAAATCCTTAGATTAAATAAAGAGTGACATTACAGTAAAATTATTATTAAGATGTAAATATTTTCTAGAAATAAAAATTCTGAAGACTGGAAAATAATTATAAACTTTCTGTATTTATTCTTTCTTACCATGTTCTTAAATTCCAGTCACAATTAATCACAACAATGTATATAAAATGTTCTCCGTCAATTCTGGCAACCAACAACACAACAAGACGACATTTTAAGCTCCTTGAGTAGCCAACCCTGTGTTGGTTTGTATTAGCCACCTCCAGTTTTCCGTTTGTTTTGCCTCCAGCTAGCGCCGTGACGTACCTGTGACGTCCGCGCAAAAGGGGTCTATAGTGATGTATGAAGCTACTTTCTGTTGGTCAATGAGACAAATTCAAATTCAAATTAAATTCCAAATACCAAATGTTTCAACAGAAATGACTGGATTTACCCTGCAAAGATTCTCCAAATAATGTGACCGCACCTTAATGCACCAACAGTACGTACTTGTGTGTAACACGTGCATCATCTTCTTCCACATGATGAGCTGAAAAGGGCCTGTGAACTCTGAGAAATCTGGAGGAGAGTTAAGGGCCTGGACACTGAGGTTTACGTGACAGGAGCTACGAGAGAAACAAAACAAACACATTATGAGAGACAAACACTAAAAATACCCAGATTATTAGCAGAGCAGATATAATCATAGCTAACAAGTTAAGGAATTATACTGCTAAAACAAAAATACAGATTCACATACCTTAAGTATGAATGACTGATACTCTGGAAAAAAAAAAAAAAGTTAAGCGTTAATAATAAGTGTCATGCTGCAAAGTCATATAAAAAAAGCAATAAAAATATATAAAAATACATGGCCAGATCTAACCCTTTAATGCCCCATCACGTCCAAAAGAATACAATTCTTCTTCTGAACTAAAAAGTATATATGTAATTTGAAGCATGTTATTTTATAAGAGATGAGCTGTTTTAGACAGTCACTGGACATATGAAGTTCTTCACCTCGAAGTTAGCGCTGTCACTTAGCTGGTTCTGAATTTCAGTGATGGCTTTGTCCACTTTGGCTGCCTCGCTCTCCACCCGCTTCAGGTTGGCATCGATCAGCCCAATAGTGGCCTCCGCTTCGACCTCCAACCTTTCCAACAGATCATCCTTCTCATCCAACAAAAACTGAACCAGGGCACCAACATCTTCTTCGATCTTCTCCTTCAAGGCTTGTTTTTTGAGCTGTAGAGATATAGATGTTTGAGATTCAGCATCAAGGCCTCCTCGTGGATCATAAATCCACAGCAGGTTATATAACCACCCATTTTTGAGTCATTTGTATGTAAAGTCAGCGTGGGAACAACTGAGCTTGTATACCTTGACATCAGTTTTGGCCTGCTCGTCTGTGCTCTTTGCTCTCGTACACATGGACTTCTGCCAGTTCAGCTTAATGAGTCTCAGCTTCAGCTCACTCTGCAAATTAAAACGAGAGAAATCTTTCAATATTCAAGTATTAATGCACAAAATGTAAGCAAAGTACAATAGAAGAAATGGTTCTGTGAGGGATCTTGACAACATATATGGACCTTATCACTGTAGCAATAACAACAATGTAAACAAAGAGTTAAAACAGTTAAGTGTAACAGTTCACATGCTGAAACTGGACACTACAATATGAGGGAGTCTAAGATTGCACACTTCAATAACCTTTGGAATGTGCTGTAGAGTTGCTTTACATTTTATTGTGTTTATTCACAAGATTAATTTTCAAAGTTTGCAAAAGAGCAAAAAACAGTTGCTTTACACTTCATCTAATACTTGATCAAGTTTGACCTTGGACACTGAACAAGGAGTATAAAAACAATCCAAAGGAACAAAGGAACATATAATACAATTCGCATGTTAAAGGGAAGGATTAGAGTATATATATATATATATATATATATATATATATATATATATATATATATATATATATATATATATATACACACACACACACCAGACATATATACACATACATACAGTACAGACCAAAAGTTTGGAAACATTACTATTTTTAATGTTTTTGAAAGAATTTTCTTCTGCTCATCAAAGCATGCATTTATTTGATCAAAAACACAGAAAAACAGTTATATTGTGAAATATTATTACAACTTAAAATAATAGTTTTCTATTTGAATATACTTTAAAAATATAATTTATTCCTGTGATGCAAAGCTGAATTTTCAGTATCATTACTCCAGCCTTCAGTGTCACATGTAACATCCAGTCGATCTCATGATCATTTAGAAATCATTCTAATATTCTGATTTATTATGAGTGTTGGAAAAGATCTGCTGCCTAATATATTTGATGAATAAAAGGTTAAAAAAAAATTCTTATAATATAATTCCTAATAATATATTTTCTTTACTCTCACTTTTTAGCAATTAAACACATCCTTGCTGAATAAAAGTAATTGAATTTATTTAAAAAATAAAAATAATATTACTGACCCCAAATTACTGACCAGTAGTGTATATTGTTATTACAAAATATTTATATTTTAAAAACATACCTTCTTTTCTTTTCTTTTTATTCATCAAAGTATCCTGAAAAAGTATCACGTTATGAAAAAATATTAAGCAGCAGAACTGTTTCCAACTTTGTTAATGAATCATCATATTAGAATGATTTCTAAAGGATCATGTGATAATGATCCCAAAAATTCAGCTTTGCATCACAGAAATAAATTATAATTTAAAGTATAATACATTTTAAAAAATAATAAATATAAATATATATATAGTGTGTGTGTGTGTGTGTGTGTGTGTGTGTTCACAGAGTACTAATATGAAGAAAAATTCTTCTTCACACATATTGGTGTATCGGACCCATCAGCTGTTAGATGAGCAAAAAGTACCCGCATTTGGAGTTAATTTCACACCTAGATCCAGAAAACACCAGACACTGGTCACACAGTATTTGGTTTGAAATGTTCCAAAACACACATTACAAACACCACAATCAATGGCTAGGAGTTACTAAAAGACATTTCCAAGGCTATCTGGTAGGGAAAAAACACAACGTAAGTGCTAAATGCTACAAGTACATACAACACTGCGGTGACAGATAGTCACTCCTTGTTCCAGCCCCAAGGTTAGCAATGAATATCAATTGCTTCTGGTGCCAACTCCAGCATTTAGACCAAGATAACAGGAAGAGAGAAACAGACACTACAAACAAGTGACAGAGACAGAAAGGCTAAATCAAATCAGTTACACAACAGACAAGACCGAGCAATGTCAAACAAACCTTCATGTCTTCAACAACCTCGGGTACAGGAGCAACATCATGGTGTCTAGAAAAATAATAAAATGACAAATGATGCCTCATTTCTAAAGCCATTTTAATCTAAAATGCTATAATGAAGTAACGTTACATCTGGTCCTCAGAAAGAGGTCAAAGCATCGAAACCTAACTGAGCTGCCCACACAGACAGCATTTGGAGCATATAAGCCCAACAATGATGTCTAGGCAGGTAGCTCGCTAGGTTTTGAGTGAATATGGGGAACATTTTCAGGTGACTGAGCCTCACCTGTGGGCTCTGGACTCGCGACACACCACGCAGATGGGCTTCCTGTCCGTGTGGCAGTACAGTTTGAGCTCCTCGTGGTGTCGCTCACACTTCCCGTCCATCTTCACGGGTTTCGCGGGTGCTGAGGGCCTGCACGTCTTCAGATAGTCGAAGTCGCTCAGTTTATCCACTAAGTTCTTTACCAGGTAGTTCTTGGTGAAACTCATTTTCGCGAACACCTGCAAAAGACGCAGAAAGGTATCGGTGATGTGCATTAATAAAATGCTCGTGCGGCGACTTGTAGCCTGCCCTATGTTATGATACAATAAACGAGGTCGGAGAAATCACACCTAATATTGTCAACACAGTAAAGTCCGGTTGTTATTTAGACTGCCGGTTTAGGTCAATGTGCATGATTAAGACGCGAATGTAACGTTATGAAAATCCGTTAAGTTCATTCGAGCAGCTGTAACTAAGCAACCCAGAATGCAGCAACATTTATCAAAACAAACCACGCACCATCCTGCACTCCGGACACTGGTAACCCACATCATCGCCTCCATTTTCCTCCCAATGCATCAAAATGCACATGCGGCAAAAATTGTGGCCGCATTTTAAAATGACAGGGTCGTCGAAGTAATCGAGGCAAATAGAACAGACTAATTCCTTCTGAAGCTCTCCTCTCGAATCTCCGGCAGTGGCCATGTTTCCCCAAGCAAGTTGCAACAGTGTAACTGCTATACAGGACCAGAAGTGACTCTAGGCGGAAAAGAGAGATAAGAAAAGAGAGAGAGCCCATTCTGAACTCACTTCCTGGTACAGTCACGTGAGGGCTTGTGGTAAATCTGATTGGTTACGTTATCTAGCTCGCAGAGAGATGTTCTCGAATCGGTTCTTTCTAGTAGTTCGTTTCATCAACATTATTTATATTTTCTTTCTTGGATTTCATCGGATGCTTGTGTGTACTGAGCTTTTTTTATTTTAATGAACTTTATTGAACAATATAAACTACCATAAATGGCCTGGTACAAAAGCAAAATTTCAGACAACAGACAAGGATCATAACTTAAGAAAGGGAAAACAATTAGGCTACTAGGGGTTTTCAGTAAGTTTAAGAAGTTTTTTTTTTTCCTTCATTTGTTTCAGTGACAAAAAGTAATGATATAGTTATTTGTGAAATATGTCGACATTTGGAATCTGTTTTTAATCAAAAATAACCCCCCAAGAACAATAATTGTTAAATCATTTGTTTCATATTTCAAAAATAAACTGAATAATTCCCTTTGTTAAAACAGAGAAATCTTCAAATTTAGGAAATAATGCTGATCTTCCCAAAAGGCACAGGCAAATATACAATCATAAAAAAGATTGACTGCTATTGTATTGATATTTTGCATTAAAACGGCATTAAAGAACCATGTGTGGGTACATAATACGTTTTAATACAGTTCTATCAAATAAAGTGGTTTTCTTATGTTTACTGTGGTGAATGGAACATTCCAGGGCCCCCTCTCTGACCACAACAGTGGACAAAGGATTTCTAAATTTTTATTGGATCTTGGTGAACTAACACACACATACACAAGCACCTCAGCTGGGACAACAGACACCTATTAGACGCCAAGAAGTAGACCTCTGCTACCAAGCCTGGTAAAGACAGGACTTGGCATTGGTCCACATGTAGTTTCTGCCTTTCACCCACTTTTTTTTTCTTATTTTTCATGATTATTTTACTTTCTTTGATGTAAAGCACTTTGAATTACCATTGTGTATGAAATGTGCTATATAAATAAACTTGCCTTGCCTAATTCCTAAGGTTTTGGCTTGTGACCACCATAACAATTCCTTAGGGCCTCTGGATGTAGCAGCAGTGGGTGAAACAGAGAGAAATCAGAAAGATCCATCCAAATCCATTCATTCAACTATGTTTTCAAACCTCAAAACTGATGCTAACTATAGCCTACATGCTGGTGATATAATTAGAAACTCATCAAAAGATGATTTATTTCACTGATTCCATTCAAAAAGTGAAACTTGTATATTACCGGTATATTCATTCATTAAACACAGACTGATATTTTTAAAATGTTTATTTCTTTTAATTTTGATGATTATAATGGACGACTAAGGAAAATCCCAAATTTTTCATCTCAGAAAATTAGAATATTGTGAAAAGGTTCAATATTGAAGACACCTGGTGCCACACTCTAATCAGCTAATTAACTCAAAACACCTGCAAAGGCCTTTAAATGGTCTCTCAGTCTAGCTATGTAGAGGAAGACTGCTGACTTGACAGTTGTCCAAAAGACGACCATTGACATCTTGCACAAGGAGTGCAAGACACAAAAGGTCATTGCAGAAGAGGCTGGCTGTTCACAGAGCTCTGGGTCCAACCTCATTAACAAAGAGGCGAAGGGAAGAAAAAGATGTGGTAGAAAAAAAGTGTACAAGCAATAGGGATAACCGCACCCTGGAGAGGATTGTGAAACAAAACCCATTCAAAAATGTGGGGGAGATGCACAAAGAGTGGACTGCAGCTGGAGTCACTGCTTCAAGAACCACTACGCACAAACATATGCAAGACATGGGTTTCAGCTGTTGCATTCCTTGTGTCAAGCCACTCTTGAACAACAGACAGCGCCAGAAGCGTCTAAAGACAAAAAGGACTGGACTGCTGCTGAGTGGTCCAACGTTATGTTCTCTGATGAAAGTAAATTTAGCAAGAGAGGAGAGGCACACAATCCACGTTGCTTGAGGTCCAGTGTAAAGTTTCCACAGTCAGTGATGGTTTGGGGTGCCATGTCATCTGCTGGTGTTGGTTCACTGTGTTTTCTGAGGTCTAAGGTCAACGCAGCCATATACCAGGAAGTTTTAGAGCACTTCATGCTTCCTGCTGCTGACCAACTTTATGGAGATGCGGATTTTATTTTCCAACAGGACTTGGCACCTGCACACAGTGCCAAAGCTACCATTACCTGGTTTAAGCACCATGGTATCCCTGTTCTTAGTTGGCCAGCAAACTTGCCTGACCTTATCCCCATAGAAAATCTATGGGGTATTGTGAAGAGGAAGATGCAATATGCCAGACCCAAGAATGCAGAAGAGCTGAAGGCCACTATCAGAGCAACCTGGACTCTCATAACACCTGAGCAGTGCCACAGACTGATCGATGCCACATTGCTGCAGTAATCAGGCAAAAGGAGCCGCAACTAAGTATTGAGTGCTGTACATGCTCATACTTTCATTCATTTCAGTTGGCCAAGATTTCTAAAAATCCTTTCTTTGTATTGGTTTAAGTAATATTCTAATTTTCTGAGATACTGAATTTGGGATTTTCCTTAGTTGTCAGTTATAATCATCAAAATTAAAAGAAATAAACATTAGAAATATATCAGTCTGTGTGTAATAGAATAATATAATATACACCTTACACTTTTTGAATGGAATTCGTGAAATAAATCAACTTTTTGATGATATTCAAATTATATGACCAGCACCAGTATTTATAGCCTGCTACATCCCATCCATTTTTCTCGTACTCAGAGAAAGGAGTACTCAGTGACAGATGAAAGATATGTAGCGCACATCTTACACAAATTTAGCTGTTGATGGACAAATGAATGCAGGCATGAGTCATCCTTCTCCATCGTGCTTGGACTTGATGCATTCAGAACATTACAAAAGGTATTCTGGTAGTGGTTTGGAAAATGAGAAATGCATTGGTAATTACAAACTAAAAAAAAAAAAAACATTAGAAACTTCTAACTGTGTGTGGCCCCTCTGAAACCAGGAGCCAATCTCAGCACTGAAATGGAAACGCACCAAACTGTAATCTCTTCCCCATCAGAAAGGGATAAATGTACCCTTCCAACAGACATAACTTCGGAGTCTCCTGTGGGACAATAAACAGCATTCTGAGTCTCCCATCCAGAGATGCAGTAACAGATGCAGCAGCTCTGAGTCTCCAGCTATTGAGGCAGCAACAGATTTTGAGTTTTAAGCCTGTGAGGAACAAGACATCAACAGATAAAATACTTTCAATGTATTCGTCCAGCAAGACAACAACCGATGCATCATGTCCTGCATCTCCATCCTAGAGAGACTAAAGTAGATTGACCAAATTTTGAGTCTCTGGGCTAGGGAACCTTCACTTCAAGGTACTTTCTTCAGCGTGTTCCAGATTTTAGGATCCTTCGGTGCTCCAGGAGATCAGCATACTACAACTGAACAAACACATTTTTGGCAGTTATCAGACATTCAAATATGTAAAGTCTCAAGACTTTGTTTATTTTGTGCTTCAAGGCCCAGTACATAAAATGTGTTTAGCACTGTAAATATTTCGGAGTGAACCATGTACAAAAACCACAATATCTCACCATAAATACCATTTCAAAGAAAGATTATTTCATTGTGCCCAAAATGTCGTGCTCGTGTTTCTGAACCTGTGAATACAGAAACAATCCACTGATTTTATTGCATAGCACATTTCTTTTTAAATATTATTAGCCTGATGAGGAATATATTTGTCAGGAGGTGAACTGGATTTGACAATATGCTGGTTTTTCATGAATGCCCAAACCGTTTAATGTGTCTGATGACAGTGAAGACAACAAAAATGTTATAGCTGATACATCAGTGTCTGTGGAGTTAATCTGGTTAGAGAAAAAAACCCAACTCCAATAGACAGTCAAACACAAATTTAGAAATCTGATGGATTTCCTGTGTCAGTTTTCCCCTTATTTTAAAAAGACACTCAGTGAGATAAGACTGCAATATTTAATACATGCGGTTCCCATGAATTCTAATGCTTAAATTAGAACAAGTAATAAAAACAGCAGCAATGCACTGAATGTAAACTTTGTGACAACAACTATCTGAAAATGATGTGAAATGCATATTCAGCATTTCTCCATTAAAAGCTTGGCACTTGCTGTTTAAAACCAGCATATCTGTGATATGCTTTAATACAAGCAAATGTTTAATACTAGAGATAAATAAAGGTGAAGCACACAATACAGGTGACAGTGTCGTGATCAGCTCATTTGAATGCACCACATGACCCATTAGAAATGACTTAAACATTACTTTTCCTTTCAGAATCTTATCATCTTTATAAATTATAATATAATTTTTCTTTCATCTGGTGTTACCCAGTGTTCAAAGTGACAGGGCCAATGAGATTGAGATTTTTTCAAATGTACTTTTTATTTAAACTTTCATACACTTTGTATGGAATGTGCTATGAAAAGAAATTTATTCACAACTAATTAAAGGTAAAAAAAATTAGGTTAACAACAACAACAACAATAATAATGATTATTATTATGATTTTATTAAATAATAATATTTTAGACCTAAAAAAAAAACTCCCTCAATTATTATTACTCGGAGAAAAAAAAACTTTATTACATGAAAAGTTTTTTTTTTAATTTATTTTGTATTCTAAAGAGTGGTCCTTCTTTATTTTATTGTACTTTTATTACTACCATCACTATTACCACTATTATTCTAGTTAATATTTTATTTTGGATTAAAAAAAAAATCATTTTGGAATTTAATGGAACTAAAATGGAACCAAAAGAGATCTTGTTTCTGTCAATATGTAAAATAATATTAAAATGATTAATATTTAAAGGATAATTCAGTCTTTCTTTCATTCTTTTTTTTCACATTCTAGTCTACTTCCAAAAAAGTGGGCAGTGCACTATTGGGACTCCTGAGAACTCTGAACACTGGGTAAACCTCAATCCATTATTGGACAAGCAAAAATTCAGCATTACAACATAAAACGTAATATAAAATGATTTCTTTGGGCTGGTGATGAACTGGGTCGTGAGTTCAATATAAGATAAAACCTGTCAGAGGCACTTGTTTAAAACAAAGAAAAGAAAGCAAATTGATCCCATCTATGACAAAGGAGAACAGTAGGATCTCCAAGCAGTCCGTTAGTCCTTCAGACCTCTGAGCTGTCACCATCATCAAGGCTACTTCTGACTATAACAGGCTGCAGGCTGGATGAGACTCTTGGGGCCTTTTTCACAGGCGTCAGCCTTGAGCGAACCATCAGTGCCAACACTATAACCACAAGGACGGTGAGAAGCAGTCCCACGATGGCTCCTGCCACAGTCACCGCGTCCTCTTCAACACCTCGTCCACTGAGCTCCCGTGGAGACAGTCCGTCAGCGAACAGCTCCTCCCCAGACGCAGAGCGCCGACGGCTGCGGTCCAGAGCGATGTGCATGATATTCGTTCCTCGCTTGTTCTCGGGTCCGATCTCCTCTGCCAGGACTGGGACGTCTCTGTTGGACCGTCTGTAGCGTCCTCTGGCCTCCGCTGGTAACAAGGTCACCTGATGTTATTGAGTGGTACTCTACACTTCTCTTGCCAATGCCACGCTTGGCATTGTCTTTTGAACGCACAGTGTAGATGGTGTGAATGAACCACTCCCTCCCTACTGCCACCTAGAGACCAGAAGGATAATAGAGGATTGGAGCAAGGTCGACTTTGTAAATGACAGGATTTCAGTACAGGATCTCTCACTGTATACAGTAATACACTGCCATTACTAATAAACCTTCAAAAAGATTAGACCTGGAAAAGAGGAGTAGAATCCAGTCTGAATCCGTCAGATCCTGGCTGCTTCACCAGAGAGAGGGCAGAGGGGTCATCTACAGCCAGCAGGGCCTTGAAACTCACGTCCCCAAAACTCTTGGCCTGGGTCTCTGGTTGGGCTTTGTCCTAGAGGCAAGGTGGAGTCATGGGACTTTGTAAATTGTAATATTTTGAATATTATTAACATAAAATTTGTTTAAATTGTATAATATATAACTTAATATAAATTAAAATATTTTTTTATTTTAAAGACTTGTATACAGCACTATTTTAGTATTATTATTATTTTGAATGAGCATTAAGTCATTTTGTTATACTTGTCATTTTATTAGTTTGTCTTTTTATATTTCTATATAGCTTTAATTGATATTTCAGTAATTCAACTAATATTAATTTAACTAAGTCGCCAAGATTTCATGCTTTTCATCTAATATTTTAATTCTTAATTAAGTCAATTGACACTAACAACACCGCTAACATACTCACGATAATTTTGAATCTGTAGAGCAGGGACGGAGAGTCTGCAAGGCATCCAAATTCAGACTTGGCGGGGTTGTATTTAGGAACATACCCATCAGCGCCGGTGCACAGATACACCTTCTCAATGTTACAGTAGAACGAGCCGCCCAAGTTCTGCACAGGGTCCACCATCACCCGGCCGTAGATTGTGTCACCTTGAAGAGAACAAGCTCAGTGGCAGCATAACACAGAACAGGAAATGGAAGTTCTAGACTTCTAAAAATGATATTCAGTCACACAGCCTCTTGAACTGATTGAGTTCTGACGTACCCTCAGAGAAAGCCGCATCACTCTCTTGACCGAAGCCCATAGATCCATCTGACAACCACAAGGCCTTCTTAGACAGCAAGAACATCTGTGTGTTCAGACTGAACTCCACCGCCACAGGGTCACTCACCTACAGAACACAAACACAATAATACTCCTTTACAAGAGCCTCGGGTTGAACTGATAACTGTATAACACACACAATAGAGCCTGTTTGCATTCTTCTAATTAAATACACTTTTTTATTATAAATTCTATTATCAAAAAGTAGAATGAACATTTGAAATAAAAAGCTTGAATTTGAAATTGTATTTAATTTTGCTTGAAATGAGAGAATGTATATTATTATTAGTTTACCTGCTGAAAGCGGATATCAAGATCAAAAGTAACGGGCTCTCTAGGGTTGCAGACCGGAGGAACGGTGTACTCCACATTCAGCGCTGCTGTACAGGGGATCAGCTTCACTGTGTATGTGCCTGAATAATCTCGAACCTGCCGGTCGCAGACACACAGGCATGCAAGGTCAACATCACAGGAATTGTTTTGCATTCGTTATTTCTCAAATGGTTTTGCTTTAGCACACAGCTTTTACACTGGCCATCAATTGGCGACTCCGCACCGCCAGAACGGTTTATCACAAAAAGTAAACAGAAATGTCCTTAAAACCACAAAGTTGGGAGAGAAAGATCAACTCACTGCAAAGTCTGAAATGAACATCCACTGCTGGACAGGCTGGCTGTAGGTCGGCTCAGTCCTAACCAGCGTGAGGTTAAAGGTCAAGCCTGGGTGGTCTGCACTCAATACAAAGGACTTCAAAGGGGATTCTGGGTAGTCAGGTAAGAAAGTAAGTTTATTTAATCAAATCAAGGCATTTATTCTGCATAAACCATTTAAGAAGAGAGATTTTACCTGCAGTTTTCTGACCCCTCAAATTTGCTGCTAGAAATAAGGCAGAAAGTTAATTAATCTTAAATGAATCTTTCCTTCCATAAGAAAAATGTTGATGAATTTATTGATATTCATATAACACGATTTCAGAGATGCCAAAACGCACCAGAATGGGCCGCTACAAACAGCCCCCTGAAGCGAGCCTCTGTGCGGAAGTTGACCACAAGCCTCCCCTGCTCGTTGATCCTCATGCTGGTCGGATATAAAGCTCCTGCAGAGAAAACATGTCCAAATGTGATTATCTTTTCATTTGAAATAATACATGTCTTCCCACTTAAAGTTCCAGTTTAATTCTCTAAATGTCCACATGTGGCATCTGTATCCCTAAAATATGGGCAATTTGACAGATGTCGCTTCCCATTTCTATGACAGCCAAATACAAAATAAAAATGACCAATTATAAGTAAATCAATAACACAAATGCACTGAGAACTGTATTTTATATTCATAGAAAAGGTGTTGATTTAACTTTTACTAAACGTTTATTACAGAAGGGAAAATGGAATCCAAAAACAGAGAAATTCTGGCCAATTAACATCAACACTCCTAAAATTGAGGAAAAAGTCATTTAAAATATATTGACTGAATATATTGACAACTAAAATATATTGATTAAAGCATTTATTGATCTTTATTAAAGGGATTTTCACAAAATGAAAATTCTGTCACTTCGCTTTCATTCATCTTCTGAAAACAAATTAAGATATTTTTGATGAACCCCAAAAGCTTTCTGACCCTGCACAGTAACTACAACATTCAAGTCCCAGAAAGGTAGTGAGGACATTGTTAAAATAGCCAATGTGACAAATTTATTCAAAAAGTCTTATCTTTATTTTCGTAAACATGGACTGTTTTAACAATGTCCTTACTACCTTTCTGGGCCTCGAAAGTGGTAGTTGTGCTGCTGTCTATGCAGGGTCAGAAAGCTCTCCGATTTCATCAAAAATATCTTAATTTGTTTTCTGAAGATGAACAAAGGTCTTACAGGTTTGGGACGGCCATTCTTGGGTGAACTATACCTTTAATGTTAGTTAGTAAAAATATAATTGTTCACGTTAGTTCACAGTGAACTTGCTAATGTTAACAAATACAATTTTTTTTATTGGTAAACATTAAAATTAACAATATTAATAAATGCTGAAGAAGAATGGTTCATTATTACTCCATGTTAACTAACGTAGTTAACTCATGTTAACAAATAAAATCTTACTGTAAAGTGTATATCTATCTTAAAAAATATAATTATTTTTTAAATTATAATATGTTTCCTAATCCTATGTGGCCTAAAATGTCACCTATTTGATTTATTGATGCAGACACTGATTTAATTCATAAACACATTTGTGCTCAAGTTGACAACTTGCCTTGCAGTTCAGCCTGTGGAGGGCTGCCGACTCCGTCCCTCCACAGGATGGCAGTGTCATACACAAAGGTGAGCCGCAGTTCAGAATGCAGGTCGAAGTGTTGCCAGCCTCCAGCTCCCACAGGGGAATGAAACACATAAGAGACGTGGAGAGGAACTCGCAGAGTCACGTATGACTGCACCAGGTTCAGCACCTTTCAAAAACACATTCAAATCATATTTAAGATGAACAGCTACAAATACTGCAAAAAGCCTTTTTGAGATTCAAAAAAAGAGCCCAATTCTCCACTAGAGGTTGCTCGGCACTGGCTGTTAGTCAAAGTTCATCAATAAGCCAGGATGCATTTTGTTTTGATTGAATGAAACATTTGCTAATTTACATAGTCAATTATAATCAAAATACCAGGCTATAAAAATGTGCTCCTCAGTAATGAGGCCGGTCTGAACACCTGCTGGACTGGGTTTAATCAAGACGAGAAAAATCCCCATGAACGCAGACAAATTCCCATCCTGAGGGAGAGAAGATCCAGGCTTTTCATATTCAACCGGCTCCGTTCAATATCCTCAGCAGGATCCGAGCACGTCCTTTAGATGAAGTGTTTTGCATTCATGTCTCGTGTTACGGAGCGATTGCAGACTTTAGGGCTTATTTTTGTAATAACATAGATCATTCAGACATTTAGACGCTAGATTAGGAGAGGGGAGCAGCCATTTAAGCAAGACCTCAAATTCTGAAAATGAAATGAATGGGTGAAGTCAATCTCCTTTTCTATTGAGAACAATGTGGAGTGTGGCAGAAATAAAACCTGAACAGAGCCATGTCTGTCACTAAGTGCTGTGCATAATAATAGATAAAAAAAAAAGACAGAATCCTGCACAAGAAACCTACCCATGGAGATGTGTGTTCATGAAGAGGTGTTAATCCAGTTTAACTTGGTTGTTTTGTTTAAACATGTTAGTTCCCACTCTATACACAGTCTTTAGTACAGCAGATGAGTGGTACCAAAACACATACAATGAAGCCAGTAATAGAAATTATGGGCTAAATCCACACCAAATTGTCATTTTCTGCTTAAATCCGATGTCCTTTAAAATTTGGCATATTTTGCTTCTTAACTTTGCATTATGCAGATTTCATTAAAGCTTTTATTATTCTGTGTAATAATTAATATAGCATAGTTCCTTATTTTTTATGACAAGCAAAAACATGCAGTTATCTTTGGAATGTTGAGTTAAATTTAATAAAAAAAATTAAAAAATACAGTATAAATTGTAATATTGTGAAATAAAATTACAATTTAACATATCTCTTTTTCTGTGTTCATATATTTCAAATGTATTTTTAAATACATCATCACTCCAGTTTTGAGAGTCACATGATCATTCAGATGAATGCTGATTTGCTACTCAGGAAACATTTCTTATTTTTATTAATGTTAAAAAAAGTTCTGCCATGTAATATTTTTTTTGTGGAAACTATGGTATTCTTTTCCCCAGCCAGAACAGTATTTATTTAAACAAATCTTTTGTAACATTACAGATGTCTTTACTGTCACTTTAATGCCTCCTTGTTGAATAATTAATATAATAATAACTGACCCGCAAACCTTTCTTTTATGTGCATTTTTTTTTTAGCTCTAGGACAAGAACAGTTGCAATTTATGAACCACTAATCATTAGAATTCAGAGGATTGTAGAAGCGGCAGCGACGTCTCACCTGCCCATCTGTTCCGATCGTTCCCCCGCAGTCTGTGAGCAGCTCAGACATGTCATAATAACTCACAAACTCCCACAGACAAGCCTCCAAGTTCAGGTTCCTGTAGAAGCGTAGAGTGCTCTGGCCTCTGAGGACGGGGCTGTACTGATACGGCAGAGTCTCACCGACGCTCTCTATATTCCGGGTGGCCTTGGTTAGAAATCCATGGCGTGTGGACACCTCATTAAAGTTCAGCAGATTGGAGCACCTGTGGTTTCCCACACGAGTGCCATCCGGGCTCAGAGTCAGCTCGAAACTGGACAGTGCACGAGTGGAGACCACAGGGAGCATGCCTGCAGCACACCACGAAAAAAATACATGACAATTAGCAAAACTAAAATCACTTTCATAATAGTGCACCTATAGGACTGCACCATCTAGAGTTTCATGCCAGAATATTGGATTAGAGCCTACAGTAAACTTAAATGTACATTTTCACTTATTGTTTTCAATTTTCATCTTTTCCTTACACAAAGCTACCATATGGTTTTAGAAGTCTTAAATTTAAATTTAAACTTAAATTTAAAAATCTTAATTTTTTTTTTGTGTTCCACAGAAGAAATAAAGTCACAACATGAGGGTGAGTAAGTGATGATAAAATATTCATTTTTATAATAGTTTAATTGCACATTTGACCTGCAGTAAAGGTAGTGTTATTGTATTGTAGGAATGCTATGGAAAAGTTCAGTTAAAAGCAAACAGCTTTTGATTGGTTAGGAAGGTAAAATTATCGCGACCATATTTAGTCAAATGGCCTAGATTCCTGGTGTGAAACTTGTGACAGTTGTTCCCCAGAATACTTTAAAATACATTACCCTTTTATTATTTTCTTCCCAGAAATCATTTTGATGGAACATTTTGCTGGCAAATGTGCGACATGGCACTTCATGTTTATGCATCATTCAGACTCATTCAGAAGAGAACTGTAATATTTAATTTTGACAGCAAATATGACATAAATCCTACAAGAATGCTAGTTTTTTTCCCAAGGGGATATGTGAGAGGGGTTTCTCTCAGAGGGGCTAAACTAAGCAAACAACCTGGCAGCCAGAGGGGAAATAATTCTCTCACCGTCTATGTGGGGCATGCTGACAGTAAGCTTGACGAGATTGGCATATTCAGGGTCTTCAGCGCCTGTATAACGCAGTTTGGCAGAAAAGGGCTCAGCACCTACTGTGCCCAATTTACGTGGCTGGCACATCCCTGCCCAAGAACATCAAAGACATGAAACATTACTTCAAGCATATTACCACCTACTGACACTCTAATTCAACATTGCAAATGGCATATTATAACCAGCAGCTATACAAAGCAAAGATATGATTCCACTTAATGTGATGGTTTCGGGCTCACCTTCTTCCATGCTAATAGACACAATGGGGCTGCTCAGTTCCAAACCCTCATCCCCATTAGAATTCACGGCACGGGCCGCGCACTGCACTCTAGAACCCGCTTGGAAGTAAATGGAGTCTAGGGTGATCATCTTGGAGGAAGTAAAGAATGTATCAAAGTCAGCCTCTCTCATGGGGCTGGTGACGCCATCCGGACCACTGGGAGCGCTAATGAGCCATCGGTAACGAGTCAGTGTATCGTTGATGCGTTCGCTAATGCAGATGGAGCCCGTTTTGTCATAGTCGGGATATTTAGGATTGCAGGCCTGGACAAGTCAAGAGAAATAAACATGGACAAGAAAAAACAAAAAAAAAAACTGACAATGAAAACACTACATTTTAAAATACAAAATACTATTTGATAAAAAAAAAAAAAGTGCAATTATTAATTTTTTTTTATTTTTTTACTTCATTTCATTATTAAATAAAAAAAAAAGGTTTCCACTTAATTATAATATTTGTAATAAAAAATATTTTAAAAATAATGATAATTTTGAGGACCAATTCAGTATGTTAATAAATCAGCACACCGATCTCCGCAGGATCATGTGACACTGAAGTCTGGAGTAATGATGCTGAAAATGCAGCTTTGCTATCATAGGAATAAATTACACTTCAAAATATATTAAAATAGAAAACCTATTATAAAGTGTAACAGTACAGTATCTCACAATATCACTGTTTTTACTGTATTTTTGTTAATATTAAAAAAAAAAAACTTTCAAAAAACAACAACAAATAAAGTGCATTAAAGCACATGAAAAACAAACCTCCAAATAATATAATTAATTTTAACTTTGGTTACTATTATGTTTTGAAAACAAAGATTGAATACCTTTACAATTATACATAAAGGCTTTAAGTAAAGTGTAATATAATATAATATAATAATCACTGTTTGTGTTTCTTGTGGTCTTTCTTAAGTACTTTTGGTTCAAGAAAAGCACAATCACTGTGAAGCCTACAGTATATTACAACATTTTTATAGCTGACGATTTGAAAAAAAACATTATAATCTTATCTTTTTCATTCACTTGCACTTCAAGGACCTATTAAAAACTTGATAAAAACGACCACATAATTACAGTTGAAACCAGATATTTACATACAATTCAGAACAAAACACAAAAACTTTCATTTCTTTACTGTCATACATTAAATCAGAGTAAACTTATTCTGTTTTTGATCAATAAATATTAACATATTTTTTGCATTTGTTAAATGTCAGAATCGAGCGAGGGATCATTTGTATGTATTTTTTTTATCACTTTCATCAAAGTCAGAAGTATACATACACTTCCTTAGTATTTGGTAGAATTGCCCCGAAACTGTTTAACTTGGGCCAAACGTTTTGGGTATCCTTCCACAAGCTTTCTACAATAGTTTGCTGGAAATTTGGCCCACTCCTCTTGACAGAACCGGTGCAACTGGGTCAGGTTTGTAGGCCTTTTTGCTCGCACTTGCCTTTTCAGTGCCGCCCACAAATTTTCTATGGGATTGAGATCAGGGCTTTGTGATGGCCATTTCAATACCTTGACTTTGTTGTCCTTAAGCCACCTTGTAACTTATTTGGAGGTATGCTTGGGGTCATTATCCATTTGGAAGACCCATTTGCGCCCAAGCTTTAACTTCCTGGCTGATGTCTTCAGATGTTGCTTCAATATATCCACAAAATTTTATTTTCTCATGATGCCATCTATTTTGTGAAGTGCACCAGTCCCTTCTGCAGCAAAGCATCCCCACAACATTATACTACCACCCCCATACTTCACGGTTGGGATGGTGTTCTGAGGCTTCAAAGCTTCGCCCTTTTCCTCCAAATATACCGTTTATCATTATGGCCGAACAGTTCAATTTTTGTTTCGTCAGACCACAGGACGTTTCTCCAGAAATTAAGATTTTTGTCCCCATGTGCAGTGGCAAACTGTAGTCTGGCTTTTTTATGGTTGTTTTGAAGTAATGGTTTTCTCCTCCCAGAGTAACCTTTTAGCTCATGGTGGTACAGGACTCATTTTACTGTGGATAATGACACGGTCTTACCAGTTTCAGCTATCATCTTTACAAGGTCTTTTGCTGTTGTCCTGGGGTTGATTCGCACAGTTCGCACCAAAAAACGTTCCTCTCTGGGACTCAGAATCCGTCTCCTTCCTGAGCGGTATGATGGTTGTACATTCCCATGTTTTTTATACTTGCGTATTATTGTCTGAACAGATGAACGTGGGACTTTCAGGCATCTGGAAGGATGAGCCACACTTGTGGAGGTCCACAATTCTTTTCCTGATGTCTTGGTTGATTTCTCTTGATTTTCTCATGATGTCAAAGAAAGAGGCTCTGTGTTTAAGGTGTGCCTTTATATGCATCCACAGGTGTGCCACCAATTAACTCAAATGGAATCAATTAACCTATCAGAAGGTTCTAAAGCTCAGAATGGTATCATCTGGAGTTTTCTTTTTTGTTTAAAGACACATTAAACTTAGTGTATGTATACTTCTGATTTTGATGAAAGTGATAAAAAAATACATAAAAGTACTCCCTCGCTCAATTCTGACATTTAACAAATGCAAAAAATATGTTCATATTTATTGACCTAAAACAGAAAAAGTTTACTCTGATTTAATGTATGACAGTAAACAAATAAAAGTTTGTGTGTTTTTTTCTTAAGTGTATGTAAATATCTGGTTTCAACTGTAGCTTTAAAAATGCATTTAAAATGAATATATGAACGACGCTGGTCACAAGTAAGTTGGGAAATGTTTCTGACTGACTTTTTCTTCTGACAAACATACCGTGACGCAGACGACAGGGTATCCAGCGGGTGGGTGGGCATTTTCTTTGGTTCGTCTGACAACATCGTAATGCAGCAGTGACACGACATGAGGCAGTGAAGGGAACGTGACATCAGCCATACTGTTGGTCTCTTCTATGTACACTATGGCTTTAGCCATCTGCCAATACGAGAGACATAGATTTTCAATTTACATCAACTGTGTATTAAACTCCAGATACGTACCACTGGGAATATGTAGTACCTGGATTTCAGCAACCATGTTCTCGTCTGGTTTCAGATGGACAGTGAAGGCCTCTCTCATCTCTCTTACGCCATCAAACAAAACCTCCACTTCCACTACATGCTCGATCTCATCAGCTTTAAACTCAACATCTGCACGCACACACACAAAATAAATGATTACATCCACTAAAAGATAAACGCATCCTAACATTTCTCCTCCTAAATGCTTCCACACCTGATTGCATTTGTCATTTGCATCCTGAACTCTATATAACCTGATGTAGAGAGGAAATGCATGCATGTGGAAGCAGCTTGGAGCCACCTGCCAGTCTACAAAGGATAATTAGATACGGCATATTCCGAATGCAAATGACCCGTTCTGGCCTCCAGAAGCCTCACCGAGGGAGATGGGATGGTAGTCTTCTCCAGATATGGCAGAGCCGTCTTTCGTGTGCACCCTCACCAGGGACACTTTCGAAGTGTCTCCCGTCCTGCGGATAGGGATCTTCACCAACGTCATCTGCCCTGACTCTTTTGGCTCACTAACACTGAACTTTGTCTCGGCAAACTTGATGATGGGCTCTGAGAGAGGAGGATGAGAAGACAGATGAGGATTGAGAAGTTTTTGTGCATTAAAAGATTCTTAGCTGAAAGAGAATCTGTTCAGTCAGTTTACTGGAGTTTGACCCGAGTTCTAGAAATCTGAACCTAAATGTCAGGTATTTATTATTTCACGTATATCAGATGATAAAAATGTTTTTGTTTCTTTCTTACTGTCAGTGTTGTCCTTGATCTTGATGAGCGTTTCGTTCTGGTTGCCTATAGACGCTCCGTACGGCGAGTCGCTCTTCGCGCTCCCCAGAACCAGCCTCAGTTCCTCCTCCTCCTCATGAATCAAATCATCCACCAGCTTCAGCACACAGGGTTTTTCAGACTCACCTGAGGACCAAAACATGGACACCAAAGTCTGAAAATATTTATTCACCATTCAAAAAAAAAACCGAAACTGACAACATTGTGCAATTAAACAAGGCATGACTTCCTTTTTGATCAAATATTTATGTCACTCATTAATGTTTATTTATTCAGTTGTATTTCCCCATTTCACATCCTAGCTTAGAGGATCATCACTCGCATATTTTCCTTGAATTTGGCCAAATAAAGAGAAGTGTGTGATTGTTTTAACTGCTTAACTTAAGTTTAATACACTTACATATTTGTTAGTTTATTTGTCTTTAGTCATTCATTACTTTGCTCATTAATTTGTATATCCAGTCATTCATTTAGTTGTTTATTTGTTTAGATGATTTTTTCTCATTCATTAATTTCTTTGTGTTCAATCTTTTACTCCGTTGTATTCCCCCAATCCAAATGCAAACTTACAAAATGAACCATAACTTGCATATTTCACATGAATTTGAGGTTAATAGAGGTTAAGTGAGTAATTAAAATGTTTAATTCACTCACCTATTTGTTAGTTTATTTGTTCATTCATTTACTCAATCATTTATCTGTCCATCATTGCTTCCTTTGTTCATTCATTTGTTTATTATTTATTGCTTTTTTATCAGTTAATTTGTTTCGTTTGTTCTTTCATTCATTAACTTCATTTTTGTCCATTAATTCATGCATTCCTTCATTCATTTGTTCGTTGATTTATGAATTAGTTCATTATGTTTGTTCATTCATTAATAAATCTGTTCATTGTTGGTTTATTTGTTCATTCATTCATTTCATTTGTTTGCTTGTTAATTCACGCATTCAGTTATTTATTTGTTTGTTCATTTATTAATTTGTTCATTGTTTGTTCATTCATTGATAAATGCATTGCTCATTAATTTGTTCATTTATTCTTATCATGTGTTTGTTCATTAATTTATTCGTTTGTTGGTTCAATTATTCATTTGTTCGTTCCACTTCCCATCTCAAGTAAAAGGCTATTTACCGGGCAAGAAGGTTATGATGGATGTGTCAGTGTTGGGTCTCTCGTCAAAGTCGGACACCACCTGTGCAGAGCCCTGCCGGGTGTAGCAGCGTACAGTGGACTTGTGTCTGATGTCTCCGCTTCGGTGTACCATCGCGGTGATGTGACCTTCACTCTCCTCTGCAGTCATCACAGTCTGTTTAAACTGCACTTTTGGCACTGAAGAAAGAGAACAAACAAATCCAAACGCTCGAATACAACAGTCCATCTCCACATCAAGGACAAAACTAGTAACAACTGGGTCATTCACGCAGTGGGTGACAGACAAGTCTATGAAAAAGTGTATTCATGTGTCACAGTCACAATTTTGTGAGAAAAAATGTAAATATTCACAGTCTGAAATGGAGTCGTTGATAAAGATCGTGACTTTCGCTGGCTCTCCCAGAATTCCATTGGAGGGCATCCGGAGAATAAGCTCAAATCTCTCTGTCCCTTCCAGAACAGGCTGGCCTAGGTCGTCCAGGATGGTGACCCAGACCGTCTGCATGCTCACACCCGGAGCAAACTCCAAGTTTCTGCTGATTCCCACGTAGTCCACCCCCGCTGCAGATGAACACACAGAAAAAGGCTAAGGTCAGACGATATTTAACTGCAGAATCATAGGATCCTCACTTTCCATTAATCCTCTCTCAGAGAGACTGCTGTTTCGGCTTTTTTCTTTTTGAGAAATCGATGTACAGTATAGAGCTTATAGCTTAAGTTTGGTTTGACTGCACAGGGGACTCGGATGAACAGAGATTTTTTTTTTTAATTTCAGCTTTGCTGAGTGCTCCAAGCTGCATATTTGATGCCAAACGTCACTTGTTCAAGGACTTGGCTGTAATTTTTAATAATGCTGTTTGATAACTCTCACAATGCTGAAATACCCTTGTCATTCTAGTTTGTGTCCTGGGGATGGGCAATATTTTAAAAGAAGATGATGATAATGAGATAATGAGTTTTTTCAATTTTTTTATTTATTGATTGACTGATTTTTTTTTACAAATTTTTGGCATCTATATTTTCCAAAACAAGTCAGGTTTTCTCTACCAAAAAAAAATATTATATTTTCTTTGCTTGGCCATTAATTAAAATGAACTCTACATCTAAATGTCCTCTGTTATGATTGCATATTGCATGAAATGAGTAACAATGCTGGTTCAGGATGGAAGGAAAGATGGATTATTGGGAAAATCAAATGGTATCACACACCTTCAGCAGAAACCGGGTCTGTTTTGCGAGACCTCACAGTGACCATAGCTTTTTTAGAAAGATCCGTCCCTGTCCTCCACACACGGATTTCAACATGGCCGTCGCTCTCATCGACGTTATACTCCTGATTGCCAAAATAGAACACAGGAGCTGTGGGGGAAAATAAGCCAAAAAGATAAACATAACTTACGTGAATAATGAATTTCAATTATTAGATTTTTTTTACATGAATGTTACAGTCATTTGAAACATTATCCATTTTCTATATTTAACTGCTATGTTAAATTCTCTTTTATATTGTTTATTGTTATCTTATAATATTCCTTTATAACTAAACATAACTTCAATATTTTTTCTTTTGAAGGATATGAAAATATGTAAGCCTGTAAAATCCAATTAAATACAAATTCAAGAGTTTCACTGTTAATGTTCGCAGTTACACAAGTGCGATGTAAAACCAGTTTAAAAAGTGTTTTATAGCAGAACATAACTAAGAAAAAAGTTTCATTCATTACAGAATGTTAATAACTTTTCCAGCCATGACCTTTAAGGTTTTATTATCAGATGTATATTCCGTGACCACACGAACCCTGTTGATTGCAGATATTGAAATTATAATACATGTAGCAACCCTCGAAATCAAACTTCCTCCCTCCTTTTTTATTCTGTGACACACCAGAACACCTTATTATTTACATTTAACAGTAGAGACAAACCTTTGAATAAATCAACCTCCTACCAAGTAATGAAAGCTGTATGCCGGCTGAAACCAGCTCTGTTTCATAACCTCCAGCTCCACCACTGTTCAGTTTGCCGTCTGAACGCTGGTTTCTATGACAACAAACTGACACCTTATATGGACGTTTGAGTTTCTCTCTCACCCGTGGCGTCTAAGAGCAGAGGTCCCTGGGAGAAGATTCAACAGCTGTCATCTCACATTATCTATAGGAAGCCACTTACAAAGAAAAGCCTGTAACCTCTCTGTTCAGAACACACTCCAAACATAAGATCAGGTCACAAATTGCAGGGTTTAATCTGAATAATAATAAAAGGTATAAATAGCAATAATACATGCCCTGAACTAAGATTCTGTGGATGTTTCTATAGATTTCTGATAACTAACAGACCAAAACATTTTTTTTCTTTCTTTCTTTTTTGACAGCCGTCGGCGTATTAAAAAATAATTTTCATAATTGAAACAAAGGTAAAATATAAATATCAAATGAAAATTAGAAATTTTGACTTGGCAAGTTAGAAGACTATAAAATAATTTAAATAAAAATGAATGCTATATAAAAGCTTGTTTCTGCCGTCGAATAAAGATAACTGACTTTTTAATCTCAATTCTGTTTTTTTTCTTCTTGCAATTACGAGTTTACATTTTGCAATTCTGACTTTTTTCTCAGAATTGCTTGATCTAAACTTACAATTCAGTCCTTAGATCACTCAATTCTGAGAAAAATGTCAGAATCTGACATTTTCACGCAGTTTTGAGAAAAAAGTCAGAATCCCAAATTTAGATCACGCAATTCTGAGATAAAAAGCAATGATTACCTTTTAAATTTTTTAATCAGTGACCGAAACAGGCTTCCAACTACACAGAAATATAAATAAAAATTACAAATTAAAGTGACTGAAAGCATAACTGAAAATATAAAATAATAGCAATTATATTAATACATTATTTAGTTAAATTAAATGAATAGATTCAATGGATTCTGGCTCATGTAAACAAAAGGTTTGCAACCACTGTTCTATCCTACTATTATTATTAGAGTCAAAATATGCAATTAGAAGTCATTTCTGCATGTCAGTGCTTGACTATTTAAAACACGGACATGACAGTGAGATAGTGAATCCTTCACATTTTCTTGTAATGGCCTAACAAGTATTGTGAGTGATTTCAAGGGTGTTGCTATTTGGTTACGAAGGCATTCTGAACATTTGTTGCCATGTTGTTGCAAGGTGAACTCTTACTGGACCAAGTCTCTAAAACATTCTGGTCCCTAGATACAGCTTGAGACATTTGTTTTAAGCACAAACATGATTTCAGTATAAAATTGAAAGTATAATATTCATGGCTAAGATGTTTTGAAATGATTCAATTGTTAAAAACGAGGGGAAGCATTAAAAAATAATTAGCGTGTTGAAATATTCACAGCCGCACAAAGGGTGAAGCTGAAGGTTAAAGCCCCTCGGGGTAAAATCTCATGCTGCATTATATTTTGATACACAGGCGGAAGCTTCAAGCAAACCCATTTCAGGACTTATCACAGCATACATGAACTGTGCTGAATCATCCGAGCGTTCTCATACTCAGTAGGGCTAATGAGGGATGATTCATGTGCAAAGCAGATGAATGACGGCATCTGCACCACAGAGAGCAAACTTGCAAAAGATTCAGTTTTATGAAGAAGATACTATTAGACAAAGCTGCAAATTATCAAGTCCATATGGATATAGGCACACAGGGATAATTCATATCCAGGTGTCCAAACAAACAGTTTCAATAAGACCGCACAGTTAGATTCATACTCCAACTATCAAAAGTAGCTTGTGTTCATACAAAACATTCATTATATTAGCAAATATTTGCGGCTATCTCCCCCGAGATGTCCCGTTCCAATCAAAACCTCAGCACGTTACATCTGTTTCCAGGAGCCTGTTGTCGGCCACGATTCTGTCAGAGCTTTTTAAAGCATCAGGTGACGGATAAAATGTCTGTGTTCTTCGATTCTGGAAACTCATGTTTGAACTCGCTAGTTCGTCTGTCGGCAGCATGGAGTGCGGATGGGTTTATGCAGTTTTGACAGCTTTGTGAAACATCTTTCAGAAAACGGAGTAGGAAAAGGAGGTGGGAACCATTGAGACTTGTGCAGTATTTAGTTGTATCTGTCAAAAACTGAAGCTATTTTTACACTTCAAGGGAAAATAAGATTAGAAATTACTGTTAACTAGGAACTGATTCTGAAAGGAGACATCAAAAACGTGTTTTTGGCATGAAGAATATTTCTTTGTGACATTCTTGCATATTAAGCATAGCTGAGCTGTAGGACTTGTAGTGAAAGCATAGAAAGGTAAGAAAAACATAATCAAAGTAGTCCATGTGTCATTAGAGGGTCAGTTAGAATTTGTTGAAGCATCGAAAATACATTTTGGTCCAAAAATAGCAAAAACAACGACTTTATTCAGCATTGTCTTCTCTTCCGTGTCTGTTGTGAACGCGTGTTCACTGCAGTGTAGTGATATCAGGTTCGCGAACGAATCATTCGATGTAACCGGATCTTCTTGAACCAGTTCACCAAATCGGACTGAATCATTTTAAACGGTTCGCATCTCCAATACGCATTAATCCACGAATGACTTAAGCTGTTAACTTTTTTAATGTGGCTGACACTCCCTCTGAATTAAAACAAACCAATATCCCGGAGTAATGCATGCACTCAAACAGTACACTGACTGAACTGCTGTGAAGAGAGAACTGAAGATGAACACCGAGCCGAGCCAGATAACGAACAAAAGACTGACTTGTTCTCGAGTCAAGAACCGTTTCTGTCAGACGCGTCCGATTCGAGAACTGATGAGCTGATGATACTGAGCATGTGTGATTCAGCGTCTGAACCGAACTGATTCTTTTGGTGATTGATCCTGAACTGATTCTGTGCTAATGTTATGAGCGTGGGTAAACCGAAGGCTTGAATCAAGGGCAATCATCGCCAATGACGTCAAGATGAATTGGCGTTCATCTTCAGTTCTCTCTTCACAGCAGTTCAGTCAGTGTACTGTTTGAGTACATTTTTACTCCGTTTGAGTAAAAATTAGTCTGGGATATTGGTTTATTTTAACTTAGAGGAAGTGTCAGCCACATAAAAAAAGTTAAAAGCTTAAGTCATTTGTGGATTAATGCGTATTGGAGACACAGTGAACTGGTTCAAGAAGAATCGGTTACATCGAATGATTCGTTCGCGAACCGGATATCACTACACTGCAGTGAACACGCTCACAACAGACACGGAAGAGAAGACGATGCTGAATAAAGTTGTAGTTTTTGCTATTTTTGGACCAAAATGTATTTTCGATGCTTTAAAAAATTCTAACTGACCCTCTAATGACACATGGACTACTTTGATGATGTTTCTCTTACCTTTCTGGACATGGACAGTATACCGTACACACAGCTTCAATGGAGGGACGGAGAGCTCTCGGACTAAATCTAAAATATCTTAAACTGTGTTCCAAAAGATAAACGGAGGTCTCATGGGTTTGGAACGACATGAGGGTAAGTTATTAATGACATAATTTTCATTTTTGAAACCGCTGCAAAACACACACAAACAGCTACAAGACATGACAAGTATAAAACAACTACTGTATGGCACCTTTGAAACATTTTATGTTACAAAATACAAACAAACACGTAGCAGTATGTGAACACTGGTCCACTGTCCACATCTGAACATTAAAGTAAGTATTGATTTAGTCTGGAGCTACACAGGTGGTTTTCTAATGCAGAGGCGGTCTTTATGCCCCGAGGCTTCAACAGCTCTGATTTAGTACTGACAGATTTATGTGAGCAATAACACCTGTGTGTACATTGCACACAATAATTGACAGCACAGGAAACAGCACAAAGCATTTCTTCAGACAGCTGGCTCTCTGATGCTGCAGATACTGCTGACAGAGAATGCCATTTTATCACAGTGTGCAGCAGTTCTTGATGATCTGCATAGGTTTGGTGTGCATCTTCACGCCGTGTTCTGATATCGACGCCCGTGAAAGCTAATGCACGAGGGGGTGATTCAGTGTACATAATGTGAATGTAATACTCATTGACAGTCAGTGCATGCCGAGATGTGTGCTAATATTTGAGTTTCTCTAGACATAAACATTTGTTGTTCTCAGGCTATGAACATCTGTCAAACAGACGCACATGCTGTCAGGCATTAATTTGAAACTAAAGACGGGTGTCTCTGTAGATTTACTTCCTTCAAACAGTTATGTACACCACATGTTCTTGTATTCTCCACCTTCACCTTGGGCTACGCTGTCATACAAATGATGCTGAGCAGAAAGCATCATGTCCAACATCAATCTCTGGCTCTTGGATGGTCTGAGCCTCAGGGGGCACACATACGGACCTCTCACATCCATTCAGCCACCATCTAATGCATACTGCAAACAAAAGAGTGGCTTTCCAAAGACTGAAACAGCACAACGATTTTCAACATTGATAATAATAAAAGTTTCTTGAGCAGCAAATCAGAATATTAGTATAATTTCTAAAGGATCATGTGACACTGAAGACTGGAGTAATGACGCTGAACATTCAGCTTTAACATCACAGGAATAAATCGAATAAAATCTTTAAATACATTAAAATATATATATTTTTAAATCGCAATAATATTTTACAGTATTATTATTTTTGCTGTACTTTTGAATAAACAAATGCACAATGCATAAATGCAGTCTTACAAAAACAAATCTTACTGACACATAATTTTTAATGGTACTGTATATTATATCCCAGATAGCACGATAATGGATAAATTATTTGAAGTGTGCGTTTTTATCAGATTTTTTTTATATGGCATAGTTCATGCATTTCAAAACCAAATATAATATAATATAATATAATATAATATAATATAATATAATAAACACTTTTTTTAGTGTTTTCAAGATAACCTTTAACAAAGCCAGCATGGCATCTTTGAATTCTTTTTCCTATGCAAATATATTGATGAAGTAAAATCTATTTCAGTAACCCTGGCCTAAATGGCACATAAAAACAAAAAACGGTGAATAGTAATTTTTACATATTAATCAGGTGGTCTCATCCTTTTTTAAAAGAGCCAGAACATCCAGCAGTGAGGACCAGATGCTTCACTGGAGTCACTTGTTGTACTCTTTATCTCTGCAGCAAAACATCTCTTCAGTTTTAATCTGCAGTGTGCTCAGTTGCTGCCGGCCAAACAACACTGAGCTCGGCATCCGGGCCATGTTTGTTTTGATGCAGTTCATTAGCTCTCAGAGAGAGACAGCAATACGGAGGGGAACCTCCTGACTCAATCCACCACACGGCTCACAGATTTCCTGAAAAAAGGCAAGAGTATTTTGAAAACTGCTAAACTACCGTCACGCTACTGAAAAGTGTATCATTTTTGACTAGTTTTAGATACTCTCCAGTGGGGTTTCGCTCATACAGAGGCAGCAGCATTCCACTTCTCAGGTTTAGCACACATTCACACAACTGAGAGAGAGTAATTGAGTTTTGGACTGAATTTTCAGCAGTAGTTTTGACCTTCTTTCCTTGCTCGTTGAGATCTTCTCTCCAGCATTCAGAGATAAAATCATTCCTGCATTGCCTGAGGGAGTCAACCTTTGTCTGTTTACCTACCTGCAAACTCCTACCTTATACACTAACACACACACACACATACACACGCACACACTTCCAGTCTTTCTCATTGTCTCTGATGATATGGGGGATGTGTTTTGCTTTACTTTGTCGGAGCTGTGTTTATTTCTCCATCTGCCGTTAACCACTCAACATAAATCTAAATGACATGGAGAACAGCCTAAATTTCACTCGCTTCATTCTGATCCGAAAACTTTGATAAACAGAAAAATAAAAACAGAAATGATACACAACCTACTTGAGCAGCCCAACTAGGGCCACCAGATCAATAATTCATTCGTGTGTATGTGTTAGTGTGTGTACAAGAAAGAAAGAGAGAGACCGAGGAGAACGAGACGAGACAGATTTCGGAGGTATGCACAATTTCATACAGAATTCCATTTTTACTATTCACACTCAGCATTTCACAAGTAGAAAGATTTTTAGAAAAATAACTGTTACCCACATACACAGACTATGTTTCAGCATCTCATCCAAGTGTGTCTCATTTTTAAAATTTAAGCTCAAGTTTCAGTCTCCGCTGACACTGCATTAGAGTCGTAGAGGGCAGAATAGTGTTGCTTCCCACTGTAACATGCCTATGGTTCCTTAAAATGCTGTATGTTTGAGAGAAATCAAGAAATAAATAAGCTTATTTTTTACACAGGATCGTCTCTTTCACAGTTCACGTTTGTGTCAGTTACACTTGTCTTGTAATAGTACACTAACTAAATGATTAAAGCCTTAAGGAACCTCATAGCCTTCATAACATAAATAATCACATCAGGCTGAAACTATTATTCTCATTTGCGGCTCTAACACTGAATTTAAGGAGTGTTTTGCTACTGCAGGATGCTGATTGATGTTCAGGTGGTTTTAGCCCAGATTTACTGATAACGGCTTCAGATAGAGCGAGATAAGATCTAATACCCTTTAGGATATTGTACCATAGACAAGAGGATTGCTCCCGAAAAAAAACTTCAGTAGCCTGAGGTGTATGTGTGCGACGGGTTTTAAAAGGAAGATTAAGACTCGGAAAGACATGCCAAAACAATGCGCCAACAACACCCTCTAATTACACAGTCTCTCTCACACACACACACACACCCTCACACACACAAACACACACTCTTTATGCTTTAATAAACACTATTTGTCAGATATACCGAATGCAGCATGCTCAGCTGAACTTAACTTGATGAAAACTTTCACCTTCGTGTCACATGGGAATTAGCACTAATCCACGTTAAGCATCGATCAGCGCAGGGATTCAGTCGCACAGCGGTATATACACATATGTGCATGTGTAGTTTCCCAGCCGAAGGATGAACTTTATCCCTCCCAGCTCCCTCCTGAGTGCAATTTCACACTTTCTGTCTGAGGTGGGCTGAGCCAGTGGCTCCTATTTTCCTCAGCAAACTTTTGAGAGGTGCCGTAATAACAGCAAAACAGAGATAAAAGAACAAAAATACATTCGCTTTCCGCTGGAAAATAATTAATTCTCTTGCTTTGAGGAAAGAAGGCTTTGGAATAACTCCGCTTTATCTGTGATTTCAGGCCTCATAACGCTGGAGGAAAAAGAGACTCCTTTGCAAACTTCAGCGTTGCCCATTTACATGTGCATTGTGTCTATTCTTGGTTCATCTGCTCGCTGCTGTATGTGCATGAGACACACATAAATTCTGCAGCTATACAAAGCTTTGGAAAAAGATAAATGGTTCTTTAAATATCACTGCGTGTTGAGCTAACAAATACATATCTGTCCTGGCATGATATGGACTATAAATAGCTCTATTTGTATGGTTTACAGACTGAATTTTAAGCAATCATTTTTTTGTTTAAAAAAAATATTCCAGTTTTTATTTGTTACTTTTTGTACTTTTATTGTTTTTGGGGGAAAGGGGAACAGGAAATGACGCGAGCCAGACTCAAACTCACATTTCTCACATAAGCACTACAGCATGAGCACTACACCACTATGCCACAGCACCAACCATGTTTATTATAGAAAGAAATTAATAAAGCCATAAAAACTGGTTCCTTAAAATAAAACTAAAATCACTAAATAATAATATAAATAATAATTAAATAATACAAATATTATGTGTATATACAGTATATAATTTTTCAAATTTGATCATTTCAAATTGGTAATAAAATAACTAAAACTGAAATAATACTAATATAACACTGGCTCCTATAACCCCGTTTATGACACAGAAGTGAGTTTGTTTCTTTCTTTGTTCAGGTCACGTGTATATTATCATCAAATCGTCAATATGACCATCAATATTTCCTGGAGTGAAGATTTCATGTTTACTTTCATTCAAACAAAAGCAAGCAAGCTCTTACCGTCGTCCTGGTCTGGCAGTATGCGGATAAGAGCAGTGGGGTATTCTGGCCCCAGACGGCCTCCCACAGGCATACTGAGGGTCACGTTGAAGCTCTCCTCTCCCTCATACAGTGAGTCATCAATGATCACCACACGACAGTGCTTCTCCGTCTCGTCCTTATCAAAGCGCAGAATGCTGGCCTGCTCCTCTGGACGGGAGATGTAGTCAGAGTAGGACAGAACAGAAGTGGGGACGGTTCCTGTGGCGGAGCCTGCAGCAGCACAGAAAGGACACATGCAGGGAATTCATTCAAATCCACATAAAGCATTTACAGATGCTTCAAAAGGATGCTCCAAAAGAACCTGTAAAGGGATGTCATTCAACATTTCATGTCACTGAACCTCGATTCAAACCCATTTCCTTTTTTTCATGGGACACAAAGTAGAAACACACAAAATGCTGGCTTGGTATGAATGACACTGACAAGAGATTTTTAATTCTACACATGAATAACGCCTTTAGATTGATCTATCCATCTATTAGAAGCTAGTGAGACATGGACATTTTAAACTTGTGTGGAAAGAGCAGCACAAAAGGTTCTTAAGAACCATTTCTGAAATATTTAAACACTTCCTGAATACATTTTAAACCAATTTTCTAAATATTACAGTATAATATATATATATATATATATATATATATATATATATATATATATATATATATATATATATATATATATATATATACAGTATTTTAATCTTTGATCTTTTAAGACTGATAAAAGACCAATTAAAAAATATTATTCAATAGTGAACAGTAACATTTTTGTAGAAATGTGTAAAAAAAGAAAATAAAGCAACATTTTTATTTATTTTATAAAGGCTAATTTGATCATTAAAGATTTTATAATGATACACACACACACACACACACATAGAGTGATTGTTGGTGTAAAAATGAGAGCTTATATCAGGTTGAATATCCTGTGTATTGCACCTTGCTGAGTGTGGCAGACCACCATCAGCTCCTCACTGACGTCTCCTCTCCTGCGCACCGGGATCAGGAGTTCTCCAATATCTTCTTCCACAGCAAAGCTGGCCTGGAGAAAGAACACCGTGGACTCTGTTGAAGGGAAAAAAGATATAGCTCAGTATTATGACTGCTGTTCTGTTATATCAGTCACAGAGGGATTTAGCAGCTCCCTGTCAGAAAGACTATTACCACAGGGCTTTAAAAACACCACAGGCTGTGAACTGATTCTTCAATATATAATTATTTTAAATCACACACATCTATACGGGGTGTGTAATGCACATTTATCCTTCACAAAAGGCAAACATGCATTTTGTATGAGAAAATAGATTTTTCATATTGAGCGCTTCATATTAGGTTTTTAGTGGCCTTTGGAGTCAGCGGCATCGATATCTGTCCATACCAGCTGTGTATTGCGTTGTGTTGCAGAGTAAACCGTCTGGCTGAGTGGGAGCTTGTTCAGGCATCGCTATTTTCAAATACCGCAGGTCAGGTCTGAGTCAACATGTAAACTATATTTTTATAGCACTGAAAGAAAAAGGAGGGAGAAAAATGCTCTAGCCAGAGATGGAAAATCAATAGAAAAGACATAGCTAGTGAAAGGCTGGTGATGTTTCTGAAATGGAGCCGCAGAGGGACCAATAAAAAAAAACAAAGGGTGCTTTTTGCGTGGCCTGTCCTGCCCCAGATCCTTCTATGCAATTATACATGATCCTTTGCAAACAGCTCCACTCATCAATCTGCAAGCGGTCATTTAGTACCAAGGGAGAGTGAAGGTGTTCAAATAATAGGTAAAGAAGCAAACAGTAAAGAAGAAAACATTTAGACCATTGCACTTTCATTGACAGCTTTGAAAGATGAAAAATTTTATACACCTGGTGTTCCAGGACTTTGAAACAATATTATATTCATAAATTTTGTGCACTGAATTTAACTGTGAATTATAATGGGCCAGTTTTTTTATACATAGTTTAAATTATTACAGTAGTTATTGATGCACAACCCTTTTACTCATGTCATTATAAGAAAAAATATTAAATATTTATGGGGAATATTATATAGAAAATAAACTATTAAAAATTGGTCTAAAACTGGCTAGACTCCACTGAATTTCAGCTTAATTTAGGCTAAATCTACAACCTGTTACTTGCAGTTCAGTAAAAAAAAATATATATATATTTTATTCCAAATATAATTTTACATTTTTCTTCTCCTTACTCATGTTTATTTAATGTATATTGCTAGAAAACAGCATAAAATCAACGATTATCACATTTGCAACCGTTACTTGCAATTTTAGTTTTTCTAGATATATTTTTTAAAACAATTGTCTCTACTTTTGTTTATTTAATGTATATTGCTAGAACAACATCAGATCAACTGTTTTAATCTGTATTCAGATACGCTAGCATGAAATTACGCTAGATACGCTAGCATGGTAACGGGGTTTTAAAAATAGAATAGAATAGAACTATTTGAAGTGGTTTGACATCCTGAGTTTGATGACTAAGATTTTCTGAAGGTTAAAGACCTATTTTCCCCATTTGTTCTCAAAAAGATAAAGAAAAAAAGACTAAAATTACTATCTTTACTAGCCATTTACCCATCCCAGATTTCAATTATATGACACTGGCAAGAGAGCGTGAACTTGAAAACTAAATATTCTCTGCAAAACCAGAATGTTTTCCACTTTTTAGTCTCTGAGCGTTGTACAGAGTGACTACTCTCATGATGCAGCCAACAAGACTCAAACGCTGGCTGTGAGAAAAGAATAACAATGAGGTGAATCTATGCAGCCTCTCAGGTATAAGGCTTACGTATTTAGACCGTCTCTTACCCTCACACAGGAAACTCTCATGCATGAGGGGCCAAAATAATGACCTTGTTTTGTAAGGATCCAAAACAAGGCCGATGAGAAAGTTAAATCCTGTGCATTTATATTCAGCTTCTTGGTACAGTCCTCTGCAGATATGCGGTTGAATATGAATTATATAGGATAGCGTGGCATAGACAAGTTTTTTTTGTTGCATACGTGTCAATCATAACACATTATTTATATAGTATTTTCTAAACTCACTTAAAATAGCTGTTTTTGTTAAATACACTGTCAAAAGAATACATTTAAAGATTTTTAAAGCAGATTATAAATCTTACAAATACATTTTTGGGAGTAAATCATCACAAAATTAACCAATAAATAAAATAAAAACTATTAAAATCAATTTTTTTTCTTAGTTAGCATTATTGTTTTCCAGTAAAAAAAAAATAATTGCCCTTAAACAAGATAAAACTATTGAGAAGCAAAACTAAACAAGATCCAGATCAATATCAACCATACATATCGTCCATCCATCCATTTATCTATCTATATTTAGTCCATCCGATTCATCTTCCTATTCATACATACAATATTATTCATCCATCTATCCATGCATCAATATCCATACAGTATATCCATCTGCAATTAATTTTTTCTTGTTTTAAGCATACGCGAATCTAGCTTAAATTTAGTGTGGTTTTTACTTAAAACAAGAAAATTACGTTTAAATCATTTATTTTTTAATATACTTAAAATTACTTAATTCAATTTTCAATTTGAGTTACTTGAAAACAAAGCACAGTTTTGCTTTCCAAGCTTCTCTTTTTATGAAGATATAAAGCATCTCTACAGTGTAGATTTCTTGACCTTTTCAATTCACGCCATCTTTAAAATGAAATATTTCAGTGTTCACTCAAGGAAAGCTACAGCCATTTTAAACCTTCATTAAACCCATTTCCAACATAAGACATTAAAACCAGAAAGCAAAGTCGAAGTAAGCATCTTTAAAAATGCCTTTCCAGCCTCTGTTCTTCCTTTATTGCTCCTTACACTAATGAGCAGTGAAAGGTTCTGGCTGTAAAGCAGGAAGCTTGTCACATCGCAGCCGTCCCAGTCACAGATGTGCCTCCAGATGCAGGCTTTTGTCTGATCCCGCAGGTCGGTGTAAGCCATCATGTGTGAACGGCTCTGTGGCAACTGGGTCAGACAGGTCTCTGACGGCCCCAGTTGGAAAAAAACACCTCCCTCTCGCATTCAAATATTAATGCGCGAGAAGGGCGACCTCACACTGCCACACACACATAAACCCTAAAAGGACAATTAACCTGAAAGGAAAAAAACAGCACGTGGAGCAACAGGACGGCAGCATGCCGACCAGCCCATCTACCCTCCCTCTCGCCATTAGAAAGAGCAGCCAGACTCCGTCATGTTAAGCCTCCCATGGGGCATTAACCTCAGCAAACAAACCCCACCGTTAGACTGATAATTAGCTCACTGGGGAAGCAGTGCAGTTTTCTTTCTTTTTTTTTCTAAGGAGAAATAACTTCTGCAAAGATAGCGAGGCTTAAGTAAAATTCAGATGGAAACTATCGCAGCGTTTGGGATTATAGATGAAAATTTTTATTATCCAGGGACCCTGAGGAGGCGATAAAGACAAAAACACACAGAATAAAACAACTTAAGCCTCCGGTTATTCGCGCTGCACATCTAAATACGCCGGTAATTGTGAGAATATGAGATGATGTCGTGATGATGAACAGGCAAATAATTCCGTAACGGCTCTCGGCGAGAAAACCCAAAACAGACAGTGTGAGACAAACGGGGTTTGATCAACACCCTGACAAAGCTGTATTTTGTAATGAGAGCTGCTTGGAAAGGGTTTGTGCGCGGCTGTCTCATTACAGCTTTCTGATGCCTCTCGGTTTGGGTTCTCGCAGATAAAAGTGTGGCGCCCCCTTCAAAATGACCCCTCAAAACCTACGCGACTAACTTTCATATGCGAACGATTTAATTACAGAGGGAGCCGGCGCAGACTTGTCAAAGCTTTCTCAAACGCCGGTCGATAATTTACATTTATAGACGAAACGCTTTCAAGACAAGAATTCCAGATGAAAAGGCGGCCGCCGAAACGCGGGGGTGGGCGGTGCACTGGAAGCTCACAGGTAGGAAGAAATATAAAAAGCTAAGATAATTGAGGTCCACTAAAAGAGAGAAAAAGGCATCTGCAGTCTAGAGATAAGGTTTGTGTTTTTATCTGCAACACTGAACATTTTTGAAAATAACATAGCTTGGGATGTTTTTAGCAGCTTTGTTGTGTTTTTGCTCTCTTGAACATCCTGCCTGCCTCTGACTCACTCACATCTTCACCAGATGTAATTGGGGTTTGGTATATTGAGCGGCTGAAGCGCTGATGTTTGAATATTTTTGAAAAATTAAATGGGTCTGAAAAAGGACTCTGATCTTATATAAGATCGCGCTACACATCTAAATACGCAGGCAATTGTGAGAATATGAGATGATGTCATGATGATGAACAGGCAAATAATTCCATCACAGCTCTCGGCAAGAAAACCCAAAACACACAGTGTGAGACAAATACATAAGTATGTGTTCAAAAAGCCAATGTGCATCATCAGATAAAACATATGATGAACACCACTGTTTGGAATTTTTGGTGTTTGGACAATTTTTACAATGAGTTTCATACAAGTCTGTGACTGATGTGTGTGATCTATCAAACATCAGTCATAGAACATAATAGGTTTATGAATAAATTCTAATTCTATTTTATGGCTGTTACTTCATTGCATTGCTTAGTTAGAATTCAATTGAAAAATCAGTTCTCTGAATACCATCTGAATTCTGTGGAACACAAAAAAACTGAGTTTTTGTTTAGAATGGACCAAAATGAAAACATTTTGTTTCCAATTCTTGTTTTAATCACCCAATTCCATTTAGTGACACCAATGGTGCAGAAATGACACATTAGTTGTAAAATATTATATCTGTTTATATTTCTGGTGGGTATGAAAATATAAACTTAATCTTTTGTAAAAAATTAAGGGTGTTTATACTAGAAGTTTGATTCTCTTGATTCTTTTAGTCCCTGCCAAAAGAGAAAATCATATGGTTACCCTGTTGAAAAAAAAAGCTTATGCTGGTTAGGTATGTTTTGATGCTGGTTTATGCTGGTCCTTTTCTGGTAAAGGGCCAGCAAAAGACCAGCTCAAATCACCAAACGACCAGCATAAACCAGCATCCAAGCGTCAAAACATACCTAACCAGCATATGCTGTTTTTTTTTCAGCAGGATAGTCCTGGTTCACTTAGCATTAAAACTGTCACTTTTAACACTGAAGCTAAAGATACAAAACACAAGACATTAGCAAATGGTAACAACCTAACTGGACAAATTTTATTGACGTGACCTCACTAGGGGTGACCCATAATAGTCGATGAATCGATGATTTGTTTTGAGGAGGCTGATTCGACTACCAATCTATACCAATCGAATATTCGCGGGGTGTTATTGATTATGACATTTTCACTATATGGGGGAGCTCAAATGTCTGATTTCACATAGAACTACTCCCAATAAGTTAATATACAGCCTATTATGATAAAGCTGTAAGAATCTGAAAAGAAAGAAGCTTCAAATTAATATTTTAAAATGCGTGAATAAATCCAACCACCCTTATAGATTTATGTTTCAGTTTCCATAATCCATGACCGACAGAGGAGAATCTTGGCGGCAGGGATTTAAAACTCAAACTGACTCAAAAAGACTCAAACTGACACGGGCAGAGACTGGATTTTTTGAACAGGTAGGGTACAAGCGATTTTAAAACATTTCAGTCGGTGTAAATATATCATGGATATATTATTTACCTGATAGAAAATGTGTTTGGTTTTGAGACAAGCACTTAACTGTAGTACTACAGTGATATCTCTTCAGCGCACAGCGCGAGCAGGTCAAACTACAAAGCAGAATATTAATAACTATGACTGGGAATGTTATATTCATCCTACTATAATGAGAAGACCTGTACTCAATTGTAATGTGCAACAAAGCTCATATGACGTGAAGACTTCAATATTCGGGCCTTTTTAGGGACATGCATTGTGACATCATGTCCTGTTTTTGGTTCCTTTAGATGTTTTTGGACTATGTTGCACTAATTTTTCAGTAAAACAGCACCAGAGTTTATCAGCTTGTGTGGTGCACACCGAAGAATCAGAAGACAGCGTTCACACTTTTTCAAATGAAACTCACCACAAATCTTACCACAGTTTGTTTTAATCAAACCAAACCTGTCAAGTGTAAATGTCTTAAGAATTTGATCATTGTTACATGCTTCTCAGAAAATGCTTGGTGAACTTCTATTGGACTTACCATCACCTGGATCCACAATCTCAACTGTGGCTATTGCTGGTGACTCCAAAACAGCCATCACTGGCTCCGTCAGGATGATCTGGAATGTCTCCGACTGCTCGTATTTCCCATCAGAGAGAAGCCTCACTTTCCATGTGGCTATGGTTTGACCGGGGTTAAACTGCACCTGCTTCTGCGATTTTCCCAGGAAATCCTTCTCCTTCTCGGCTCTGCCATCCAAAGTACCAATCCCTTAAAAAACACAATATAACAATCTTGACAAAGTTTCCTGACTTCATATCTCCAGCCTCCAGATGTGTCAATACTCATGACTTTGAGAATGATCTACTCAAAGAAGCTTATTATGAAATTTATGAGCAGGGATTAGCTAAGTCTGCACTTTCCAGATTTATAAAGATCAAGCACAACAGCACAGGCATCTACGCACTATCGACGCCATACATAAAGAGATGCAGGGGTCTGATACTCCGAGGCTAAGATGTAGGAACAAAATCAAGGAGCATGTTGAACTAAAGTACAGCATGTAGACTCAACTTCCTCTCTACTGTAACACTGGTGCGAAGCTGTGATGGGATTCCCTCACAGTGGGAAAACTTGCAGTGAATCTGCCCGGAAGCGTTTGATCTCTGATACATTAAGCAGAGACACTGTCAGGGATCCGTCTGCCAGAACCTCCCAAACAGATGTGAGGAACTGAAGCACCTCAGTATTTCAGATCAATGCTGGATGATCGCTGAGCTTCAATCCATAACACTTAAGCTACTACATGACAGGAAAAGCAAACTGTAGAAAAAAGACTGCAGATAGGGATTTAATTATAAATATTGATTTTTTTTTGTATTGACCCACTAGAAACATTACAAGCATCAAAATTGTACATCAAATTAAACAGAATAAAGGCCATACAATAGGTTTCAGATATCTTAAGCAGTCACAGGCTATTTTCCTACTTAGTAGTGTTACATACAAAATATAATAATTTAATTTAAATTAAATGTAATTTTACTTCAAGTCAGACTCAAATTTATGAATATGTCATGATGAAATATTGATTATATTAAAGGGCATTTAAAAAATAAATATATGTAATGTATGACTGCATCAACAACTTCTACAATTAATTTGTTTCAGATATGAAAGACTGTTCTATATCATATTTAATGCATAAATGATGCCTAAGATTGCGTTCCTTGGGAAATGTAATTTTATCCTTAAAGGTGCCATATGCAAAAATTGAGGTAAAAATATCCATAACATGACCTACACGCATCAAAAGAATGAGAAGAAATAAGGGCGATGATGTCATTAAAAAAATGTCAAGTTATAGTGCTGCAGAGATATCAACCTTTATTAGCATTAGCATTACTAGCCCCGGCCCGACAGGTGTCGTAATACCAGTTTCGGCCATGGGAGGCGGTATGCGGGCAACATAACCACCAGCCAACCTGCAATACACGAATAACTCGCAGGGCGTACCTGAACCTGATGTCAATCGTACAGCCCACTACTTTCAGTTCAGGGAAGAGAGTGGAAGGATAGAGACTTAGGTCTCTGCAGAGCAAAAGTGGGCGTTTATCACCATGTTTAAATACAAAATAAGCATTTGATCTACGTTACAGCGTCTGAGCGCTCACAAATCTTTCTGCAACGTCGTGAGCAGAGCGGCAAGAGCGATTTTTGACGCTCTAGACGCCGGCGGTGTGAACACACAGTTAGGCTTCAGCTATGGCTGTAGTGTTGTTGTGAAAGTAGGGGCGGAGCATAGAGACTATGCCGTTTCTCGTTTGTTACTCTAGAGTGGACCAATTCACTTTATGAGGCATACTGCCCCCATCTGGTATGGAATGTGGAGTATGACTTGATTTTTTTTTGCCAAACATTACAGATGGCACCTTTAAAGATCTTGAAGTAACATTTAAGATCTAAAATCTCCCCAAAAAGAAATTAGAAACATCATGAGCGAAGTATATGTAAGCAATAAGAATATATAAGTACAAAAAAAAAAAATGTAATTAAAATAATTTTATTTCTGTCACACTTAAGCAATGTTGGGTAGGTTACTTTGGAAATGTAATGTGTTACAGATCACAAGTTATCCTATTTAAAATTGAATAAGTAGTGTATCTATTTCAAAGTAATTACTTTTCTACATTTATAATGAACATTTTCAGCTACTGTATTATTAATTCTGAAACATTTAAAGAAGACAAGGTTAATCTTACAGTAGTGCTCAACACTGATTACTGTAAGATTTTTAAATCCTTCATCACTTGAATTGCTAATAACAATTTAATTTTAAAGCACAGCCACCACAAAATCAGACTTTAGCACCTCTTTTTACTCTGCGATCCTTCTGAGGTTAAACATAGATTTAAAATCATAATATAGTTTAATGGATATGATACTGTTTTTGAAATCAAATCCTTGCATAGCTACTGTATGACAGGATAAAACAACACTGGCATCTAACAATGCTTTAGGGGAAAAAGGTCTTTAAAAAAAAATCTTAAAATACAAAGCATATACATAAACCCAAATCAAAATTAAAAGTTATCAAATAAGCATGTGTCCTTTTCTGTGTCCTAAACTCCTGAAACATTGATGTCTCATATTTTATAGTCATCAATGCAATTTCATTCATCAAAGAAATCAATCAAATCTGCATGTGTGAAAATATTCAGATGCAACCCCCTTTATAATTGTTAACATTTTCATAAGTAATGGTCATTTACAGTAAATAAAAAAAAATTCTCAGTAACTGTAACAGATTACGGTTACATTTATTTTGTAATTAATTTACGTAACTCCGCTACCAGTACTAGATACTCCAAAACACTGCACTTAAGGGACTGCATTTGAAACCATTTTTTTTGTCAGCGAGACGTTCCCTCGTGGCCATTAGAGGTTATTTAGTTGTAGCTTTCAGCAGAATATAACTTCAGATGGAACAAAAGCCTTCACATGTTCCATCCAACCATGCATGTGAAAAAAAAAATCATCCAAGAAAGCACAGAAAGACAGAAATTGATTGAAAGATATAAGGCGAGTTCAATAAAAAAAAAAAGGAATATATGAGAGAGAGAGAGTTCAATTCCATTTCTCTAACAACAGGGGGGCTCATTCTTACTACAACAAGCGGCATAAGATGCCAGCCACAGTGAGTGAGACAAGAGGAAAAGGAGAGAAAAGGGCCGAGGCAGGCGGGTGTGAAAAAGTAGAAAGCTATATGAGGGGTGGGGGTAGATATGTTTGGCAGAGAGTGCTCCAGGCTCCAAAGAGCACAGAGGCAGATGAAGCCTGATCCCAAACACTCCTCACTGGTTGTGAGCATCACTATCACACTTTTGTTATTACTGGGATGGCTCATCTAAAAATGAAATTCGGACATCATTTTCTCACACTAATGTTATTTGAAACCCATGTGTTTTTTATTTCTTCTGTTAAAGTGTAAAAAAAACTGTAAAAACAGTAATATTGTTAAATATAATTACAAACTGAAATAGCTTTGCTCTATTTGATAGTGTTTTAAAATGTTATTTATTTCTTTGATGGTTACTTTTTCAGCAGCCAATACTTCAGTGCCACATGATCCTAATCATTAATCATTCTAACAAGCTGATTTGATGCCCAAGAAACATGTGTAATATTGTGTAATATTTTTGTGGAAATAGACAATAAAAACTGCATTCATTTCAAATTGAAAAGCCCTGTAACTTCTCGATCACTTACTTTTTAAAGTGTATTACTAAATATTTGAGTATAAGAAGTTTTGTATGGAAAACAACTTTCATGTTTGAAAAAAATGTATATGCAACATATGTAATTCCAGGTTTTAATGTGGCTTAATATAAATTGTATTTTAAATTACCAAAATTACCGCTACAATATATATATTTATATATATTTCTCTCATAATTTTTTTTCTCTTCAGTTGCAAATTTACATCCAAGAATTGCATGATCTAAACTCACAACTGTGAGATATAAAGTCAGACTACCCAGATATAAACTCAGAATTGTGGGATGTAAACTTGCAAATGTGAGAAATATTCAGAATTGCGTAATATAACCTCAAAACTGCGAGAAAGGCAAGAAAAGTCAGAATAGCGAGACATAAGCTTGCAATTCAGACTTTTTTTTTCTTCGCAATTTTTACTTTATAACTTGCCAATGTTAGTTTATGTCTCTGACATCATGAATTGAGATATAACCTAACATTTGTCATAAATTCAATTTCTGAAAAAAAGTTTATCTCGCAACTTTGAGAAATAAAAAAAAACTGAATTGCGAGATGTGCACTCGCAATTGCGTAAAAATGAGATATAAGTTGAAATGACCTTTTTTTTTTTTTTTTTTTTAACTCTGTAGCGGACACAGGCTTCCATAACTTCTTGTAACTTAAGTGGAGCATTTTTATAATGCTGTGAAAGATGTAATGGTTACAAAATTCTAGTGCATGTTCACATAGAAAAACAATGGAAAAGGACCCTATGAGTTTGCACACTATCCACAGCAGGAACAGTAATCAAAAGCAGAAATGAGTAGAATGATTAAGGTCAAAAAGGAGAGGTCTTGATAACCTACCGCCCCCCAGAGACATTTTTATTAACCCGCACTCTAGAAACTCATTATTTACACCCCATATCCTGCTTTTCATTCTGCCCTCCTTCGTTTTCATCTCTATTGTTGCCTTCTGCTCTTCACTTTTTCACATTCTTTCTTTTTAACCTCAACATCCCTTCAAGCCAACATACACACACCACAAATCCGAAACAGCATGAACAAAGACCCATGGTTTCATGAATACTGACCACATGTGGGGCTGAGCTGAGCTGGGTGCAAGGCAAGATAAGCAGGTGTACGCTCAAAAGAGTTCAGACTGTTCTACGGATGTCAGAGAGAGCGAAGGCTTTCATCTCTGACACAAAGAAGCCAAAACCACTTAGAAAAACATCTTTAACAGCTTCCCGTTGATAAGCTTAAATAATAACAGCTCTCACTGTGAACACAGACGCTACTGAATGCTAATCATTCGCCTGTACTGGTGACTTCTTGACAAGTTTAATCAATTCTGGATAGTTTGTTTATCAGCAAAAAATAGGTGATGGCGAATGGAAAATGTATGAAATAAAGTATTATGCTGGCAGAAAATCAAATAAAGAATGACCCAGTGCACTGATACTCACCGACAAAAGACGTTTCACCTAGAAAACCTCTACGTCTGAGGATCACCTCGAGAACTTTGTCCTGCTCATCCACCACATAGTTCGCTTTCTCCAGAGAAACCCAAGCCCAGTTTAGACGAAACTGCTGGTTCTTCAGTTTGTTCCCTCCTGAAAACAACAGTTAAAATGTACACACCCTTATCAGCATTTGAAAGCATAAATAGAGCACTGTAGTGACAATGTCTTTTTCTAGGCCATCCAAGAAGTTCGCATCTCCCTGCTTCGTTTGACAAAAAAACCAAAAGGATTTTTCCACTGGCTTTTGGATTACTGGAGAAAATAGGTTCTATGACCTACAAAAGTTTATGATTCTAACGTTTTTTTTTTACATAATGATAATCTTCAAAAATGAACAAACTTTTATGAATTTTGAAGACTAAACGATTAATCGCAACTAATCGCTTCCAAAATAAAAGTTTTTGTTTACATAATATATGTATGTGTATTGTGTATATTTATTATGCATATTTATGCACACATGCATGCATTATATATATATATATATATATATATATATATATAAACATGTTGTTTATATTTCAATATAAATTATATGAATTATATACACATGTAAATATTTTCAAAATATATACTGTATGGGTGTGTATTTATATATAAATAATAAATGTACACAGTACACACACATTTATTATGTAAATAAAAAACGTTTATTTTAGATGCGATTAATTGCGATTAATCATTTGACAACACTACACAGAAGTAAAAAGCTAAATGTGTAGACTATAAATGAAATACACTATGGTTGCATGACTTTAACGTCACCACTTTCAACTCTCTCAGTCTTTATATGAATGCAACAAATTGTAAAATTTGAGATAGAATAGAGCAAGTATAAATACAATGAGGCTGTAAAAGCAGACTAGTGAGAACATTTGCTTTTCTGTTTGGTGTGATGACTTTAATGACCCAGGCAAACTCTGTAGTCCCATTTTGCCACTAGTTAACTTTAAAAAAAGAGGTATTACTACTTTATGTCATTAAATAAAAAAATATGCTCTTATCAGGCATTCAACCACAAACCCATTCAAAAAAACCACGATGGAACCTGAAGTATAAAAATGCAAACTCATAGGTTACAGGATTCATTCCAGCACTTTGTTTAAATATAAAAAAATATCCATGGAGTAGAGATGTGCAAAACTTAAAAGTCATTATGATTCTGCAGATCTTTTCTGTGGAGTTCTGCATACACATGCTAAAACATTATGAAAATGATCCTCATATAATCGACTCAGAAGGGATTAATTAGTGATCATTTACATCATAACATAATGTACACACCACCAGTTGTTTACTTAAATGGTTTACGGGAAATAACTTTCTCTTATTGCTACATACATATAATTAATCTTATCAGGTTTTATAGCAAACAGCACAATTAACTAGTTTGTGCTACAGAATGGACATGATGAAATATTTATAACTTGTGCATGCTGACTTCACACTTCACAATCCTTGGTGTATCTCACATTATTTGTATCATCCAGATGTTCCTTAATAACCATCATTAGCCACGTTTACATGTACAACTTTTTTTGTCATTCCGATTGACAGATTTGGTGGACTGTTTACATGAGACTCTCTAATCCCATATGGTGTTTACATGTGCCTGTGTTTTTGATTTTGGGACATGCGAAGTAGCCTACAATGACATCAACTACAAAGCACCATAGGAAAAAACGCACGTATTTGCATTAATATTTTAATAACTGCTTGCACTTGCTTGGAATAAACAGACTAATATTTGAATCCCTAGCATTCATTCGAGCGCTCAGTCATGTGTCCAGAACACGATCACATACACACTCGCAGAAATCATTACAGCCAACTGATAATTATATCATCATATTGCCCTCATTTCTTAATGTAATAGCATTAAGGGATGAAATAACCGTAGCCTACGACCCTCTGTAATGCAGCTCTGAAATGAATTGTATTCTGATAATAAAAAAGTTTTACTGTACTTAAATAGAACAAATACACAATATCTCACAAAGTGTTGATGAACAATGAATCAAAGGAGCATTGCTTTATGAACACAGAAAGTGCTCGCAATGTGCGATCAAACATCACAAGTTTTTTATTATGAAAACTTAATAAATAATAGGTGGTGTTTATATGGAGCATTTTCATCGGATTGGACTTTTCAACCGATTACAATGCTCCATGTAAACGCACATTTTGTTTAGTTAATAAATATAAATTTATTCTATGATACTGAATGATTACCATGGCTAACCAAACTAAGCTTACAGAGATGCTTTCAAAGGCATTCTACACCTCTAATAGATTAAACAATGAAAGAATATACCAAAAAGCATGAACGGAGCATATGATTAAATCTCTAACAAATGTATTTGTGAATGTATCATTTTGTGCACACATGTCTATGGACCAACTGCATCTCTAATCTATATTCACGCCATGTCTCGTAGTCTGCACACAAAACATCAGAGACTAATTCCCAATTTCTCAACAAGCTAGACCATGTATATTCATGGCTTTTCTTTGCTTGTTTCACTTGATTTCCTCAAGCTAACCCCGGGCTCCTAATATCTCACTTTCTAACCTTGCCTGATAGATATCAAGACTGGAGAAAATTGACATGTTGCCAATGCCCCTGTATTTTTTACGCGATATTAGTCTGGTTGCTAGGTGATTACCATCCGGTAGATGATATGCAGCATATACAAATTCAGAAGTGCTGAAGTGATTATACAGTATTTGACATTTCATGAAGATTAGCAGCATAAGCCACATGGTTCACTGAATGATCACAGTGGTCCACATAATTATTTGTGTTTAGATGTGGACTGCAGATAAGAAATCTGTAGTAAATAGAAATATAATTTAAAAATAAATATACATTTGTATAAATCTGAAAGGCAACTGCCACATCTATATGCAAAAACAAAGATACTATAATCACATATATTTGATTTGATCTATGGTTTTATGGTTTATTATACCTCTTTGAGTGGATATAAGCAAGCTTAAAGCATTTCTCCTATCATTTTGCAGTCAATGGCAGGGTATTAATGCAGCGCATTATCCAAGCAGCAATAACACTTTTTCTTTCATCCTGTCAGGTTCTATCAGTTTAAGAAAGAAGAGATAGATAGGGTGTGGTTTAAATGTCGCCAAAATCCATTTGCGAATAAAGAAAAAGCTCTCAGCTCAGGGCTCCACTCTTCTCTGTGTTCAGGGGTGTTCATTCAGGTCAATGAGCCGAACAAACGCAACACCATCAGTTACCCCAAAGACAAACTAAATTAAAATGGATTTTTACATTTATTTAAAGAACATCAGTGGTGTTTGCCACAACGTCACAAAACTATTTTGTATATTTAGATAAAATGGATGTTAATAACATGTAGATGAGGTTAAAAAGTGATTATATATATATATATATATATATATATATATATATATATATATATATATATATATATATATATATATATATATATATATATATATATATATATGTAAAGGTGTCACATCCCTTTCTCTAGCATAAATGAGTGTAATATTTGGAGGTTTTGAGAAACAGTATTATTGATTCTTGCCTAAAAAGGCCACTGAAAATGAGGTAAACAAAGGATTGAAATAAATGAGTAGAAAAGAGAAACAAGCTATTTAGTCATAAAGGACAGCATCACACATGTGAGTTTAAAAATCACTTCTATTTGTTCTGTTGTCAAGCTGAACAATAAGATACTCTCATTAGCTTTGCCTCTGAAAAAAAAAATATTGACAGTTGCTTTGAAGCCCAGTGGATTTGTCCAACCCCTGATACTAACAGTCTCCACGAAGCTTCTCACACAAAAAGCCCTTAATGATTTTATTAAACCGTAGCATTTCAGAGCCGCTAGTTCAGACAGAGTTTCCTAGAAAGACATGACAACACAACAGCTGACATTCACTCAGAATAACTCATTAAAAGCTAATCAGTGTCTGGTGCATGAGCAGCTTGGCTCCATCCAGAAACTTTGAAGAACTTCTTAACAGCATCTAAAAATAGAGCTCACAAATATTTCATCAGATACGCTCTCAATCCTCCTGAGTGACTGGATAGAGAGTCTGACAGAAGTCAAATGGAGATGACCCCTGAGGGTACTTAAAAACTACTATAGTGATTCATGAGGGTCTAATACCATCAGGGCTGGAAAATAAATCTGAATATGAGAATGAATGAGAAGGGTAGAATATTATGTGCAATAAAGCACAATTCCTTCTTTTTATTAATCCTGTGCCAAGTGCCAACAGCATCAACAGCAACAAACCCTCAGGAGCGCCACACTCTCAAAACATAGTTAAACACAAGTCATAAATAAGTGCTACTTTGAGGCCTGTTTATCAAAACTATTATGCATGTTGCACACACTCATGTTTCTATATTGATTTTCCAGGATGGATTACTTGGATATCAATGGATAAGTATGATAACAGTTGTGTCAGTTTATGCCTCCCCATTCAGTATAGGTTTCCCTGAAAAAGCACCACTGATTCTAGATCTTGAGTGAAGAACAGTAGCTTGTTGTTCATTTCATGGTTCTTCTAGCCTCTCATCGTCTAGCTCAATGGGCTTTTCTTGGCTACAGCCACAAAGTCTTGGCTGTCTGCTTTACTGTTTCCTGCTTGGATTGAAAAAGCTGAGCTAGGCTAGCAGAACTTGGAAACAATTCAACAAGGACATGTAGTCATGCAACAAATATTTAAACAAGAGGTCCACAACCTCACAAAACACAGGAAGTCATCTTCAACGAAGATCACAATTTGCCTGGATGCCCTCAATTACTTTCTTCTGTGCCTCTTTCTTCACCAATGACCTGCAATGAAAAGCAGATCCTTTAACTGTCAGCAGACTGACTGAAGATAGCAGTCGCAAACCTCTTATTGGTCCATCACCTGTCCACTCGATCAGCGGCACTTTGAAATGTTTAACCAGGAATACCTGCAGGTGTGGTCTTGTCACTTAAACAGTCAGCCATGCAGGTCTAAGGTTAACCCAGAAATCCACATCTGAACTGACCCGAAATACCTGCGCAACCCTCTAAACCAAACAAAACATCCCACCTTTGGTTTAGTCTGAAGAGATGAAGCTTTCAGGGGAAATTCAATGCTAGCTCTTGCTAATCCAAATGTGAATACACAATCTTATGTCTAGCAAACAATTAGAAACAGAGCTACAAAAATGTTCTATTGCAATGGTATTTCTGGTTAATTTGATATGGGAGAAGAAAATAAACAACACAAACATATGGTTATCTACAACCATGAATATGATTAGTATTGTTCTGTATTGTTACTATAGCACCCTGGATCCTTTTCAACAAATCCCCAGAAAAAAAACCTTCACAATACAAGGTATACACCAGGGAAAACAGAGCCAGCAATGGCTTTTTTGTTGTTGTTGTTGTTAACCCAGACACAACAGATTTTTAGGAAAATTTATGTGAAATTGCTTTCCAGGAAATAAAAATGGTTTAAAATCATTTAAAATCATTTTGGTTCCCAACCCGATGTCGATGGTCAGGTCTGTTGAAAATAAACCAATATTTCTTTTTAACAGTATATAGAAAACAATATTTACATATAGAATTGCATTTTTGCTTTAGAGTGAACAGTGGTGTAAGTTCAAGTCAACAAATGTAAAAAAAATCTAAAAGTCCCACAGCACTATGATGCATCACGTAAAGCTTCCCTCTGATCTTTGTAGCCTCTGTGTGTCCCTGCAGTCATTCCTGTCATATTTCTATCTCTGCCTCTGAGACATGATTGTAGTGAGAGGTGTAGAGGATTCAGAATAAGTGCTACCCATCATGACCTTTCGCAGAGGAAGGGTAAGTGATAAATCTGTCCTCTTTTACCTGTTAAGTTTAGGGTGCACTATCTAGGTATTAAAATACATAGCACAAATATTATGTTTATTAATGTGTTTTGGTATTGAATGAAATGAAAATAAATGTATTAATTGCCTTGCCCGCCTTTAATTTTGTCAATAGTACTGTAGTGACAACAGTTTGTTGTGACAAAACAACTGGATATCATTTATTTTCAATAAAAGTTGATGATTTCAGAGACTGTGTTATGAACCAACTTGCTGACCTCCATCTACTGAATCACTGTCTGTGTGAATGATGCTTTAGGAGGCAGAATAATGAAGTTGCCTACATTTTGGAACAGCTTTAGAATCGGCAGTGTGCCTTTGATGCCTTACAATGTTGTCTCTGGAGGCAGCTTGCTAGGTTTTGGAATAGAGCAAAAGAGACCGACAAAGATAAAGATAAACAAATAATAGATGATCTCTGATGGACAGTTTACCAACAAAAATGTGGCTGATTTATAAATTCAGAAAAAGTACACTGAAATAACTCAAATAGTCCACTAAACTGCATGCAAAAAACATGACAATAGTTATTTGCATTGAAAAACAGCCTCATCATCATTATAGAGAAAGCAGAGAAAGAACATTTTGGAAAACAAAACAATTAATTAAACCTCTTTGGAATACTAGTAGTAAATACTTAAGTCACAGTCTAACATATTGCATTAAATAAATGCAGCTGTTTAACACAAATTGGCTGTAAAATTGAGCTTATGATGTTAGCTGTGGTTGGCAGGCTCTTTGGACAAGCACAAACTAAGATAGGCTAATTAGCTCAGCTTCTTCAGGCATAATGTGGCAAAGTGGCTGTAATCACTGAATTTCATGCTGAAGCTGTATATTACTGCACAAATGTGGGGAAAAAATGGGTCCTAGGAGAAAGCCTTGAGGCACCTCATGATAAAAACAGCTCTGCTGAGCCCTTTTTTGTTTGCACACTACATCTGTAAAATGAGATGAGAAAGATACAGATAGTCCCTTACTGCTTGAGGTCTTTCCAATAAAATGAATGCCTTCATAACAAATGAAGTGTATGGAGTGAAACTATCCTCAGGAATGCAAAGAAACAAAACTGGTAATGACCCACTGGGCTCAGGGCTCAGACACCAACACAGCTGCATACCAACGAGTTGCTACTCCTCAGTCTTTCCTGTCTGAATTGAGAGATGACTGACAGAGGGACAAACGCTACCAAAGGGGGAGGGAGGAAGAGAAAAAAGTAGAAACAAATAGAAACATAACCCCAAAACAATTCTAAAAACTAGTCCTGTCAACTGAACGTGTTATTTTGTAATACATTTTTTTATATAAATATATTTTAACAATTAATAAATACTTTTATTAAAAAAATAAAAATAAAATGTAATAATAATAAAGACAAAATTAATTAGGGTCATTCCATGTCAACCCCACATCTTTACGACGGAACGATACAGGTCCTTGAAAATGAACATTCCAAAATAAAAGTTTATTAAGAACCAAAATATTAAAAATCATATTGCAATATCTCTAATATTTCTTGAACTTTGGAAAGAAAAATATTTATGGCACTCAGACAGGTATGTTCAATGCAGTTGTTTTGACAGAATGAAACCAGATCCACTTCTAGTTTCAAAATTATTTGTTCTTCAGACATTTTTTTTTTTTTTTTTAAGAAAAGCAGCATTATATTTTTGAAAAGTGACCCACGTTTGGTTTTTGAGCATTGCAATTTGGAAATGTGTACAATTTAACAATTTACTCTTGGAGCCATATTTGTCAAATTTATTGTGAAGAGGAAAATGCCTTGAAAATTAACATTTAAAAAGGAACGTTTGTTAAGACCCAATATATTATATATAAATAAGAGGCATTAAGTTATTTTTTATATTTTTTATATTGAGTAACAAGGATATAAACTTTGAAGATAAAAAAATTGAAAAGTGTTGTTTCCCCATTTTTTAAAAGGTCACCATTGGCACATAATGCAACAAAGATTGTTGAAGTCAAAAGGTTTTACTTACAGACCTAAACTCTGTGTAAAAGTAACATTAGGATGCTGCCATCTTTCTGAAGCCATTTGTAACCCACTGTAATTTGGCTCTGAATTTCTGGTGAAATTTGCCATTTTGACTCCCCTCTACAAAATAGTGGACTACTCAGTAAACATTCATCCACGACATTTAATATTTGGCTTTCATCACAAAATATTTTTTATCTGTCTTAAGAAAAAATATTAGCAAAATCAAAAATTTAAGCAGGGGACCTCTAGTTGACTTGACATGGGATGACCCATTATCATATTGTGCACTTAATTCAGTGCAAACAGCAAAAAAAAAAACACTAATTGCATCCACTGCACAATCCTTTAAAACATAATGCCTCTTGACTTGAAAGTGCTTAGCAGACTGTAATGGTTTCTTGATTCATGCCACAACAGATTATTTCATGACAAAGCTGGTGATTTTAAGCATGAGACAGACATAAAGCCCCAATACAGCAGTTGAACCAGCTGTTTTCCTATAGAGCTGGTATTTTCCCAAACTCTTTCCAATGCCAGAGACCCTCTAATACTCAACGTAATTGTAAGCCTGACAAGGGGTGTGTCTTATACTCATGGCTACAGGCTCTAATTATGTGTCATCTTGCCTCTAGCTTTATATACCAAACAGACTTTTGTGTTGCATGTATGCAGACCCTTCAATCCACAATGTCCTTTTCCGAGACACTGTAACAGTCAATCCACATCCTGCATATTACACATATTTGGCTTTCCAAATAAAACACAAATCATCATTAAATCGCAACAAGGTCTTTAGCCGCAAGCTTTTCCAGCAACAGTGACTGGATCATCACGTTCAGCCTAATTTATACATGATTATCTATGCTTCAGGAAATTTAATCCTGCCCTGTTGAAATATGTTCTTAGGGTCATTGTAGCCCACACTAACTCACTTTTAAGTTTTCTTTGATGTACTAAAAACTCATTTTAATTTTAATTGTACATTTTTTTTGCAGTCAAAGGTAGCACAGCATGCAATAATCTGTACACACAGAAAGTTCACCATGGAAAGAAAAGGCCTAATTAAATGCTACATATCCAAATATATCCCTCTCTGGTCTAAGGGTTAACAATTAATCATCCAAGGCTATTTCATATGCAATGACACCTAAAATCAGAGGACATTATATCATTCATGAATTCAAATGATTTGTGCTGTATTATTCCTCACGTTATATGGCTAAATGTGTTCATGAATAATTCTAAACGCATAATCAAACCATTAAAAGGCTGAAAAATGGGCATGTTTCTTTTTTTTTTTGTAAAATTCATGCCATTTTCCTTACCATTGTCCTCCACGGTGAAACTAAAGACGTCACTGGTGGCATTGTTCTCATCCTTCAGGATATAGCAGATCTTCAGATCATCTATGTCAGCTGACAACACACACAAACACAAAACTGTAGCATAAAACTGTGCAACGCAAAAATGTATTATTCATTCAGAAGAAAATATATCTCAAAGCAATCTATGAATTTGCTTGTATTTATGATGATCTACAAACCCTAGAGTAACACCCTCAAGATCAAATTGTTCTATAAGCCGATCAACTTAAAAATATCTGCATTATAATTCAAAGAGCATGCTTGATTTTGCACAAAAAAAAACAAAAAAAAAAAACGTGTGGGTAAAAGGATTTTTAGGTTTTAATGAGTCCAGGAGAGAATTTTCACAAAAGCAGCAGGGAGTGAGTCACAAAACAATCAGCAAAACAGGTGACAAGCTGTTACATAATGACAGGTGAGAACAGGAATTTTAAACACAGACCCAGACTTCCCTACATCTGGTCTGTCCCATCTCTCAAATTAGACCCCTGAACCACTTCTGCATTGATACACAGTGGTTAGGTTACGGTGTACCATGATCAACCTGGCTCTCTCTTCCCCTTGCTCTGACCCACTTCTTTAAATTATTGATATCAGTGGAAGAAGCCTCATAAAAATGTAAACCTGTGATTCTTTATGCATGGATGGAACCGCTTTTCATATTGAAAATAAAATGTCTTCTTTCATCACCAGCACTCACTCTCATCGTAAAATATTTAGCAAATGCCAAAGAGCAAGCGGTAGCAGAATATGGGGAAAGGGCAAAGTAAATAAAGAGAAGTGATTGTCCCTTCTGCTTCACTGCTCATACTGATGAGGTCAAGTCAGGTTTGCCAGATCTCTCCCTCTCTCCCCATCTCTCACTTCTGCTTCTTCCAACATCTGGGACACCTTTCAGACTAAGTTAGCCTGACATGGATTTCACATCTTCTCACTATGGCTCTCATTTTTGAATGAGTGCATTAATACTTTAGAAGCCATGAACCGGTGCTGATTAATACAGTTTGTTTCTAAACAAAATTCTTATTCTGGCTGTACAAAAGGATATTTTTAAAATTGAAAACAGTTTACAGATTTAATAACTCTTTAATATCTTTCATTGAAAGTTAAAACTTATATAGGTTATAAAAAAATATATAATTGTATATATAAAATTACATTTGTACAAAATTACCTAATGTGTAATTTCTCAAAAAAAAAAAAAAAAAGAAATCTGTTTGAAGGGCAAGGAGTATGTAAACTTATTAAAACAATTACAAAACAAAGTATCCTAACATTGAGTATTTAAACAAAAAAATTAAGTTTGAGTGTGTAATAGACAGGGCTGTTTATCTGAACAATGAAGCATGAGCGCAAAACTCATGCTGCTGGTACGACCCAGTCAAGATGCTTAAAACCCCCAAAGATTACAAGTCTGTATGTTATAGCTAGCAGCGAAAAAATTACACCCCTTCACCTCTATCTCTTTTTAAAATGTGGTTTGCCTGTAACTAGTAACTCCTTTCTAACTACAGGAACTTAGAAGGCAAAAGTATGAGAACTTAATAATTGAAAGGAGATGTGTGAACGCTCTAGTTGTCTCATAAAGAATTTAAGCCAAAGGCTAAAAGACAAACACATCTTACAGCCTGCGCTTTTGGCAAAAGGCAAAGTGTCTGTTTTGTTATGGAACATACATTATTTCAAGCATTAATAAGACCAGAGAACCTGTCCTGAACATGTTGGGTACATAAATTTTCTTAAAGAGACAATTCTGACATGCATATCTTCAAATTACGGTTTTACAGAGCATAACACTGCACAGTTCAGTTTACAAATGTAAAAATGTGATCAAAGGTGATAAGAACATCTCTGATGACACAGAGGAGGAGGAGGAAGGAAAACAGCTCTTTCAGGAGCCATCAAATTACGTCACTTCCTGTTTGTTGTTGACGGCTGAACTGCGTTTGAGCTCCGTCACTATATTCTTTTCATTGACTATTTTTAACTTAAAAATCTATTTTATACACCATCGTTTCCGTTTATATAACGCGTGAATATATCCTCTGTTGTATTCTACAACAAAAACAATCAGAGCGACTCGCTATCACTAGATTTATTTTGATCTCCCGTGTCCGCTATTAGCTTTTAGCCAGTTAGCATCAGCAAGCGTGGTTGCTGCTAACTGCGCTTACATTGCTAATACTCTATTTACACACATTACCACTGCTGTACTCACTGTTACTTGCTTTAATGGCGGATGAATGTCTCCACTCTGTGCAGCTCGAGCTCGAGGCCGTGGGGAAGCAGATTCGCGACCTGGAACAGAGGCAGGCCGAGCTGAGAGAGCGGAGAGCCGCGCTGGAATCATCCCGGGCTGACGCTCACAAGTCCGGGGTAAGTATACAGCGTGCTGTTAACAGTCCCACCACGTCTACTCCGTGTGTTTCTCTGCGCAGGCCCGGTGCACCCAGGACGCGATCTTCCCAGATGTCCTTCACTGCGACGCCGGGACACCACGGACTCTGGGTGCATCCACAGCGGAGGATGCGAGCCGGGTCCCGGGCGACGACATCTCCCCCTCCTGCCTTCGAGATCTCCATCCAGAACCGCTTCGCTCCCCTCCGCGAGACAGGACGCGACGCTGTGATCATCGGAGACTCCATCGTCCGACACGTAAGTGCTACGTTAGCCGAAGGTAAAGTGCACACTCATTGTTTGCCTGGTGCTCGTGTTCTCGATGTTTCTGCGCAGATACCCGCGATCCTGAAGGACGACGAGAGCCCGAGAGCGGTCGTGCTTCACGCCGGGGTTAACGACACCACGCTGCGGCAGACGGAGACGCTGAAGAGGGACTTCAGGAGCCTGATCGAGACGGTTCGCAGCACGACGCCCGCGGCGACGATCGTCGTGTCAGGACCACTGCCCACGTATCGACGAGGACACGAAAGGTTCAGTAGACTTTTTGCTTTAAATGAATGGTTGTTGTCATGGTGTAAAGAACAGAAACTGCTATTTGTTAATAACTGGAATCTTTTCTGGGAGCGTCCTAGGCTGTTTCGCGCTGATGGATTACACCCCAGTCGAGTCGGAGCGGAGCTTCTCTCTGACAACATCTCCAGGACACTTCGCTCCATGTGACTAGTAAGTCAATTCTCAAATAACCATTATGATGAGTTTTGTTCCACCCGCTTAAATGATAAAAGTACTTGTGCTGTAAAACCTATTAAGACTGTGTCTGTTCCCCGAATAGTGAGGTCAAAATATAAATATAATGTAGGATCTAGAAAAAATCTTATCGTAATTAAACCAGAAAAATGTAAAGTAAATGAACAAAAACAATTTTTAAAGTTTGGGCTCATAAATATTAGATCACTCACACCAAAAGCAGTTATTGTAAATGAAATGATCACAGATAATAGTTTTGATTTACTCTGCTTGACTGAAACCTGGCTAAAACCAAATGATTATTTTGGTCTAAATGAGTCTACTCCACCAAACTACTGTTATAAGCATGAGCCCCGTCAGACTGGTCGTGGCGGAGGTGTTGCAACAATATATAGTGATATTCTCAATGTTACCCAGAAAACAGGATACAGGTTTAACTCTTTTGAAATACTAATGCTAAATGTTACTCTGTCAGACACGCAAAAGAAATCTAATGTATCTCTTGCTCTGGCTACTGTGTATAGACCACCAGGGCCGTATACAGAATTCCTAAAAGAATTTGCAGATTTCCTCTCAGACCTTCTAGTTACAGTTGATAAGGCGCTAATCATGGGAGATTTTAATATTCACGTTGATAATACAAATGATACATTAGGACTTGCGTTTACTGACCTAATAAACTCCTTTGGAGTCAAGCAAAATGTCACCGGGCCCACTCATCGTTTTAATCATACACTAGATTTAATTATATCGCATGGCATCGATCTTACTGCTATAGATATTGTACCTCAAAGTGATGATATTACAGACCATTTCCTCGTATCGTGCATGCTGCGTATAACTGATATTAACTATATGTCGCAGCGATACCGTCTGGGCAGAACTATTGTTCCAGCCACCAAAGACAGATTCGCAAATAACCTGCCTGATCTATCTCAACTGCTATTTGTACCCAAAAATACACATGAATTAGACAAAATTACTGACAACATGGGCACTATTTTCTCTAATACATTAGAAGCTGTTGCCCCAATCAAATTGAAAAAAGTTAGAGAAAAACGTACTGTACCATGGTATAACAGTAATACTCACTCTCCCAAGAAAGTAACTCGTAGTCTTGAACGCAAATGGAGAAAAACTAACTTAGAAGTTTTTAGAATTGCATGGAAAAACAGTATGTCCAGCTATAGACAGGCTCTAAAAACTGCTAGGGCAGAGCATATACACAAACTCATTGAAAATAACCAAAACAATCCAAGGTTTTTATTTAGCACAGTGGCTAAGTTAACAAATTACCAGACGCCACCTGATTCAAATATTCCACCAACGTTAAATAGTAATGACTTTATGAATTTCTTCACTGATAAAATAGATAACATTAGAAATACAATAGCGAATGTAGATTCTACAGCATCTAACACTTCAGTTTCATCCATCGCACCCAAACATAAACTGCAGTGCTTTACAACCATAGGACAGGAGGAGCTAAATAAACTTATCACTGTATCTAAACCAACAACATGTTTATTAGATCCTGTACCCACTAAATTACTGAAAGAGCTGTTACCTGTAGCCGAAGAACCGCTTCTCAATATCATTAACTCGTCGTTATCTTTAGGACACGTCCCAAAACCATTCAAGCTGGCGGTTATCAAGCCTCTTATTAAGAAACCAAAACTAGATCCTAGTGTACTGGCAAATTATAGGCCTATTTCAAATCTTCCATTTATGTCTAAAATTTTAGAAAAAGTTGTGTCTGCTCAATTGAGCACCTTCCTGCATAAAAATGATCTGTATGAAGAATTTCAGTCAGGTTTTAGGCCCCACCATAGCACAGAAACTGCACTTGTTTAAAATTACAAATGACCTGCTCCTTGCGTCAGACCAAGGCTGCATCTCATTTCTAGTCTTACTTGATCTTAGTGCTGCGTTCGACACCATAGATCATGACATACTCATAGATCGATTACAAAACTATACAGGTATTCAAGGGCAGGCTCTAAGATGGTTTAGATCCTACCTGTCCGATCGCTACCATTTTGTTTACTTAAATGGGGAGTCATCTCATTTATCATCAGTAAAATATGGAGTGCCACAAGGATCTGTCCTAGGTCCCCTTCTATTTTCAATATACATGTTGCCCCTTGGTAATATTATTAGAAAATACGGAATTAGCTTCCACTGTTATGCTGATGATACTCAGCTATATATATCAACGAGACCAGATGAAACTTCCCAATTATCTAAGCTAACAGAGTGTGTTAAAAATGTAAAAGATTGGATGACAAATAATTTTCTCCAATTAAATTCGGATAAGACGGAGATATTAATTATTGGACCAAAAAACACTACACAGAATCTTGTAGATTACAATCTGCAACTAGACGGATGTACTGTTACTTCCTCTACAGTCAGAAATCTGGGTGTTATATTAGACAGCAATTTGTCTTTTGAAAATCATATTTCCAATGTTACAAAAACTGCATTCTTCCATCTTAGAAACATTGCCAAGCTACGAAACATGTTATCTGTTTCTGATGCAGAAAAGCTAGTTCATGCATTCATGACCTCTAGACTGGACTATTGTAATGCACTTCTAGGTGGTTGTCCTGCTTCTTCAATAAACAAGCTACAGGTCGTCCAAAATGCAGCAGCTAGAGTCCTTACGAGGTCAAGAAAATATGATCATATTACCCCAATTTTACAGTCTCTGCACTGGCTACCTATTAAGTTCCGCATCAGTTACAAATTATCATTACTTACCTATAAGGCCCTAAATGGTTTAGCTCCAGCGTACCTAACTAGCCTTCTACCACGTTACAACCCATCACGCACCCTAAGGTCACAAAACGCTGGACTTTTGGTAGTTCCTAGGATAGCAAAGTCCACTAAAGGAGGTAGAGCCTTCTCACATTTGGCTCCCAAACTCTGGAATAGCCTTCCTGATAATGTTCGGGGTTCAGACACACTCTCTCTGTTTAAATCTAGATTAAAAACACATCTCTTTCGCCAAGCATTCGAATAATGTATCTTTTTAATTGTGAGTGTAGTTGCTTCTGATCAAAGGTGCATTTTTATTCATTAGCTTGGGTTAAACTAATTTTACTTTGTTGGATCAGCAGCTATGCTAATGATGTCTGTATTTTGTTTCTATGTTTTGCCACGGGATTCACATCCCGTGGTAACTAGGATTTACACAAGCTCCAGTCTGGATCCAGAACACCTGAGAAGAGATGATGCTGACCCTCAGAGGACCTCAGATGATGCTAACCCTGAATGAACAAACAGAACTAACAATTATTCCTAAATGTGTGACTTAATCATCTAATAACTTAATTAATAATATTGATAGTTCGTCTAGCTGACTACGTCTTGTATTATTATTATTATTTTTTAGTTTTTCTAAAATCCTGTCAAATGTGCACAAACTACTAGCTACTACTAAAAATTGTAGAAACATAATTTTCTGTAAAGTTGCTTTGTAACGATTTGTTTTGTAAAAAGCGCTATACAAATAAAAAAAAAAAAAAAAAAAAAAAAAAAAAAACATTACCTTGTGTGAAGATGCTGATTGAGTCATTCCCTCTGTCCAGGCTTATCAGGTAGCCATGCTCTGGCTGTGTGGTAATGTGAAAAACCAAAGCCTCTGGGCTGCTGTCTCTGTCCACTGCCTTCAGGACTGTGCTTGTGATCTGATAACCTAAGTGACCTGCGGACAACACTTTTAAAGTTGGTGCACCTTTGTTAACCACAATCTGTGGCACACCGTTGTCCACTGACACAATGGTAATCTTCATGGTCTGAGGCCTTTGGGTCTCAAAAATGGTATCAGGAAAGACAAAAAATTCTGAATGGGTGCCATCAGTGACTGTAAAAGAAAAGCTGTCCTTGTCCGACTCTGTGCCATCATGCTTGTAGCTGATCGTATTCTCATTCAGGTCCTGCTTGGTGAACGAAGTCACCTGTCGACTGTTATTGAAGAGCAGTTTGCCGTGAATGGGTAGCTGGGTGACTGTAAACTTGAGAAGGTGCTCAGGTGTGTCTTGGTCCTCAACAGTCAACTCAAAGGGCGTAATGAGTTTGGTCTGTCCCTCGGTCACTTGAAGGTCATGAATGGTCAGTACTGGCTTTTTATTGTCAACATCAACAATTGAAACACGGAACGTGCGGAACACAGGGTTGTAGCCATCGGTCACCTCAAACTCAAAGCTGTCCATCTTGACTTCATCATCGGCAGTATGAATGTAGTAGATCTTGCTTCCGGCCAGCTGTAACTGGGTAAAAGACACAATAGGCATGCCTGGTGAATCCGTGTTTTCCAAATGCCCTCTCACCGGGGCTCTTGTGATGGTGAAGACTAAGTTCTCATCAGGGCTATTGAGATCACTAGTGCTAAGGAGGTTCGTTGTGAGTGTAACTTTGCCACCTTCTTTAAGAGACACCCCTTTGCTGATGACATCAGGAAACACCATGTCAATGCTGCCCACAGTAATATAGAAGTATCTGTCAATAAGAGGATTTATGCCATCTGTAACATCAAACTTTATAAGGTCTCGAATGCCTTCCTGTCCATTGTGAGTGTACAAAATGAGACCCTTGTTCACCTCGTTTTGTGTAAAGTTCATGCTAACTGTTATGTTCTCTAGAGAACCAGCAGATCTTTTCTTCACATCTCCTGCTGATTTTCTATGAAGGAAGCCCTGACCGGGCCCATAGCGAATGATGAAAGTAAGAGACTGATCATCTGAGTCCAGATCAGTGGCTTTTAGTACTTTACTGTTTATCTGTTTTGTCTCACCAATCTCGATTTCAAGCCCATCATTAACAGCAAGCCTTGGTGTTTCATCATCGACAGGGATAATCATGATCATGATGGTGGCCTCAGCTGAATGTTTCCCATCTGTAAGAAGAACATCAAACTTGTCTTCAGTGGTTTCCGAATCATCATGTTCATAAATTATGCTAGAGGCTTCCTTGATCTGTTCCACAGTGAAATTTGTGATTGGGACAGAGCCACTAGCAAGCTGATTGAGGATGAACCCATGATTTGGGGGTTTGGTGATGATAAACGTCAGTTTTTCTGTAGGAACATCAGCATCCACTCCATTCAAGAGTGGCGTGTCAATGATAACATTCATGCCCTCCATTACTACAAACTCTCGCATAAAGATCTCAGGTTTTTCATCATTGGTGGGAATAATTATAATTGGAAAGAACTGTCTCTCTGAGAAGTTTACACCATCTGAACATCTAAATGTGAACCTGTCCTCCACTGGCTCGACTCCTTTGTGGATGCTTTGGACATAATGAATATGACCTTCATTCACATCTCTGATGGTAAAAGCACTTACTGCCGTTCCCGACCTTGACTTTTCAGAGCCTGGTGCTGGAGAGATGTTCTCCACGTATCCTGATGTAGGCTGAACAATGATGGTGCACAGGATGTCCTCAATTGGTGTGTCTGCATCCTCAACCTTAATATGATGCCTACCAATTGTGTTTTTATCCCCCTCAAAGACAGTAAAGGTAGGGCCAACTGTGACCACTGGAATCTGGTTATCTACAGGCAGAATGGTGACGTGAACACGGACTCCGTTTACTCGGTTACCCCCTACAGTCCACTCATCAGACATGTCAGAGAGGGTCAAGTTGAAAAAGTCTTCAATCGAAAGGAGACCAATCTCACCGCTGGTGTGAGCATACACAACCAGACCACTGATGATATCAGCTTGGGTGAATCTGCTTGAGGAAACTCCACTCACCAGAATTTCTCCAAACTTAGGGGCTTCTTCCACAATGAATGTCAACCTCAGGTCATCAGTGTCTTCATCTTTTCCCTGGATAACACTGGTGGTCATTTCTGTGGCACCATTTTCCAGCACGTCCAAGCGAGAGCCAAAGGTGCCCATTGTGAGGCTGAGAATTGGGGTTTCATCATCAATAAGCTTTACCCCTACCTTCACAGTGATTGTTAAAACATGAACACCATCACTAACATCTAATTTAAAAGAGTCACTTGTTGTTTCATCTCCATTGTGGATATATGACACTTTGCCATCAGAGATATCCATCAAATTGAAACTATTTCCTTTTATTAAGTCAGTAAATGTATGCTGAACATGGCCGTGCTGTGGAGTTTGACTTAATGTGAATGAAATTTGCTTACTGTCTGTGTCAAGGTCATTTGCGTCGAGTTCAGCACTCGTGATGATATGCACTCCTCTCTCAAGGACTGTGAATCCAGTGTTTGTTATCTGTGGGGGTTTGTTGTTCACAGGCTGCAGGAAAATTGTAAAAACTCCATTAGCACTGTTTCCAGCAGTGTCCTCTACTGTGAAATGGAACTGCACCACATGTGGTGTGATGCCAAGCTCAAGGTCTGGTGGGCTGTAGGAAATCTTATGATGGTTAATTTGCGCTTGGGTAAATTCCGTTACGTCAGTATTGGGGCTGTCAGTCAAAACAATAGACCCGAATTGAATGGGATTATTCTCATCTGTGTCGGTTGGCAGTTGAGTTACTGTATACTTCAGGTCACGGTCTTCAGAGTCCAAGTCAGTGTAACGAAGAACATTCTTGTTGAAATAAGTCAGCTGGTACTCATGTACTGTCGTCTGCAAAGTAGTGCCTGGGAACAGCACGGGTGGAATATCATCAATAGGTAAAATCTTAATAACGAAGGAATTCTCTCCCGATTGGTTGGGAGGATCGGCATCATCTTGTACTCTAAAAACGAACTGATCAGTAACTGCCTCTGTGATGTGTGGACCTATGTGCCTATAGAAGAGCTTTTCATCTGTAATGTCTTTCTGGAGCCACTGTGTCACTACTTTCTCATACACACCATCTTCTGCATTAAATTTCCAGGAGGATGGGTCCTCAGGTGCTTCAGATTGCCTCAACACGACCTCGCCAATAGCAGAAAATGGAGGCTGGATTGTAAATTTAATGGTTGAATCCTCAGAGTCGATGTCTGCTGCACTGAGCATGAGCAGTGAGATGGGCACCATCTGATTTTTGAATAAAATCAACCCAGTGTTTGCATTTATGATGGGTGGCTCATCATCAGTGGGTACAATTGTGATGGGGAACAAAAACTCAACTTCATTCTTGCCATCTGACATTCTGAATATTATATTATCACTGTATGTGTCACTGCCATCATGCTGGTAAACCACAATGCCGACCTCCAGATCAGCCGGTGTAAAATACTTCCTGTTGGTGCCCAGAACAGTTAAGTGACCGTGACGCAGACCGTCAACCACCTTTATCCTCACACTGTCCAGGTTGTCTTCATCACTTATTTCTAAATTGTTCTGAGTAAACAAAGACCTAGACTGGCCTTCATATAAAAGCTGGCCAGTATTCTTAGTGACTACTGGCGCTAATGTATTCATGGGCTTCACAACAATCATGAATGCAAAAGGATCTGAAATGCCACCGTCTGTGTCTATGACCTCAAACTCTATTTGAAAGATCCTCTCGGTATCAGAGTCCAAAGAGGGAGGTTTGTAAGCTATTTTCAAATCTTTGAGATCCCTTTGATAAAAGGATGTGATAGGTAAATTCCTATCATCTGTACTCACAATATATCCCTCCTCAAAGGACAGAGGAGAAGTAATGTTGAAAATGAGATCATCGGGATTTGATTGTGTATCCTCCGCAGCCAACATATCAGGAGTTAAAGCCGTCATAACAAACTGATCCACTTCCATCATCATCATAGCCACAAAACTCGGTTTGGGGGGAGTGTTTTCTTCACCCTCTTTTATCCGAATCATCACATGGAAAAACTCTTGTTTCAGTAAATTATTTTCTTTGCTCCGTAGCTCCACAACCATTGGGATGTAATCTTTATTGGGGGACTTGTGGGTAGATGTATGCTCATAGCAGATATCTGATTTGAGAAACAGATCACAATCCATCATTTTCTCCAGTTTGCTCTCATCCACAACTTTACCATATCTAGGAAGCGCACTGCTGGCTGCCAGTGACGTTACCTCACATTTTTCTGAGGTTTTATCATAGGTGAAGTCTAAAACCTTTCTGCCGATTGGATTACTAGTCCCATGCAGTTTATCAACATTAAGAGGCATGTTCTTAGTAACAATCTCCAGTTGTGTGAAAACAACCTCCACCTCTAGCATAAAGGGGATGATAATAGTTTCAGTCTGAGTGTCATACCTGAGTTGCATCTTCACCCTGTCACTCGCAGGGCTCCTAGAACCGAGATGAGAGTACCTCACATCGTTAGGACCAAATTCACACGGGAACTTTTTAGGAGACACATGTCCCGGTCTCTGAGACAGCGGGTCATTATCCAGAACGGTAATACTGCACCTGTCTCCCGGCTGAACTTCAATGACCAAGTCGTTGATCGGATCGATGTAAACAGATCTCCCGAAAGGCACGTGTATGCCGTTGTTTGCCACCAGTATCGCGTCCTCGGAGAGCTCTGGCGTGTAAGCGTACGACAATCCGTGCGTTTCAACTCCTCGCGCAGAACTACCTGTCAATGAAAGCAAGAGAATGAGAAATCTATGAAGTTCCATGCTGCACGCGCAGTGTAGACAGCCACAGGGGGTGCTTGGGCAAATGAAATATCCAAATGGAGCTCGATGGGGTTTTCCGCTCTTATGCTTTATATCCAGGAGGGAAGAGGAGACAAATACAGAAAGTTGAGAAATCCCACACACGCGCCAGGATGCTCGCGCGGCATTCCCACAGAGTCAGCGCGAGCTCAGTTTTAACTTGTGCATGGATGGCAGCAGAAGGACACGCCCACAGGCTCATTCTATTGGACGGAGCCTTGCATTCCCACTTTCGCAGGTGATGTTCTCAGAGGATTTGACGATCTTCTGTAGTTGTGTTGTAGCCTACATCTGACAGGCGTGTCTGGGTACAAGTGTAACTCTCTACATTTCTTACAATATATAATTAACTTGTAAAAGCTTCTTTTTACCCCTTGGATATCCAGTATTTTTTTATTATTATTTGTTTGTTTGTTTATTCATGCTGTCTATAGTTGTAATGCATTTGAATTTAAACTTGTATTCATTACTATGTTATATTAATGTATTGCTATTGTGAAACATCAAAATAACTGCTTACAGGTTTCCCCGTGTAACGTAAATGACAACGATTAGTATTAGCAATATCAAGGTGATGGATCAATTCCCCGGGAATGCAAGAAGTGATAAATGCAATGTAAGATGCTTTGGACATAGAAAGGAGTGAGCAAGATGAATAACATTTACCTTAAACTCAGATGAAGATGAAGAGTTAATCCCAGAGTTTTTATTGTAAGAGTCTTTACCTGCCTCAGGGACCCTGATTAATATTTTACTTAGAAATAAGGCCCACTCAATCACTGTTCCTCAAATACCTGTAACCCCCAGGATACAGAAACCATTTAAGAGTTAATATAAGCAATACATACTCACAGTGTCACTGGGAGCCATAAAATACTTGATCCAATCTATGAGGTCAGGGCATAGCTGAAATAAAAATTGTTTGACTGAATTTAAAATATGTAATGAACATTACTTCATTAAAGTGCCTATATAAAAGCACTAAAGACTGTTCTTGATTCTGCTGATGAATATATTTTAGTAAAAAAGATACAACTAATTTCAACCCCCCATATATATATATATATATATATATATATATATATATATATATATATATATATATATATATATATATATATATATATATATATATATTCATATAATTGGCAATTTAAATATGTGTTAAATAATTAATATTGCGGTATAGTATATAAATGTATAAATCTGAATTAATTTCAAATTATACTCATGTCCTTTTTTACTGTATAACTAATTAAGACTATTAAATGATGCTAATACTGTCAGGGTATATTTTTTTCTTATGCCAAAGATGGACGGTAAAATTGTACTGTGTGTAGTCTGTGAGAAAAGAAGAAACATTTTTAAATAATTAAACAATCAAACAACCTTTTCTCTACAGTTTGAGATTTTCTGGGGAAGACACTTTAGACAATTTGTTTTTCTTGCTTAAAGAAAAATGCTGGATGGAGAAGAAAGGCGAGAGTTTTCTGAAGTTCATCGGGACACGTTTTTTTTAATTACAACATGACAGACTACAGTCAGTTTTCACGTGTGCTCTCTGAGAATGACTGTTTCCCACAAACCTTCAAACCTGTAATCAATCATCTGTTCAGGCACCATAAAAACTCCTGATGGCTTGACTGAGCTACAGTCTTGGTATTTTCTCTCCCCATCTCAGTTTTTCAATTAAATTTTTTGTCTCAGTGTAGCCCGGGGAAAATACGACCACTTTATTGGTGAAGGTAGACAGAATCAATCAGACCTCTAATCTCTGTGATCAAGAATATAACAAACTTTGTCCAAAGGGACAAAAGTGCCTTGAAAAGTCTGCAGTGCTGCAAAAAGTGGGGCACTTAAAAATACAGAAAAGAAACAAAAATGCATTTAAAAAAAAAATTGTTTTTTAAAAAAAGTGTTTAAACTGATTTTTAAACAATAAGCAATTTAGGTACTAAAACTGATGCAATCATGCCTTGAGCTGTCCAATGACAAAACACACAACGAGTGACAAAAACATTTATTTGTTTGATATCTTAGAAGGTTTATTATTTATTTATTTTTTTAATTTTTTTTTACAGTGCAATTAATTTTTATACAGACATGACATGCAAATACATGTGAAAAAAGGCAGCCCACTCCTATTAAAGTTCACAGCTGTTAAACATCCGTTCTCAGGTTCCTTCTGTTATCCTGTGGTGACCGTCTGTCATCTGGAATAACTGCAGACTGAGAAAAGTACAGAATTACAATACATTTGCCCACTTGTCAGACACTGACAATTTCGCTGAATGAGTCATAAATCAAACCAGTTTAAAACCAGACTTTCTGAATAACATTTATTTCAAAATCTGCTCTTTCTTTGCAATTTCTTTGCAAGGAAATGTGTGGCATCAACCACGAGATCTTCTTGTGCAGGTGTTCACGTTCTCTCATTTACAAATTATGCTGGATAACATGATCATCAGGTTCTTCACAAATTTGTGGAGTTTTATTCATCTCTCTTTATCTCTTGCATATAGTACAGATGAACACAGGTAAGATTATTAAAGACACAAATAAGCCACAATGCTTCTGGTAGAAGCTGCACCACAGTTAAAAATATCTATCAGTTTAACGGTTAAATGTGCATCTTTCAAACGTACAAACTAGCAAATGTCATCTAAAGGATTTGTGAGAGTTAACATTACAGTGTATTTTCTGAAAGGTCGCTTGTTCCTCTTGAGTACTGTTGCCATTTCTGTCACAGATGTTTGAAGGGAAGGGAAATATTCTCAAGCCAGTACTCGTTGTCTAAATGCTCGTTTAACATGATATGTTTTTCAGCTAAAGACATGAAGATGGTGGGAAAGATGTTACTCACCGTTAGAGCTTTAGCTTCAAATTAAAACTTTTTTTTGGAGCTAAATTATTGACAATTATTGAAACAGCTGTCCTGCTGACGGCTCAAGTCAGAGGAGAAATGTGTTTGCTCTGAGGAATAACAGCTGCCATTATAGTGGCAGCATCCACCATAAAAAAATAAAGAAATATTATTATATAATTAAAATGATATACACAGGCCTAAAAATTTACATTTTGCCACATATGAAATAGCATGTATTTTAAAATCATAGTTATGATATACAATTAATAATTAATAAAATTGAAATGAGATAAAAAAATCTAAATTATGTCATAATTACATAAGTCAAAAATACAAGATAAAAGTCACACTTATGAGATGCTAGGTTAGGCTATAATTATAATATTTGGCTTCAAACATACTTTTTATGGAAGACCATTTCTGCCACATGAGATAAATTAAAAATAAATGCTTTGGCAAATCTTTATATATATATAAAGTCATAATTATGAGATAACATCATAGTTATGACATTAAATGTTATAATTATGACATACAGTGTATGTTAAAATGACAAGATAAGAAGTATGACATAATTAGCATATTCAGCATCATACATGCTTTTTGTGGAAGACACATTTGAAGGGGTGGGGGTTATGCTTAAAAGACATAATTATGAGATAAAAGTAATAATTATCATATAAAAAGATGAAAGTATAATATCATAAGTCATTGTTGGCTTAATATGAACTATCATATAAAGGCCTATGAGCTTCATCAATCCTATATAAGCCTTTATATGATTGGCTGCTTTTTAATTATTTATTTAACACATTAAAACAATCTGAACTTGATTTAAATGATTGACAGTCACAGATCTGACCAAATATAAACACTTAGCAATAAAATTCAGAGATGTAACAGTATGACATATGAAAAAGACATTTAACAATTGACTTGCCCACCCCTCCCTGAAAATAAAAGAAATAAATAAAAAACAAATAAAATATATACATATTTAGGGTTTAGACACATGAGACATCTTAGACTTCATATTCACTCTTAAGGAGACAAAGCATGTTTGACATTATAATTATCTCTTTATACCATTTTTTTCAATCAATGCAAGAAAAGAACCCCATATTTTCATATACAGATCAAGGCGTCCTCCTGAGACTCCAAATATTACATTTTCATAGCCAGCAATATTGGACATGAGTTCTAGCCATTCATCAAAAGAAGAGCGTTTAACAGATTTCCAATGTTTTAGAATGACTCTACATGCAGACACCACAGATAGACGGCACCACTGCCTTTGCTGCCCGCATCTTCTGTTAAAATACCCAGCATACAGAGAGCAGGATTTATGTGTAACTGTAGGCTGAAAATGTTATTAACAAAATGCACAATGCAAATCCACAGTTCTTTAACCTTATCACAGTTATACAACATATGAACCACAGTACCACTATCTGTGTTACATCGCCAGCACAGGTCGTCATCTCTCAATTTAAGTCTAGCCATCCTGCTTAGTCCAGTAACACCTGTTAAAATTGTATAGTTTATCAGTTCAGAATGAATTTCAATTACACAATTCTGCCATTTAGATACAACCTGCTTCCATATTTCATCCTTTGATTGTTTTCTCCAGATCTTTCCCATGTCATTTTAAGTCCATTTAAATTGGGTGAATTAACATCACTAATTAAGGCACAGAAAGCTGAACAGCCTCCTTGTTTATGATTAATTGTGACAGACACATTGTTTATATGTTGGTGGGTCGGGGGAATTTTTAATGGTCGCAAAGAGAGAATGTCTTATTTGCAGATATTTCTAAAAGTAATTATTCGGCAGGTTATACTTTTGTTTCAAATTGTTAAATGAGACCACATGTGCTCCTTCGTAAAGATGATCCAAGAACCATATCCCTTTACTGGCCCACTGTGTCCAGCAGAAAGGCTTCATATCTATTTGTAATTTAGTATTATACCAGATCGAGGCTCTAGATGTCAGCCATGGGGTTTGTTTGAAGTTTTGGTGATACAATTTCCAACTTTCTCTAACAAACCTCAGAACAGGGTACTACTGGTCGGGAAAACTGTGTCAAGAAAGCCTCTGTTGGAAAATGATTGGATGTTTCTTACGCCTTCATTGGAAAATTAAAAAAGAGGATGCTTACATTTAAGCAGAATTTCGCATGTTTTTAGTACAGATTTTTTTTGTTTACATTTTTCTTTAAATTGCTTTTTTTTTTTTTTGCTGAAAAAAAAAACAACAACAACAATTTAATGGAATATAATAAAACACAACACATGAAAAAAAACACATGGAGAAATATAGCAAACCTCTAGAAGTTACTTAACAGGGATCGCATTTTGGAGAGGCTATGCTCTGACATTTTAGGCTAATTTTCTGTATTAGTGTTGCTGGCAGGAGCGGGCGGAGGAGTAATTAGTATAATTAATCAATTGTTACTTGTTTACCCTTTTTATAAATGTCACACTATGTGGTAAATATTTATAAATCTTTCTCAGAAATTCCAGAACAGCCCTCATTAGTGCCTCATTTGCACTTTAGTTTCTATATTGTACTCTGTCACTAAACGTGCACGAGCGCTTGTTAACTGACTGATATCATTATTTCAATGAGCGCTGCTGAAGTTCAAGGACAAGTACCAACCCAAGCCCCTTCCGGTCACTGTTAAAAAGTAAGTTTTATATTTAATAGACAGTCAAAAGGCCCGTATGAGTCAGTGAGGTGTAATAGTGTACATGCGAGTGGTGTGTCACCTGCTGCTTATTACCGCGGCTAATTTTCAAAAGTAACCCGCGGGAGAGAGAAAACTCTCATACTCCGGCTTGTTTGAGAGATTAATTGAGTGTTACATAAAGAGTTCAGATTGTAGGGGTTGAGAAGTACAGACCTCATCAGCTCTATGGCAGCCAGTTATAATTGGGCATCATTTCAGCTTCTTGGCAAATGTCCAAATCCTCGTGCAATAAGGTGGATGATCCAGAAGAGGGCACTGTTGTATTATTGTCTAGCCTTCACTAATAGGTCAAAGAATAGTAACGTTTCAGCTGATTACAGTATTGATCCAAAAAATAGCAGAGTTTCAAGGTGTATTACAGTGTCAGGTTGAAACTGAAAGAATAGGCTTGAACAAGAGTGGAGAAGAATCAAGGAAGGTGAAGGACAGAAACAAATGTTTGTCTTTCGTGTATGTTCAGGCCCTGTCGATGAAAGGTCACTTGGATTTCCATTAGAAACAGGTAATCTAAAATTAGATCTAATGCTGGCCATAGAGGGTGGATGGATAGATACATTGGTATCAGGAGAGGCCACAGGCGAAGTTCTGCT